>NW_024582054.1:10004199-10321091 GCF_017639235.1 Corvus kubaryi
GGAGGCCTCTGGCGGCGCGGCGGCATGGCCCGGGCTGCGCGCCCGCCGCTTGCGCCGCTCCGTCCGCCGGCTCCGCGGTGAGTGAGGCGGGAGCTCCGCCGTGCGCCGCGGCCGCCGGGGCGGGCTGGGCTGTGCCTGTGCTTGCGGGGGCGGCAGGCGGGACGGTCTGTCCCTGCACGGGTGCCCCGAGGGGCTCTGTCCTGCGGCAGCCGCTTCAGCAGCAGCGTCCCTGCGGGAGGGGATGCGGTCGCTGCAGGCGTTGGCGGCGGGGCCGGTCTGGGGCAGCGCCGGGCCGGCGAGGAAGATGGATGGGCTCTGCCGTCTTTTTATCCGGACCCGCGTGAAGTGCGTGGAAACAGCGCGCGGCGCTCAGTGCCCGTGGCGGTACAGTTGTGCCAGGCGGGAGCAGGTGGGAGCTGCCTGCGGGGATGCTTGGCTCGGCTGCTCCGTCCGTCCAGCCGTGGGGGCCCCGCGTGTGGCTCTTCTGCCGCAGGAGCAGCGGAGCGCGGCGCGCTCCAGCGCACCCGCATGTGTGCGGTGCCTGTGGCACGGCTCAGGGCAGCGAGAGCCCTCGGACAGCTGCCTGCCGGCACTGCCTGCCCTCAGAACCTCGGGTTCTGCCCCTTCGCTGTTGCTGTATTTGTTGTGCCTGAAACAGCTGTACGGAAAGGACCGCCAAGTCTAGCCTGTTTCTTAAAGCTTCGGACTTTTAGAGCAGTGTTTTGGTTTATTTCAACACAATTTTTTTTCCTTTTTTTCTTTAACTGTTAAGATCAATCATATTTAAGTGTTTGTCAAAAAACCATGTGAATCGCGTTATTTTTAAGTAGGCCTAGTCCCTGTCTGCCTGTGAAGCAGACTCCCTTTGGGAGAGCCCCTGTGCAGAATGGTTTTTTTAAACAGGTAGGGGAAATTTCTCAGTGTGCAGGTAGGTTCCTTCTTGTCAGCTTTTTCTGTGAAAACTGCAGGTTGGTGCATGTGCATTGACTTATTTTTTGGTTTTGTTAGTCCTCAAGCTCTGGGGATGAGGCTCTGAGGGACAAACGTGCTCGGATCCTGTCACAAGGGCTGCCAAAGCAGAAGCCCATAGAAGGAGTTAAGCAGGTGGTGGTTGTGGCTTCTGGCAAAGGGGGAGTTGGAAAATCAACAACAGCAGGTAAGGTTTCTTTTATGAAAAAAATAATTTCCTTTGCACATTTTCTAGTACTTTGTATGGAATATTTAGGTGCTTGTGTCGCCTTGTAATTGGGTTCCATAACACTGCCCTTCACCTCTGTCAAGTCCCATTGCAGCCATTGAGAATCTACTTGGGTACAGAAGTCATGACTTTAACTTAGGTGGGAATTAAGCAGACAGCTTTGAAATAATATCTTTGTAATAGTGCAGTGCTGTCCTGAGACATCAGGACATCTTAAGAAGTGATGTAGGCTTGAGGTCAAGGGGATCATATGCTCGTGGACTAACACTGTTCCTTGTTCCCTGGCTGCTTAGGTGTGCCTATACAGTTCCTTTCTTTGCTATGTCAGCATAGTTGTGTGCTCTGCAGAGGATACTAATATTTAGAAAGTTTCACGATCAGGACTCTGTTCAATTTTCTCAACTACTTGTATAGGTGTTTCATAAAGAAAAAGTGAAACTACTTACAAACCACACAAATTGATCAGAGCCTTGTGAAGCACCTTGAATTCTTCTCTCAAATTCACCATTAGGTTTTGAATTAATTTTTCTCTAACCGTGTTGTTCCTAGGTGGGAGAATGGGATAGTACATGGGTTACAGTACTGCAGAAATTTACTTGAACTTAGACAGGTGACAGAGTGGAAGAATACTTGTCATGCCAACAAATGTGATGGCCTTCGTACAGTGGTGGTGGATGAGGGAAGAGTGACTCGTGTCATCAACCTAGACTTCTGCAACACATTTGGCACTGTCCTGCATGACATTCTTGTCTCTGAACTGGAGAGACAGGGAGTTGATGGATGGACCACTTGGTGGATTAGGAATTGGCTGGATGGCTGCATTGTGTCCAGGTCTGGATCTCCTATCATAAGAAGGACCTGTCAGAGCAGGTCCAACAAGTACCACAAAGATGATCAGAGGCTGGAGCGCCTCTCGGGTGAAGACAGGCTGAGAGAGTTGGGGTTGTTTACCCTGGAGAAGAGAAGGCTTCAGGGAGACTCTTAGAGCACCTTTGAGTACTTAAAGGGGGCTTATAAAAAGGAAGGAGTGTGACTTTTTATGTGGGCAGATAGGTCAAGTGTGAATAGTTCTAAATTAGTGGAGAGATGTGGATTAGATACTAGGAAGAAATTCTATACTTTGAGGGTGGTGAGCCACTGGAACAGGTTGCCCAGACAAGGGGTGGTTGTCCCGTCCCCAGAAGTGTTCAAGGCCTGGTTGGATGGGGTTTGTGTGCAGCCTTGTCTAGTGGAAGGTGTCCCTGTCCATGGCAGGGGTTTGGAGCTGGGTCATCCTTAGGGTCCCTTCCAACCCAAAACATTCTATGATTCTATGACACTGAAAGTAAACTTCTTTGAAAAGATCTCTGTAAAGTGTTAGAACTTTGTGTAGAGATTTCTTCCTTAGTGTCTAGACTGGAGAAGAGTTGAAGGATGTTCATTCTTTAGTTGAAGGATATCTGCTGTTCATCTCCATGTGTGGTGAATAACACATGGATATAGCTCTTACTGTATCATTTTGTGGTTTGTATTTCAGCCGTGCTTGAAACAGACTGATTGTCTAATAATTTCTAGTACAGACTAACATATCTGTACTGAAAGTAACCGTGCTTAAAAAAAAGGAATTTTTTTTCTATTTATTTGCTGTCTGTACAGGTATGTATATCCTATGTATAGGACAAAGACATGCAAAACAATTAAAACATGCATTTCTTAACCATCAAAAGGTATATCATTATAATACATAGACTGGTTGTTGCAGGTTACCAAAAATACCAGATTAATCAATCAACAGTTTACAAAATGAACATAATTTGAAAAGTAAATTCAGATTATTCTCCTCATGTCTGCAAACAAATATCTGAATTTAAGTTCTTGTAACTGGCATCTGTGTGCAATTTCTACATAAAATATAACACATGTATAAATAATACTTAGAGCTATGAGTTCATTCCTATGCATTTAAAAATAAAAAATCAGTGTTCAACAAGCATTGAATAAGATATTGGAAATGTAAATGAACCATTTAAATGTATCTATGTTGGACAGCCTTTTAAAATGAATGTTTTAATTCATAATGTTGAGAAGGAAATCTATATTCTTGTATATTATAATGAGGATAAATTTCATGGTTCAGATGAGCAATTGAATTTCAGATAACTTGTATAAACAAAAGTATTGCTTGGCTTCCTTACTGAATTATGTACTTAAAATCATATTCTTCTTACTTGAGGTTTGTGGGGAACATGTTTGGTGACATTTCTGCTGATGCATTTTGAGAGCAGGAATTGAAAAGAAAGGAGACTAGTAAGCACTTGTAATTCCTAAAGCACCACAGAAAATATCGTCAGTCTTGGGTGTATGTCAGAAGGCCTGTCAGGGCTTTTTTTTTTTGTTTTCTCCAGTACAGCTGTGTTTTAATTGCTCTGGATCTCCATTTCAGGAAAAGAGCTTCTGCATTCTGGTCAAGTTTGTCAGGGTCATTCCTTACCCTGTTGAATAACTCATTCTGTTTATTGCATATGGCTTTCATGTTGTATTCTCTGTTGTTTCCAGTGCTTTTTGGTCTTCTGAAATCAATGTAGTTAATGATTAGAAGAAATTATGTTACAGGAAAAATATTTTTCAATGCATATTTAAATACTTTGATAGTTTTTTGTTGTTGTTTCTATTTGTCTAATATGTTGGTTTGTTTGCCATGTTTCCTGTCCCTGTCCTGTCAAGTTTCTGTCTTTTTGTAGCATTCTTCTATATTTACCCCATCTGTTCAAAGTTTGTTTTTTTTTGTTTGTTTGTTTGTTTTTTTAAATTCTTGCTCATCTGTTCCCCTTTTGCACTACCCTAAAGATGAGAGTACTGAAGAAAATTGATCCTGGTGTGAAAAGAAGTCCAAGTGTGGTCTTGAAAGAGAGGAAATTTCCAATTTATTGGAAGTCTTACTGTTTTTAGCTGTGGAAGTGGAATAAAATTAAAGGCTGGTGTTCTTGCTCACATTTTGCTAATCCTGATGTCTGAGGAAAATACAGCAACTGACTACATGGACCTTCAGACATTTTTAGCAAAGGCTAACAGGCTGAGATTTTTCATTATTGTTCAGGGAAGCTGATACATTTCACCATGTGCTGACTATATCTCAGTCATATTAACTTCATTTAACTTTTTTTCCCTCTTGCCTACTTTTATTCCACACGTAGGATGTACTATTATTGAAACATTTTTGATTTTGGGCCTTCTTTATATATTAAAATATTCTCATAAACTATTTCTAAATGCCACTTACATTGAGATGCAGGTATTGAAAGTTATCTTGCAAAGTTCATCTGAATTATCTATAGGTATTTTATTGATTATGTATATTAACCATGTCAGATACAGACACACTCAGCTGGCTCTGTACTTGTCTGATTTTGGACCAAGCAGTTTTATTTGTATTGTTAGCTCAGTGTTCTGAGAGTTCAACTGTGCTATTCCTAGGGTCAGTTTGGATTTGGAAGTTAGAAAGTTGGAAGTGACAAACTATAACAAACCTTCTTAGACTTGTACTGATTTCAAGAGGACTAGAGGCACAGAATCACAGAATAAGCTGAGTTCGAAGGGACCCACAGGGATCATCAAGTCCACAAGGATCATCAAGTCCACAAGGATCATCAAGTCCAACTCCTGGCCCTGCATGGGACATCCCAAGAGTCGTGCCCTGTGCCTGAGAGTGTTGTCCAAACGCTTCTTGAACTCTGTCAGGCTGGTGCTGTGACACCACTTCCCTGGGGAGCCTGTTCCAGTGCCCAACCACCCCTTGAGTGAACAACCTTTCCCTAATATCCAACCTAAGTCTCTCCTGACTCAGCTTCATGCCACTGAAGCTGTATCAGGGGAGGTTTAGTTTAGATGAGACCAACTCGAAGTTTAGGTTGGATCAGACAAACTCCGATCTCCCTGTGCATCATTCCTTATACTGGTTGGCAGGTTTAGCATGGGTGGAGAGACCTTAGTGACTTTCTTGGAGCCTGCTGTGAAGTTGTGTAGAATTGCTGGCATATATTGCCGTGATGTCCTGCACTCCTGGTTATGGGAATGTACTTAGGACCAGTATGAATGTTCAGGAAGGGTCAGGTTAGGTCCTATTCTGCATGTTTATGCCCTCTTGGAACTGATAGTAATACAAAAACAAGGGAATGCAAGATTCAGCTGGGATTCAAAATGAAGTGTTCAGCTAGATATCCAGGTAAAAACCTTAGGTATACATCCTATGTTATTCCCACTGTCTCCTTTCTTTCCCTTCAGTAGTTAAATATCCCTTATTGAAGAAGCATTGTGGGTCATACTTTAAGTTTCACACATGAAAGCTGTTTAAGAAGAAGATAGATGTGTAAAGTGATTTTAAGAAAGTCTTTGTCTCCCTTCTTCAGATGTGAGCTGCAGTTGATTTTATTTTGTTTTCTTTTTTGTTTGTAATTGGTTTGCTTGTTTTTTTCTCCATATCTGTCATTTGTAGATCGGTCTCCAGGTTTCAGAGGATGAATTTTCCTCTGATTGATTGGGGAATAGTTAATTGAGCATCTGTTTAAACAAAAATGGAAGGGTAAAATCTATGTTCTTTGTTAGCTTAGGAGGAAAGAGACTGTATGCCTCTTTGAGAAAGCTGTACAGTTGTCCTTGCTAACCTGCTGTTTTGTTTGAAGGAACTTAGCTTTCTTGGTGTTAAGTTCTTCAAGACAGGAATCTGGCTCACCAGCTTCTCAGAACTTTTGTACTCTTCCAGCAGAACAAGGCTGAGTGCAGCTTACCTTTCTTCAAAGAGTGTGTGGACTGACATACAGCAACATGTAAAGGAAACAAAAGATTTTTTTGTTTCCAAGAAAGGGTTGTGAATGTTGGATTTTTTCCCTTGTTTTTTTCTTTTTTTTCTAAAACATGTAACTTCTTGGATTATAAACATTACTATTTGTTTATACTGAAGTTTCTAGGAGATCTCCCAACGTAATTGAAGCTGGTGAGCCAATGAAGATACCATTTGCACATGCTATTTGTTTATGAGAGTTAAGTATTGATGGAAATGTAAAAGCTTTAAACAAATGGTCTTTTTAGTTGCTTTATCTCTTTTTGTCTGGTTTTTTTTTAGTTACAGATGCCTTCAGGCAGATGTGACTTTGTTTTCTGACATAAAAATAAGTGGAAAGCATGCATTGCACCTTCTTCCGGAAAATATCTCTGTTCAATATATCACAAGAAATCAAAAAAAGGGATGTGATCATCTTTTTGGTCACTTGTTTTAGCAGTTTATGTCAATACTTAACTAATTTCTAGTTTTAGGAACACTAGAGAGTGTGGTGAAGGTTACTGATGGTAGGGTTGGTTTTATAGTGTGGTATCCGCTTTCAAAAGTGGGTACTTCCAGAAGTTTTTCTTAATGTTATTCTTTGGCTAAATACTGAGACTGTATTTTTATTTTGCAGTGTCCTCTAGAAACTGAGAGTCTGCAAGTGTTTACAGATTAGCTTGAGTTTGTTTGCTGGTTGAGAAACGTAGACTGAAATGTGGGTGCTGCTGCCACTTAGCTGCAAATGTAGAGATGCAAGAAGCTGAGAACTGAGATGATGATGCAGTTATTAAATAAGATGTATTTATATTTTGTCTTGTTAGCAGTGGTAGCATTCTCAATATTTAGGAGTTAAGTTTTCCTGCACTTAATATTTTTGTTTTTCCTCTTCTTCTTTTTTGCAGTAAATATAGCCCTCGCCCTAGCAGCAAATGATTCGGTAGGTGAACATTTAATTCTCAGCCTTAATGTGAAATGCGTGTCATAAATAAAATGGTTACTGCTGAGGACAGTTGCATACATTTAATGTATTTAATTTTTTTTACTTAATTTTTAATTTGTTTTTGATGGGCTTTTGAGTTTCTGTCAGCTTGTTTATATTTTATCAGTACCATGAATAACTTAGTAGATCTCATCCTACTTCTGGGTTTGGCTCTGTCCTTTTCCTGGTGCGTCACTGAGTTGAACTGCAATTCTGCAAGTATGTGTAAATGTCATAGGGGTTGCTTCTGCAGGTTGGAGACACTTAATAAATAACTAAATTCTATCACCTCAGAACACTGACTTGAAAAAAATAGGAGTTAGTGATGAATAGGGTCCAAAACATTTTTTTTTTTTATAGCTCCACAGATTTACTGTTTCTAGAGAAATTATGTGCAAAAATACTTCATAAACAGCTAAGGAAAAAACCCCAAAAACTATGTATTTTCCCTAAAGCTTGGAAATACAGTTTTTTTGAGTGATTTCCCATCTTGGTATTACTCAAACTGTTACCTGGACTGTAAGTAGAGAGTAGGAACCATTCAAGAGTAAAAACCACAGGTGTTTGCTGTGTCCACCTGCTGCTGTAGACTGGGAGTCGTTCCATTGTGCACGTTTATTGCCACAAAGGTAAACTCAGAAGCAAGCCTCCTTTGCAGCGGCAGGGTGTATAATGTAGGCTTTGTACTCATAAAACATTAAATACAAAGTATCCTCAAGTACTTTAATCAGGCAAATGTAGAATCTTTTTCTTGTTGTAAAAGACAAGTAGAACAAAACATGACAGGTAGAAGGAGTGAGGACTGCATGCAATCTGCGAGCTTCCTGTAGGAATTTTGTAAAAAATTTAAAACAATTTTCCATATACTCAGTCACACTTAATAGGAAGAGTGTTTAAAACTGTTATATGAAATATGTACTGTTGGTGATGGCATCTGATCTTGTTATTTCACAGTTTTTAATTCTGTGTTTTAAATAGGCTGTTGGAATAATTGAATCTCAGAGAAGAATCTGTCATTTTGAAAAGCAAAACTGCTCGAATGGTTCCTTCTAATTAACTTTAAAACATGGCATTTGCTCTAATACTTTTGCAAAACAAGTATCAGTCTGCAATGTGATCTGTGTTGTGGGATGGTCATTGAGTAGCTCCATGGAAACCATGTCAACCAATTGCACATAACTTTTCTGTACCAGCTTATGTGTTTTTAAGATGGTGTCTGATACTTCTCAAGCATGCAGTTTTAAAATATATTTAAATAATGCATTTCTTAGTAATTCTGACATACACAAGTTTTGAGATTATGTCCTTTGTTAGGAATTTTGATGTTACAATTATGTGTTGGTGTGTGAAGTTGGAGGCCAGCATCTGGTGGATGTTAATCAATGAAGAGCAGAGAAACTGACGAAATATCTGTGAATTGTGTGAACTGGTCGTCACAAGTTAGCAAGCTGTTACTATGGTGAAATTGTGCATTGATGTGGTTACAAGTTAGAAAGTATGAAATTAGGTGGATTAAATAAACAACTTTCTTGTTTGTTCATGCATTAATATATTTTTTCTTTTGTGGTTTATTTTCCTTAAGATAATGATGGCATGCATCATGTTTATGTTTAACCTTTGGGCTTGAAGTTGCTGGTTTCTTCATTTGTGTATTCACATTTATTTCAGCTCACTAATTTTGTGAGTCAAGGTTTTGAAATGAGAATTTCTGTGACCTTATTCCAGGCAGGTACTGTCCAGTGCTGTGAATTCTAGAGATCATTGCAATGTTCAGTTTTGTAATGGTGAATGAAGTAAATAAGAAGGTTGTTTTTCAGAGTCCATTGGTGCCTCCTGCTGTATTGTATAGTCAATTTCTTTGTCCTCAGGTATGCAGCAAGGGATGCCTTTATTTTACATTTAGTAACTATTGATTGTGCCTCACCTTGCCATGATTTTTTGCCCTTCATTGCTCTTTTAAGTTCATCTCTTTCAGAAGAAGCAGTAATGGTTGTTAGTAGACCAGAGCTTCAGGACACCCCTGCAACTTCATTAACAGTCCTTATGCCTCTTATAAATGAAATACAGATTCATAGAAGCTGATCTTGAACTTGATGTACTGCTTAAAGAAGGAAATAAAGGACTTGTGGAGGAATATAGGTCAGCATGACTATAAAAGTCTGTCCTTTTTTCATCAGTCTGTATTACAAGTTCTATGCTTGTAACTCAAGTGTTCTTTTTCTAAGATAAAACAAGTTACAGACTATTGACAACACCTGTTTTCTGGTGAGTGAGATCTGTGAAAGATGCTCTTCTCTCAGACGAGGTTGGATTAGAGTAGATTCTTGCTGCTTTCAGTAACAGCTGTGACATCTTATTGGTGTTTGGTGTAGCATAAGTCAGAAGATTAACAGTCAAAGAATAAAGGATTTTTTGTCCTCCTGATGAAAGAAAACATCCTTCTATCTTTTAAAAATCTACTTTCTCTAGTTAAAAAACAAAACAAAAACCCCACTGTTTCTACTGATACATATTTTAAAAAAAAATTTTAATAATATGGAAGCTTTTTCAGTTATCGTAGTGATGGTCTGAAATACTAAGGCATTGACAGAGTCTTGGTATCACAGTGTTGTTGGCAGAGCCGGATTAGAATTTGGGAGTTCAAAGTCTTGCATGCTGGTGCTCAGTCTGATTGGCATATTTTTACCTCATGGTTACAGAGTAAATAATTCAAGACAGGATTTCATTTAGATGCTTAGATACCGTGTCCAAGACAGAGTACATTTTTTTGGGAGTTGGCCCCCGCCGCCGCCCCGTTTGCTTTTTTTTTTGATTCAGAGCCAGGGAAAGCAAGCAGGGCAGCCTCTTATGCCTTCCTAGAATATTAGGTTTTTTGGTACCCTGGGTTATCTGTTGTAGATGGACTAGTTAAGAAATATATAAGCTCTTGGGCCTGTACCAAGGCCTATAAATCTATACAGTGTTCTTTTTGTGTTAAGAAATAACTTAAAGTTTTACCCTTGTGTCCTACTGTTAATTGCTTGCTTAGTTTGACAGCTGATTCTTTTCATTCTTTTGATGTACCAGCAGTCAGTTGTGCTCCCCTAGGAGCACTTGGGAAGAATTTTTGGGTTTTGTGCCAGGACGATTCATATTCAGACTAGAATGACTATTTATGAAAGCTGCCTGGCCAGAGACAATTTATTATAGTAGAAACAAGTTGAATTAATAGATGGCAGCAATAATAGGGTAGGGATTGCTTGTTTATGAACAGAGTATTTTAGTGAGCAAACACCAGCTGTACATGACTAAGGATGGCACAAATCCAGTTGGGAGGCTGTATGCTTGTGCTGTCACTATGTGGCAAGCTCCCCAGTCAGATTTCCTTTGGCTCGCCTTTTCGTTCTGGAAGATTTACATTTTCACTATAGGATGAAATGTTTTTTTGTGTTGTGAAGGACAGAGGAGCAAGAAGTAAAACCATATGGACCAAGTTAGCATGTAAGCATAAGCAAGTGGCTTCTGCCTGCAGTAGTGGGGACACGTGGTGAAAGGCAGCAGTTTTCAGTATTCGAACCTAGCCCTGCACGAGGGGGTTACTGGGTCATGGAGACCAGGACCAAAACGTGAAATGCATGGAGGGTGATTTTTATGCGGTCCCTGTTTTCCCAAGCAAGCGCCCCGGTTGCTGCGCAACGCGGGGAGTGCGGCTGCGGCCCGGCCGTGCCCGCGCGGGGGGCGGCGGCCGGCAGGGGGCGCGCGGGGCGCGGGTGCTGTGGCGCTGGGAGGGGCGCTCGGCGGGGGAAGCAGGTTGGGGTCACACGGTGTCCGGCTGTCGAATTGTCTCAACATCCCGCAGTTGTTCTTCTTGAACCAGAAAACTCGCGTGGATATCTGACCGATGCAAACACAGGCGGGGAAGAGACTTCTCGTGCATATATAGTAAGTTACAGCATAGTAATGATGTAGTTAGGAGCCAAGTCTTCGTGTGAACTGACTGCTGTGATAATAAAATTAATTTTTATTTCTTCAAACCGTGTATTTAATCAAAACCCACACATTTTGAAACTACTCAGAAGACACCCAGCTTACTTTTTTTACACTCCACCTTTTTTAAAAAAAATATTTGGTTTGTGTAATTAAACTATTTGTGTAGTTAAACTGTTTGTCCACAGGATAATACCTGACAGCTACATTTATAGATGGCTCTACAATGTATATACATTTGTTGCTGGTAAGGAAAGAATTCCATGTGGGAAAACAAATCTAGAAGAATTTAGACAATAATGGGATCCTTCAGTGAGTAATTGTAGTATGAAGGCAAGTTTTGACTTGTTTTGTCCTCTTCCCATGCAGCTTTTCTAATTGTGAGGATTTGATTTCTAGGCATCCTTAACCCTGTTGCTTAGAGAATCAGAAGACTTTAATCACTGTAGCTAATGTCTTCATGTTTGTTTCTTAATGCTGAAAAGTTTCAATAAAGCTGGAGATGCCAGTTGGAATTGATTTGGCTTATTTGCAATGATAGCTTAGCTTCTAGATCAATTGAAAAAAAAAGAGAGAATAAAGCTTAAAAATTTTTGTTGTTTTTCAAATAAAAAATAACCAAAATTAAAAATACATTTTAACATAGACCTCCTAAGATATTTTACTTAAATCAGATAACTGTATGCTTAATTTGAAGAAAATTTCCTTTTTTGTTTGTTTTGTTTAGAAGTTAAAGTTTGTATCCTTAGTCTTCAAGTCATTGAAAGCCCAGTGCAGGTACCAGAGAGACTGATGTGAAAGGTGGACCCTTTTTTTATAATAACTTGACATGCTGTGAAAGTGGAGAGGCATTTTGTAGAGATGTGGTAATGTTGGGGATTCTGTTTTGGTAATTTATTTTTCAAATGGTTCTGTATGGAATTTTTTTTTTTCAGTGAGATACATAGTGTGCAAAAAGGCCAAACAAGGATGAATTACTGGTATGCTATTGTTAAGAACATTGAGTAGGAGCTACTGCAGGCTGTTGTGGAAAAGAAGTGCCAGAGAAGTCCTGTGGCTGGCAGAAAATTGGAAACACTTCATATAAGGAAAAGGGCTTTTAAATCAGTAGCAGACGGAGTTTTGAAAGGAAGTTTGCATTTCTAGGATAGAGTGAGGAAACTGCAGTGGTACATTTTTGGCTTTAATCCAGTTTACAG
Organism: Corvus kubaryi; assembly: GCF_017639235.1. Classification (NCBI taxonomy): domain Eukaryota; kingdom Metazoa; phylum Chordata; class Aves; order Passeriformes; family Corvidae; genus Corvus; species Corvus kubaryi. The sequence continues at coordinate 10,016,340 of NW_024582054.1, forward strand.
CTAGGCACTTAAATAGTGTGCAGCTGAAAGAGTTAGAAAATTAAGGATTAAAAGATGGCTATTCATTGTGTCAGTATATCAAATGAGGAATCCATAGCCTATCCTGATTTTAAAGTTCTCTTTTGTCTATGTGTTGCTGCTTGCAGTTTGGGATTAGCTCTAAGTCTATAATGACATTAAAAGGGTAAATTGAGAGTCCTGGTGGTGGATTAAGAGCACCAGCTTTAAAATAACTGGCACCTTCACTTAGCAAAGCTGGAATTTCTGTCTTTGGAATGGACTACAGCTGCTGAATATTGGGAGCACTTCTAGTGTAGGAAGTTCTTCACTGTATAGAACAATAACAGCTCATTAACCTGTGCCTTCATCCCTCCCAGGCTAAACACCAGGGAATTCTGGTGGTCTGCAGAGTTTACTTCAAAGTAAAATACTATCTACTAGCATCCAGTGGGGATACATAAGCCCTACCAAACATGGAAAAAAGTCTCAGAAAATATGAGCAAAAATGAAATTAATGCTGTCAAAGAGTCTCTGGATGTTTAGCAGTAACGTAGGCTATGTTGATTAACAGCTATTTATAGAAGCTTTATGTGAGCTCTTTATTATTTTTTTTTCTCCCTTTTTTCTCTCTGTTGGTATGAGGTCTTTAATCAGGTCTGTTCCTCACTAAAGGATTTGGCAACATGGAAGAAATGAATATCACCAGATTTTCCATTGCACACAGAATTGTGTGGAGGGGTCATTTGTGACATGTGAATGAAACTGGTTGCATTTGGTTAAAAATTTGTTTTTGGAAAATGTAGTTGATTTTGTAGTTAATATTCCCTGAAAGACAGAAAAGGGAACCTACATAAAGAAAGTATAGGGAGGGACAAAACATTTCTTAAGGATCTGCTCAAAGAGCTAAGAGGAGGAAAGATAAGGATCATTTTGTCATTAGCATGAACTTATGCCACCTGAACAAGGATTATGTACAGTAACATTTGCCTGCCTAAGAGAGCAAACATAATATCAGTTGAATACTTTCTAAGCTGCGTAAGGAAAAGGAGGCAAAATTTATTGGTTTTTTTACATGACCTCTCTCTGCAAGGACTTTGGCCTTCAGCAACTTAATTTTAATTTTTTCCCCCAAAGGAAGTACAACTAAGTTCAGAGCTTGAAAATCGTTAATTTAGAATACCGCTGTCTTCCAAATCCCCACTACTTACAAGGCAGTGGCCAAGTTCAAGGACTAAACTGAAATTTAATTATGCAGAGAATCTTGCCAGAGAAGATAAAGAGAAGTATCTTTTTAAAAAGTGAGGTTATCTATGCCTGTAATTTGTACACTGCACAAAATGAAGCTGTAGAATTCTCATCTCTCAGGGATATGTGCAAGAATATCTTCTTTATCTATTGATGTAGCGTTTGGTTTTCTTGTAAATATGGAATCTGTACCTGGTGACAGTGAAAAATAGTTTTTGATTCTTATTGTAGGTGAGAGAAGTTTCTAAATTGGAATGAAAACTTCACTGTATTTTTAATGGGTTAAGAGCTGCAGTGATAGTGTAACTTATAGTACCTCATGAAAAATGTTTGTCAGAAATCTTTAGAGAGGTCTAATGGGCAAATTAATATTTTGCCGAGAAGATTATTGATAGTGTAAAAAAGAAGTAGAAAGAATTACTTAGTCAATGATGTAAAAGTAGAAGATGAAGAGGAGTTATAGTTCTTTATTCTGTAATATAGTTCTTTATTCTGTAAATTTTTTGTGTTCTTGAGGTCACCAGTGATCAGATGAGACCATGAGAGTACCAGTACTGCAGAAATAGCAAATCCTAGAGTAGTGAGCCTGTAGAGACTGTTTACCTATGGTAGGGGAACCTTAAAAGCATTGATAAGAAGGTAAACGTGAACGTTTGTGAGTTTTTAAGTATAGTTTTTGCTGACATGAGAGTACTTTTGTATTTTCATGTGCTGAAAATTTCTGATTATTTCTGATTTCATGGTCTCTGCCTCATGGAATTTTGATAAGGATTGTATGCTGCATGAAGAGGTCAATAATACTGCATGTGTTTGTATATTTTTTCAAAGTAGCTTCTAGTGACATGACTAAATCATATGGGAATGCTTACATTGTCAGTTGTATCCTTGGGGCTTAAGCTGCAGAACTTGCAGTAAGGCAACCAAAAAATAAGGTCTCTAGGAAGTATTTTCCAAGCATCATAAACTTGAAAGTCGATTCGAACTTTCTTTCACAGTAGGGCAGGTGAAAGTAAAAGGATAAATGTTAACTTGAGAACAGCTATTTTGAACTTGGTTATTGCTATGCCATCTGGAGAGATGGAATGCTGTTTGTTTAATAGCACAGGAGAGAAATATGCTTATAAGGAGAAAAAACAGCCATAAGAAGATGGTGGAATTGTATTTTTTGAATCATTTTCCTGCCAGAGTGCTGAGGGAGGCTGTAGCAGTGGTGTGTGCTGTGCTCTGAAAAACACTTAGTAGCAGGGGGACTTCTGCGTGCTTGGGTATGCTTTTAGTATTGCATTTCTCTCTGTGTAACTAGTATTACTTAAGAAAAAAAGATTCAGCATTGGTATGAGAAGTATATGCATATGAAAATGTTGTCAAAGGACATAAGAGGAATCTTAGCGCTTCCCCCCCCCCCTTTTTTTCCTAAGTTGCCTTTTTGGTCCTGCTTTTGATCCCCTGTAATCTATTCCTTCTGCCTAGATATTGTTTTTTTATGTGCGTGTGTTTTCAGGATTTGTTTTAATACAGTAATGCTTTGAAAGATGTGCGGTTTTATATGAGGTGTGGGTTACATGGGGAGAAAAACCAATTTATTAAAATTTAATTTACTTTTTAAATTATTGTAACTTGTGTATCTGGATTATATTTCACTCAGCATGAGAAGCATCTGGTAATTCTAATTAACAGTTTCATGTGTTAGCATCCAGGTGTGTGCATATTATTTCTTCTCTTGGGGATTTAAAACATTGTAAATGCTGGAAGAGATGATCTGGACTGTACGGTGCATGTCTTAAAAAATCCCTTCGTAGCTGCCATAATATTTTTCTGAGGTAATTAAACCTTGAATAAAGGGTTATTTGCATTCTAGGGATGTTTACATACTGCAAAAGCAGGGATAGTTGGGAGAAACAAAACTCAAAACCATAGCTTATTGAGCAAATGCTTTCTGTATCAGCTTCTACTTCTAGGCAGTGTGAACTCTTCTCACCTAACATGTTGAATTGCTTAGTGAAGAAAGAAACCTTTTCTTTAAGCTATTAAGTGAGGTTCTGTCAGTGATTTAAAGATTTTCTGAAAGACCTTTCTCCTATAATCCTGTAGAAAGCACCATGCTTACAGGAACACTTGTGCTTTCGTTTACATGAGTCGTAGAAACTTGAGAATCTGTTAATTATTCTTCTGTTTGATGACAAAAATTTTCTTGAACCATGAGAAGAACAGTGCATCTCAGAAACAGGCACTTTACTTACTTTCGAACAAGTGTGTAAAATTTTTAGAGAAATGGCCAGGTTTATTGTATTAGCTTGGTAATTTAAAGTAGTAGCTGAATTTGCGAAGTCCTCTAGGATGTTTTTCTCCAATGTGGATCTATTTATTCTTTATTTCAGGAAATTTTGTACGCTTAGGTTAGATAATATAGGTATAGTAGATACAGTGCTGCTGACTCCTAGGAATAAGTGGCTTGTAGTGGTGAATACCTGATTATGCCCAGGAGGTCATAAAGTCATTCCAATTAATTTAGGTCGTCCTAAATCTTTAGTCCCTTTGTGCTGAAAGTGAAACTCTAGTGAGTTGTGAGATCATTGTAGTCAGTCAATAGTCACAATCTTTGCATGAGGGGGAAAATCCTCAAAAAATTCAGGGGAAGTATGTAATCAAGTTTAAAACACTGTGTAGGGTTTTCAGCAATTACTTACTTTCATTTGAGAAGGAATTAGGTGGAACAGCCTGTAGATGATGTGTTGATGGGTTTGATTAGCTGCTGACACAGATGGAGGGACTTAGTCATGAATCTTTCTAATCTGTTAAAATATGCATTTTGTACAAGAACAAAGAAGCTCTAATAGTCTGTTTTCGATGTCTTTAAAGTTTAACATAAAGATGAGTCTTTTCAATGTTTTTGAAATTGCAGCTTTCAACAGTAGGCAAGAAGTAGAATAATTCGTTACAGTAACTCCTGAACTTTTGTCTAATAGTTTTCACAAGACATTATAAAGAAAAAAATCTAAATAACCCATATAGTTATATATGCTTTGCTCTGTTTTGCTAATAAAAACTATATCAAATAACTAAACCCAAATTTGGTTGATTTTTGCGGTAAAAACTTACTTTTAAAAGTACATAGTAGACCAAATAAGGTCATGCTTTTTTTTACTTATCTTTCTATCTTTCCCATTAAAACTGTGATAGCAAAATGGCTCAATATAAGATAACAAATTAAGAAAGCATCATCTGAAAAATGAAGTACACATTTTGAAACACTGACAGTGGAAGTCTGATTCGGCATTGTTGGAAAAGCTGTTCTTGCTGCTTTAACCTTTCAAACAAGCTCTTAAACATACTCGTTTGCAATTTTGCAAAATGTTGAATACAGTTAGCTTTCTATATTAGAGAAACTTGACATTCAGCACTTTAAAGGGCTTGCTCTTTACTACTTAATTTGCAGAACTTGGTAATTGGTACTGTGTCTTGCCATCTGTAGGAAAAATAGTTTAATTTCCACAAAATATGTATGTATACCTATAAAAAAAGAATATAGAAAGGAATCTTGTAAGTCTAGACTACATAGTTGAAATAATTTTTATTTAAAGTTTATTGCCTAATGTACCATATGTAGTTGAATAAACCCATTTCTAGCATACTTTTGTGTAAAGGTATTTCATTAAAATGTTATGCCTGCTTAATTAGCTTCAGAGACTTGCATTTCAGTAACTTCAAGACGTCTGCAAAAGTGTACTCTGGCCACTTAAATAGAAGATAAAAATATGTTTTTTTGTTTTTCACATTCTTTGTAATCACTAGAATGATTTAAATTGCATTCATTTGCATATACTTACAAACCTCACTTTTTTTTTTTAAACAATAAAATTTGATACCTTGTTAAAGAAGTTAAGGTGTTAGTTCTGTATAAAAGTACATGGAGTAGAGAGAACGTTGCTTATAATGCTTATTAATATAAAGTCTATGGTCTACATTGTAAGTAAGAAACTGTGCAAGTGAGGATTCTCTTCATGGAGAATCTAGCTCTTGCAAAGACAACTGGCACAACTTGTAGATGTTGTCAGTTGTCACAATGTCTCAAATCAAGATCATATTTTTATTTCTTTAAATGATATTGAATTTTGTTCAGCTAATAATACAGAAAGGAAGACATTTTGGCAATTACTTTTTTGTTCCTTACACAGACAAAAGAAGTTGGTTTACTTGATGCAGACATATATGGACCTTCAATTCCAAAGATGATGAATTTAAAAGGAAACCCAGAATTAACATCAAGTAAGTAGAAGTGATTTTTCTTGCTGTCTTTTTTGTACAGGGATGAGCACGGTCCACTCATGGATGCTTCCTTGGTGTGGCACAGAAGGGATGCAAACAGAAGATGAAGACTGTGTACGTATGTATGTATTTATTTATAATATTGAGGTTACTTTCAACGCTACCTTGTACAACTAGGAGCATATTCAGAGCCCTATTTTTTGTTAATCTTGGTCCATGCAGTCTCATGGAGTTTTACTAGAGATTCTGGAAGGGAAGGTTATTTATCAGTAGTTTTAAAATTGTTATGTAGTATCCTACAATAGGTGACTTTCAATTAAAGAACAAAACCCACTAATCTAGGGAAAGAGACACGAAAAAAAAAAGAGCAGTAAGAGAAGGATCATTACAGCAGCTTGTATGAAATGTCACTAAAATGGTTCTGTATGATCTCTCTTCAGCCCAATGTGCCAAGCCACTTGACTCATTTGTGTTTGAAGTTGCGTGTTTAGGAACACGATGGTCACTTCCCTACCAGTAAACCAGTAAAGACAGTAAACAAAACTCCTAATTTTCCTTCTGCTAGGAAGAATTCTGGGGAAACATAAATCAGTTATTTGGTAATCAGTTACTAACATCTTAAAACCCATTTCAGGTCCAGCTCTCTTAACTATTTTAATTAACTCTAGCTGGGCCTGAATTCCTTCCTATTCTAACTAATTTCAACACAGCTAGCCTATAACTAAAATCTTTATATTTCTTCTAAATCTATGTTTCAATAAATTCAGGTAGAAGAGTCTTCAGAGAAATAAGGTGACCCAAATTAAAAAGGTCATATCAAGTCTCTTTAGCTTTCAGAAATTTAACTTTCACCTAGGCCAAACAAGGACAAAAGTGAAGAATGACTTTATCTTGATATCCTGTTCATATGATGTTTGCGTGTAAGGCAGTGTGGTATTTTGGGGTGGTAGGGACACTGGGGTGATATGGTTTGTTTAATACTTTGTTTTGATTGTCCTGTGAGAGAGTGCATGTAAGTAAAAAAATTAAAAACTTGTAACCACATACAAAACTAGTCCCACACTGTAACACCTGGTTGACACATTAAAACATATTAGGATCCTACTGAAGAAAGTGCAGATTGGCCATATGTGGTGTCAGGATGGGATCATTTCAAACAGGACTTGAAAGGGCTTCAGTGAAGTAATCAACTGCAATGTTTGAGGGCAGCAATTGCTGGGTAAAAGGAAAGCTGAATATTCCCTCTCCTTCCTTTCATGCCGTGATCTCTCTCTTTTTATCATAGAAAGGTCTGGGTTGAAAGGAAGCTTTGAAAGTCATCTAGTCCAACCCCCCTGCAATGAGCAGGGAGATCTTCAATGGGATCAGGTTGCTCAGAACTCCGTCCAACCTGATTTTTAGTGTTTCTTGTTTACCACCACTCTTGGCAACCTGTTTGAGTGTTTCACCAGCCTCATTGTTAGTCTGAACCTACCCTCTTCTAATTTAAAACCATTACCTCTTGTCCTGTCGCAACAGGCCTTGCTAAAAAATTTTTCCCCATCTTTCTCACAAGTCCCCTCTAAGTACTAAAAGGCCTCAGTAAGGTCTCCCTGGAGCCTTCCTTTCTCTAGGCTGAACAGCCCTGATGCTTTCAGTGTTTCATCATAGGAGAGGTGTTCCATCCCTCTGTATGTGTTCTACTGTTGCTGTAGAGTGTTCATTTGTAACGTCTTGATTTGTGCATGTATATGGGTGTAATGGTTGTTGGTCTATGTGTTGTCACCTGGTATAAAGCATACAGAATTGAACAGTGCCAGTATTTTTAAAGGGTTGCTATTAAGCTTGCAGTGTCAGCCTCTGAAAACTTAATGTGGCAAACTTAGGATTTTTTATGTAATTAAAATTCTGTCTCCTTATGATTATGTCCTGTACTCTGGATAAAAAAAAGTAATGTATTTCCATGTACTGATGTGCTGCACATACTTGTACAGACAGCTGTCAAGTTGAGTACTTCCTACATTTAAATGCCTGGCTTACAAGTACAGGTTTCATTTAGATAAATTCCTGAAAGAGAGGGAGATTACTTAGATTTATTTGTTGGATTTTTGCTATATCTTTTGAAGTCAAAAGGCTGCTGAGTGATAAATAAATAGATAAATAACTGAGCCTTTTCATGTATCATCAGTGGGATTTGACTTTCTGATACAAATGGAAGTCTTCTTGCATTCACTTGTACTTTGAACTCCATTGAGGATGTATGTCATACAGGTTGTGTTTTCCTGTAACAGATTTTTTTGCTATGAATTTTGTATTTGAATCACATTGTGCAATATGAACACAAAAGGGACCATGTTGTGGTGTTCCTATCTCTCCTCTTTTCATTTTTGTGTGATGTTGAGTTTTGTTTTTCCATTTTTTTCCTCACTGTTTAAAAAATTGATCAGATAACTTAGAACTTCTTGGTCATTTTGCTATGTATTTTGTCAATCCATACCAAACTTAAATCCATGTCTTGAGCCACAAATTAAAAAGCAAGTTGCCCAGTCTATTTCTTACAGTTGTACGAATCAACTTTCTAGGAATGCAAGACCTTAAGACTATATTCACTCAGATATTGAGCAGCTCAGTTTTGTTTCAGTGACTAGATATTTCTGGTAAACAGCTGAACAGAATTCACTATAAGCTTTGTCTTAATATGTTTCAAGCATTGTTAAAAATGTGGAATTCAATGCAATAGAAAAAAATTGGAAGATTTCCCTGAACTGAAACTGCTGCTGTTGTCTTGTAAGCACTAACATTTTGATCACTGAAATACATTCTTTCTAGTTCTGTGCGGAAAGTCCAAGTAAATATCAGGATTTAAAGAACATACCTTTTGTTTTTTCTAACAGACTGAAAACTGAATCTGTATATTTCAAAAGCTTGACAGACGACACAAGTCTGCTGAGAAAGACATAGTAATTTGGCATGAATGATAACAGGATAGAATTTGTATTTCAGGGATTGTGTTCACTTCTTTGTGTATTTTTAACTATTGAGTTGGTGAAACTGTAGAGTAACATCAATAGAAGTACTGTCAAAGATGGTTTAATTGCGAAATAGGAATGGCATAGGAAACTTTAATTAAAGTTTAATCAAGGGCTCCTTTAATGAGTGACAGATGGGATAAACTTGCAAAGAAGTGATCAATCATAATATGTATATATATGGAGTATATATAGGTGTATATAAATGCATTGATATAAAAACATGTATGACTCTTGTTTTTTGGTATAATGAGGATTAGTGTTCTGATTTCTTACTATGCTCTCAAGAGTAAAACAAGCTCTGAAGAAATATTGCACAGCAATTGAGAAAGCCCAGGCAGTTCTGTGTTATGGAAGTGCATAAACTATGTCTACATAACAATGAGTCAATTAAAAACATTTTTCATAACATAGCAATCAAAAAAAAAAAGTTTAAGGTCTAATGCTGTCTTCAGAGTGAGGTGTGGATTTGAAAATGAATCTGTAGAGTAATCCTGGGAGGTTCTGAGCACTTTTGCAATCTTTGATTTGTGGTTCTTTTCTCACATGAAAAGGGATTAGGGATTCCCAGTACCATACAAAATAAGTCCATGCAGCAATTATTACTTCTGAATAGAAATTATTATGGTTATGCTATAATTTAAGCATTCAAAATGAATTAGGAATTCTTAGTGAGGAGTCTGTATAAATGGGAGATACTACATTAATGTAATTTTGCAAACTGTAGTACATTGAAGAGTCTGCTAACATTTAATAGGCTGTCGTTCAAAATACTTTTAACTAAATGGTCAGGGAAATATTGGTTAATAAATTCACAACTGAATTTAATTAGCTAATGGAGGATTATCTAACTATGGAATTAATATTAACATAATCTACAATATATATATGCAGGGCAATGCTAATAGCATAAGTTACAAAAGCATTACTTCTATTCTTTCCCCAAGTAATTTACTTAAAAGCTGTTTTCTGGCTTAGTGAATCGCATGATTTCATTTTTTTCCTTTCAAATCTGCCATTTAAACTAGATGGCAGACAGTAAAAACTATTACGTTGCCAAAAAAAATTGCCATTTCCCCGGATAAATAAAGTCTCTTTATTTAGTTTCATTATGAAGGTTTTGGTGGGTAAATCTTCGACAGGTGACTGCACTCTTAGTATTTCAAAACTTTGTTGCCATTTTATGATAGCTTCAGTGTCTTCAGTTTCTTTATAAAATTGTATATTCAAAAGATCAGTAGTTGGCATCTGTTATCACAATTTAGAATAAAATGTAATTTCTTAGAGAAAGTTAACGGTGTTTGTGGCTGCCCCACTGAGTCTAATAAAATTGCAGGAACTATAGAAATGGATGCTTGAATTTTTTCGCTGGGATACATTTACATATCTAAAGACTGTGATAGCAGACTCCCAGAACGTGAAAATTTAAAATAAATTGTTTAAAGATGTCTGCTGGAATAGGATTGATTAAGGGATTGTGGTGCATTCATTTGAGGGTTATAAATATAAAATTTGGAGTGGACTAGTGAAATAGACAAAATGTTAGGTAGGTAGCATAGTTATTTTGGTAACTATGAAGAAATTGCTTGATCTTTGCTAAGGAGTTGAAGATAAGGCTTGTAGTCTCCAAGCTGTCTTTATCATGCTTTATCAGTGGAACTGTGTCATGATTAATTTAAAAAAACCTTAAATTTGATTCTTTAAAAAAAAAGTATTTGCTACTGGCACTAGCTCTTGATTGATGAGCAAGTGATTTTTAGATTGTATATAATCTAATGATATGTTTTATTGATTCTGTTTTGAAAGTAGCCTAAACTGAAACTTGTGTTTTACTTTTGGTGATGTCTTACACCAGTTTATCTGGATGGTGGAAGTACACTAGTCCCATGTGCCTTACATGTGACAAAATAATAATTGAGAATGTTGTAATTAATTGTGGTTTATATTTTGGAGGCTTTTTCAAATGTGATGAAGTAGTTGAAAATGAGAAGACTACTAAAGTGTTTATTAATATTTTATTCTGGACCTTGACTATTGCCCTCAAACCTGTAACAATAAACCTCAAGCTGGATTAGTTCAGCTACTGTTGAGTTCACTTGTAAAAAAAACTGAAGACCTTGGAAGAGAAAGGAGATGGAGGATACCCAATTCTGCAAGGAATTATTTATAGGCATACAGTTGTTAGCTGCTGTTTAAAAAGAAAAAATCTCTAGGGAATTAATTTATTAAAATTTTATTCTTCATTACACATAAATTCATACAATTAAAAAAAGTATAAGATGAGAAATGTAGTGCGTAGTAATTAAGGCCTCTTACTGAGAGCAGTTGTTTTGAATAAATGGCAGATGAAATTTTACCAAATGCCTTCAATATAAATTACTGAAACACTGTAACCTGAAATAATACATTTAAAGTACTTGAAGGCAGATTTGTATTACTCTTCATGTTGTTAATCCTGCAGTTCAGTAATTCTGAATTATTTGATTTGGATTGTGGCTAGCAGATACTCACTATATTATAAAGTTTACTCTCACAGATACAAATGGTTTTTTGGTTCAACTGGTATAAAAACTGGAATTAAATTGCAAAATGGCTTGTTATAGGAACATGATACTCTTCATTATACATACATAAACAAAAGAAATTAGTCATGCTTTTGTACACTGAACACATTTACCTTTTTGCTTATTTCAGAGGAATAAGCGCTTTCATTGCTCTTCTCTGCTAGAGGAAAAATTGAAGGACTGTAACTAATTCTGAATTTTCTCAGTATTTTTACCTTGCTCTTTCACTTCCGTGGTTTTCTTTCTCTGTGGGCTTCTTGCTGTATTCTCTTTTCTTCTCTGTAGTACGATGGAGTGACTTTTCAGAATAGCGAGATGAAGCAGAATAGATTAAAAAACAGGAAAAAAAGTGGTTTAATCCTTTCCCTATAGAGACCAGAGGCCAGAAGTGACAGTAAGTATAAAAGCTAGCATCTTTTTCCTTTGGTTTAGTTGATGGTCCTGATCATGTATATACTGAGTGTGATGCCATATGGTGTGGGATATCCCTTTTGTAATTTGGGATTAGCTGTCCTGATTGTGTCCCTTCCCAGTTCCTTGTGCACTCCCAGCCTGCTTTGCTGGTGGGGTGGGGTGACAAGCAGAAAAGACATGGATTCGGTGGAAGCACTGCTTAGCAGTAACTAAAACATCCGTCTGCTATTAACAGTGTTTTCATCAGAAATCCAAGCCACAGCCCCATACCAGTTACTGTGAAAAAGAGTAACTCTATCTTAGCCAAAATCAGCACAATTACACATAATCGTTTGGACAATTTTTTTTTCTCCCATGTCTTTTCACCTAAATTTCTTTTTTTCTTTGGTTTTCTGGGGTCTCGATTACAGTATTCAACCTAAAAAGGCTGAATTGACACAAATGTATTGAGTTCTGTAGTTTTGCTTTGAAAGCAGTGAAAAGTCCCTAGTTAACTGGAATGTTTTTTTGACTTTGGGTCTTGAATTAAAGCTGATGTGTAGTGAATGTCTGCCCGTTGGGTTTCTGCTGCTCCCTGTTCTGCTCTGCTGTTGTCTGGCACACTGTTATGTGACTGACCAGGGCAGTCCCCCTGTCACAGCAGCACGTCATTGCTTCAGATGATGTGAGCTTTCCCAGAGGTTTTTGTGTGTCAGGACAGATGCCTTAAACTGCATGTTGGGTAAGTCTATTTCATTCCTTGTGGGTATAATGAACTAAAAGAACCCGCCCAAATTAGTCTAATAAAGCTTTTGATCCACTATACATAAGCTTTTTGGCTCCTTGGGGATCTGAGGGCATTTCAAAATGTGGGTTATTTTAGCAGTCGTAAGGAAGACATTTGTGATGGAAGGTAATGGCATGATGCTTAAAACCAGTCCTGTGTTTTAAACCTATTTTAGACCTAGCAAGTCAGTGGTGCTTTAAAATGTAACAAAGGTGTTACTAAATCACTGTGCTCTTTACTTGTGCCAGACTTGCTTTTGAAGTACAGTTTTCCAGCAAGCAATTAGTTCTTTTGCTTTTAGGTAGAACTGATGAAGTCATATCTGCAAAACTGTTCTGTTAATGAAAAAGCTTTTACAGAGCTTTGTTTCCTCTGCAGTCTACCGGGAGGAAAAAAAGTGTAAAGCCTTTTCAGGTAATGGGACTGGTAGACCCTCTAAATACGAGAACCAAATCTCTTGGGAAAAGTTGCATTTCATTATGCATATATTTCTTGAAATTGAATGGTGAGCGTGGAAAAATGCTCTTTAAGTCTCATTACTAGTTTGCTTTGGTTAAGTATTTGGGATGTCTTTGTTGTTAGATAACACTATTAGTGTGGGATGTAATGGGCAATCACAGCCTTCCTTGTGTGGAGCTCTTCAAGCTTAAAATACAAATTGTAGTATTTCTGGGGCAACCCTGCAAGTAAACTTAAAACACAGTGTTAAATCAAGCCTGAAGTCTCAGCCTGTCAATTGCCACAGAATATTGTAGGCTTCTGACACAAGCACTTAAAACATTGATTACAGTTAAAACAAGGATTTAAAATTTGTGGCTTTGACTGACCTTTTGGTGACAGCATCCTTTACCCTCTGACATAGATTGGTGTCACTGTTTTATTTCAAGGTACTCTGGGGCCCTGTTGTTATTCATTCCCCTCCCCTCTGTGGCATTTCTTTCCTCTTTACCATTCCGTGGGTGGAATTCACTTGCCATTGCTTAGGAAACCAGTACTACTTTAAACATGCTGGAGCATGATGTCTGGCATCTAGCTGTTCCTTCAGAAGGTATGTCTCTCCCTAAGCCCTCTGTCAAATCTGCTAGCCTTCTACAAATCTCAGCTCTTTAAGGCATCCAGAGTGGCAGGACACATCTATATTTACACAAGTAAAGCCCAACCATTTTTTTGTTCTTTCTGTCCAACATCTCCTCCCTTTCCCTCTTCCCTCCTCCTTTCTCCTCCCCATTTTTCATTCCCTCCCCTTCCTGTTATTGGAAAGCCTAAATAGTCTGAAGTCTTTGAGTCCTTGACTGAAACCTCACTCCTCCCATTACATAATGTTGACCTTGGGAGGTGACTTTCCAATTAAACAGCAAATAAGTGCCTTATACTTGTACATAGTAGTAGCCATCTGAGAATGACTATTTACTGTGATTAACAGAAGATGCTATGTAAGATGGAGATCTGACTTAGACTGTGATCGAGTATCCTTTAGTCACTGGCAGCATGAAATGGTACACAATTAAAATCCAGATCATGCAAAAGTTTTTGAGATCTTATAAGTGATCATGCTTAAAATCTGATGCAGGCTTGTCTGTATGTATGGCACATTAGTTAAGTTCATGTCAGATAACCTTGTTTAATGTACCAGAATCCACAGACTGTTCTGCAGTGTCTCTCTGACTAGTGTGGTGGCTGTGTGATTCGTTGTGCCAAACATCACCTGTGTTTCAGGCAGTGAATTGTCACTGAGATGTGAGGAGGTGGTCAATACCAATTTCTCATGTAAACCTCAGCTCATGATGAGCTGTGCAAACAGCAGCAGAACCCGTAGCTTTTGTATAAACTGTGAATAAGTATCAGCTTGCTCAAATTGTGATAAACATATGCAGAGGAGTTACAGTATGGGTTTTATTAGAATAAGATACTCTGATAGATTAGGAAATACTTAAACTTACAAGCAATTCAGAAATATGCTTTTAAAACTGCTGTGTTGAATGCTAAAATAGTATTCAGAGACTTAGGTTTTATGGGCAATATGTAGTGTAACTTTATACGCCTTTTCTGTTGTATGCCATTTCGTGTCCCTCAGTTTGCTTTTTGAAGTTTAAATTCTTGTCAAATGTACTTGGGAGTTTCAAAGGAAAATATGTAACTTCAGCAACATGCCTAAACTGTTGAGATCTCCTAGATGTTTATTAGCTGTGCATTACATGCTTTCCAATACTGGAAATGCTCTAAGTAGAGTCATGGCATCTGACCTTGGGGAACACAACTCAGGTCTCCAAATCCGCAGGGTTCTTGTATAACCTTGATTCTATCATCTGTAAGTGTCCAATAATTTCCCACCTTAGAAGCATGTTGTTAGGTGGAAATGTTCATTTTAGGTGCACAGGTGTTATGGGAACAGGGTTTGTATAAAAAGAATCAGGAAACAGTCACATTCAGAGTATAGCCCAGAGCTACACACGCAGTTGTGTCTGTGGTGGCAAAATTTCTGTGTTGGTAGTGTCTTTGGAAACATTTGGAAATGTGCATGTAAAGGTGAGTAGAATGTATTTAACTGGAAAATAGTACAAGTGTACTACTTTTTCATAGCTTTGGCTATTGACACTAGAACAACTTAAAAGCCTCACTTTCCTGCTCAAGGACAAAAATCCAGTTAGGACAGGCAGGTGACTTTGAATATTAAGATTTATTGAAGACAAAGATTAAATAAAATAATTATTAGAAATCTCTGATCTTCCATTATAGCGGCAAGTTCCAGAAATATCTGAATAAAATAGGAAATCTACAACAGGGAGAAAAATCTGCCCTTCTAATGTTCTCCTGTCATGTTTGGATATTTTTTTGGTCTTTGAAATGGCAAAAAATCTCCATTTTTCTCCTTAGTTCAGACACTTAAAAACTCAGAGCAACTCTTCTGCATTTGTGCTTGCTGGGCCAGTGAGTTCAAAATACATTTTCTAGGATGTTGCATGATCCACTACATTAATATTTAATAATTGCAAGCTACCTTTTCTTAAACAGTATAATGCCTTCTAAGGAGGTGTAGTATAACATCACAATCTTCTGGAATAATGGTCTTGACTTACGTGGTGGGGTAAGACCGAATGTAAGCTTTTGCTTGCACTAAAGTATTGCTCAACAGACCGCTTCCAAAAACTAAGCCAAGAGTTGGAATGGCTCCTCGTGGCTTAACCCTGGGCTCCATCACGTGTAACTGTTATTTGGGAAGAAAAACGTCGCAATGCTGAATGTGCTCCTGTTTCTTTTTTCTCTCCCCAGCTTTATATGTGGAGCATGGTGGCATATAGTATGGGGTATCCCTTTGGTCACTTGCGGTCTTATGTTTAGGCTGTGTCCCCTCCCAGTTTCTTGTGTACCCCCAGCCTGCTTGCTGGTAGGGTGGCGTGAGAAGCAGAAAAGTTTTTGACACTGTTTTCATCACAAATCCAAAACATATCACCATGCAACCTACTGTGAAGAAATGTAGCTGTATCCCAGCCAAAACTATATATATATACATATATACATATATATGTAGTTCTGTACATACTTTCAGTGCTGTACTATCCCCAGCCATCATTGAACAGCTATGTCAGTCTTTTTCTCTAAAAAGTGGAGTAACTCAAGTTACCTTGTTAGGATAGTCTGTCTGCAAGGCTTGATTTGTTTGGGGAGAAAAAGCTTAGTAAAAAATAATTACAAAATGCATCTTCATTGATGTAATGAAGATCCATCTTCATTACATTGGTGTTATTCTTCCCCATGTGAGTAACGATTCAACCTTCAGACCAGTCCCAGAACTCTTTTAATCAGCAATCTGCTATAATGCTGTCATGAATTTGCATGTCTGCCTTTTCTAGTGTATTCTATCCTAAAAGATAGACAATTTCTACTTGTATTCTATCAGAAAAGGCATTTGCTGACATGTCATTGGTGATATGTTGATCTTACTGATCTGATTTTGTATGTTCAGAGAAAACACAGCAGTCTTGAACTTAGGGCCATTAAGCCTACTGGAAAATTGCAAACTAGGCTATTTATCTCTTGGCATAGGTGGCGTGGTATTGCTGTGTGTCGTGATTTTAAGAAATTGTTCTGTTGTGTGTTGAATTTTTGGAGCTGTATGGTAGGCTTCTGATAACAGAAAAGCATACTCTAAGAGCAATGGGAATTAGAGATGTTACTGAGATCTCATTAAGCGAAATCTTCTTTACATGTTATGTTTTAGAATATCTTCATGAGACCCAGGGCGAAAGAGAAGGAAGGCCTGTTGCTTTTGATGAGACAAGGGTGATTACCAAAGCCCACTGAAGCACTAGATTTGAGATTAGTCTTAAGAATGATTTTTAGCAGTAGGCAAACAGTGGGGAGCTCTGCAGTATTTTGTATTACTTTGAAAATATGCAGAACATTATGGCCTGAATATACAGCAAGTTGTGAATTGTTCCTGTGCATTGTATAAATTTGATTAAATCTTGCTGCTCAGAGCAGTATATAGTCCTTGCTGTTAACCAAAGAAAATAAGATGCAGTTTTCATAAGGAAACTCTGCTGTTGAGAAATAAGCAGTGCATATATTCTAAAAACAGAGGCCCCTTTGGCTGCTCTGTAGGTCAGTGTTTATCTACTCACAGCAACTCTCCTATTTTACAAAGGAGAGGGATATATCAGAAGGTGTGTGAGCTTAGCCTGTGTGCCTGGTGTCTATGCAGAAGAAATTGTCCATGCAGGTAGTGGATGTTGAGATGTTAGCCGCTGGGTATTTGACTGGCATAGTGAAGAGCAGTTGAATTGAACTGAGAAGTGGCTTAGTATTTTGGTGAACTTCCCAGAATCATACATCTTTTCCATTCATGTTACTCTTCAGTTCCTGGGCCTCATGATTAGCAGTCAAAACTTGGCCTCCCTGTTTTGTTTTGTCTTAAAATTGTCCCTATTTTGTGATTAAAAAATGAAGGAAACCTTGATTCTGCAGTGATATACACTGTTGCAAATACTTTTTTCCTATTTCTTTTTTTTAACCCGTCTCTTAGGTAAATATGTGGTAATTTCAATACTTTTAACGGTATTATAACTTGTGGTGGTGTATGTGTTGTTTATCAAGACACTGAAGCAGTGCCTAGAGATGGCTCTAGGCTGAAGTTCGAATGTCATCAACCTTTTCATAACTGTCTTACTGCGGGGGGAGAAGTAAGACCGTGATTCCTAGAAATGTGGTTATGACAGTACAATGCCACCAAAATAAGCCGTGACTAAACACTGAGGAGCTGCACAAGTGAAGGAGAGCTGTATGCACTGGTACAGTGTATCAGTCCAAGCCAATCTCTTTTCAATGATAGTTCCTTACCCATTCCTGAGTGCAGTAGTCATACAAGTGATTTGTTTATCTTCCTGTTTTGTTCTTTTTGATTTGTAAACGAAAACATCCAATCTATTCTCCACCATGTTTCTATAAAATTACATGGCTTGAATGCTCACTTACTTGATTGCTTGAAAGCTTTCATCTGTAGAGTTTAGCTGTTTAATTTGTATGTTCTTGGTTGTTACTTTGAATTTGGAGTTCAGCTTTGAATGCACTGTTTTTATTTTACGTTGTTTTTATTTTACTCTCTATATGTATTTACTTTGGGTGCATCGAGGATTTTGGTCAAAATCAGTATTGTAGTATATTTTATACTGCTTAAAGTATTCTTCCTATTTTCTGCTGGTTCCTGCCTGTGCATGCTCTTCCAAGACATCAGCTAGACCAAATAAAATTCCATTCATTCTTTTTTGTGTGTGTGTCTGCCATTTTGAGATAAGGTGTGGATTTAGATGGTAGAAACCACAAAGAAGAGTTTTGGCTTTTGCAAGATTTTGTTTGAATGCACTCTTTTGTATTGTTTTGTTTGCTTTCTGCTTGCACGCCCCTTTACCAGAACAATTACAATATTCTCTCCCTGCTTTTTATTCTTGGCACTGGAGAGCATAGGAATAAGAAGCATGGCAAGGACATTACCTCTGCAATTTTCAGATAAGCATCTTTTGTTCCTACAGAAATTGTATAAGTCCTGCGGACTTCTATCAACCTGAAGAAATCTGGGACTAATTGCCTGGAGCTGTTGACAGTGTGTAGTTTAGGGGTGGCTTTCTTTGGTATCTCTACTCTGGGGTTTCCATAGCAGATTTAACAGGAGACAAATTCCCCAAAACTCTGGTATGTTAATGGGAATACTCTTCTGATTAATGAGATTAGTGAATAGGATAGATGTAAAAAAAAAAAGATTTAAAATCCCACCATGTTGTATGACTTTGGTTTTGTTCTGATATAAATGACTCAGCTTTTAGTGATTCCTGATAGAGAATTTATGCCTTCCACCATGAGGATTTCATAAAAATGGATTGATTCTGGCAGCACAAAGTGACATTATATTATGGACAAATACATTGTTATTCTGGCAAAAGATGAATGGTGTTATTAAAATGTAACAATCTAAGAAAAAGTGGAGTCAGATTCTTGGGCAGAATAGGTAAATGCATATAATACATATATACATACCTACATTTATACATATAATGAAGGGATGAGGGGGGAAAAATAAACAACTGTTTAAAGAGAGAGGGAAAACTGCTGTTAAAAGATAAAATGTGTATGCATATTTCTTAAAAAACCCCTGAAATACCCTAAAACCATCTCCCCTCTAAAAAAACCCCCCTTGTTTGCTTTTGTTTTTAGAAAAACTAATGAGGCCCCTTAAGAACTATGGAATCACATGGTGAGCATATGTTTTAATTTAAATCAAGCTTCTTTTCAGATGTACTTGGAATTGTGCTGTAAAGCTCAAGTTTTTGCTTTGTTGTTTCAGCATGTCTATGGGTTTCTTGATAGAAGAGACTGCCCCGGTTGTGTGGAGAGGGCTCATGGTAATGTCAGCTGTTGAAAAATTGTTGAGACAGGTAAGGCTTAGTTATGTATTTCTGCTTCAAAGTAATCAGTTATTTAAAAATGCATTTAAGTGATACATGAGTGTCTGTGACATTATTTCCTATGTTAGTGCTGAGCATTTTTGTGTCTTGGTCTTCTTAAATTCGGGTAAGGGGAAACACTGATATTTTTGTGTTTACCTAAACCCCTCAAACAGTGCTGTTGTTCCATGCCTTTGACGAGTGAATTACCCCAATTTGCCTTCCTTCTCATTCCTTTTCAGGTTTCTTTATGCAGTTGTTAAAAAAAAAAAGGCATTTTGAAGTTGCCTAAGGTTTTGAATGTATAGGTATCTATGCATATCTACAGCTGTATTCCCTTATGTGCTTGTTAATTCACCAGCACTAAGAATTCTTGAATGGCATTTGACGTGTGACAGGTACAGGAAAATCATTAGCTACAATCTCTGTGTAATGCAGATAGATTGTTAGTTAGTAAGTTTTTTGGTATGTAGAAGCAGGGTGACTTCTTTATTCTCTGACAGATTTTTTGTTTCTTTTATTGTGAAGTGCTAATGAGACAAACTGCTGAAAAAAAGCATTAAGGTTGCATGTTTAGACTTTGAAGTGACCCAGATTGTTCACAGCTGACATCCACTCTTGGGATCTACTGTATACAGCCTGGAGATCACAAGGTTTCTGTGTGTCTTCTTTAAATGCCTCCAAATACTGTGCTCCTTTAATGACTGAAAAGAATGATTTTTTCCAGCCTTTTCAGCCTCTTTCCATTTTTACTGAGTTCTCCTCTAACATGGATTTTAGAATAGTGGCACTTACTGCTCTGGTCACAAAAGCCATGTGTCTGCCAAAGTTTTAGGAAGAACATCTTTGTCTAGAATTGACCTTTAAAAGTAAGGGGTATCCATGCCAGTAGCTGTAGAGACTGTTCTGACCTCTTTGTGTGCTGTGTCGCGCTTCCCTGGCTCACAAAACTAGAATGTAAAACCTTGAAGGTAGAACTAAAGTTAGCACCTGCTGTATTGACATACTCTTCCCTGGGAGCCTGAAAGCTGGCAGGCACTGCAGTGCTGTTCCTCAGTCAGTAGTATCCCCAGATGGGAAGCATGTGCCAGCATCCTTGTGGAGGGTGTGGGTGATGCTGTGTAATGAGCTCGTTGCTCCCTAGCAACCACTGCAGTTACATGCTGGCCAGCTGTGATGTGGGAATGAGACAAGTCCATTAATGCTCAGGGCATCACTGATTTCCCTGGCAGTGAAACCTAAGTTGTGAAAGAGGAAGGCTTTATGGCTAAATTTCTTCTGCCCAATGCATTTAGCTTCTGCATGATAACCAGGATAGACTTAAATCTGAGCTGGAAAAAGTTCTTTCTTTGAAGAGAAGCTCACAGATCACAGGGAAAACCAGCGGGTCTATCTGATGTACAGGTGGCTTTAAGAAAGGGAAGAATGCATTTTCCAGACTGAGACATGCTATTTTGTTTTTAAAAGCTGTAATCTCCCTTCTGCAGTTACCAGCCAGTGTCAAGAACGGGTAGGACCAGTAGTTTAATGACCTTGGACACCTAAACAAGAGAGAACTGCAGCCTGTGATGATGCTTTTAAAGATACTATCGTTCTATTTTATATTAGAAATAGTTGTGTGATCTCTTGGGGACTTGAAAAATTTTTCTTGTTTTCTCTTTATCAGCATGTTCTGGTTGGTCTTAGCTATTACCTTTTGTTTAACAGGATAAAGTTGCTTCCAAGAGTAAAATACTTCTGCTTGTATTTAACTTTTTAAAACCATATTGTTAAGAAATAGCTTATCTCATTAGCTGCATAGAAACCATTTAAATTAGCTCTCTAATCTAGATTTGTAGTATAATATAAGTGTAAGGAGTCCCTGTGCATTCAGATGAGCTGATAAAATACTGAGTTCTTAAAATAATTAACTCAGCCTGATAGAAAACATAGATGTTCCCAGAATTTTGCATTAAAAACACTGGTGGTATTTCAGATTTGTGTTTACTGTTAGATGGTGGACAGGTTTTTTATTTGTTTAATAGCATCAAGACTATGCAATTACTCTGTGAATAATTTTGGATGTCTGTTTCTTTTTTCTGTATGAACAAATCTGTTTGCCAGATTCTATCATGCTTCAGATACTGCAGTAAAGCATTTGAAGTGCTTAGTTTCCAAATTCTGTAATGGGAACTTGTTGACTCATAAATGTCTGTGACTGTAATGAGTGTTTAAATGCTTCTCTTACCCTTGGAACTTTTTAAAATTTATGAAATTCTTAATTTGGAAAATATATTTGTTAAATATATACATAATGCTTTTTGTATATACTTACTGCGTGTGATCTCACAATACAGGTTTCTTGAATAGTGTCAGACTGGTAGATAACAGGGAATAATAGTGAAGCCCAAAGTAGTGCTTGGTGTTTTTCTGGGAGTGCATTATCTCATGAGCAAGCATGGTTTTCTGCAACACATCATATTATTCTCCTTTAGCAGATTTGGAAGGAAATGTGCCTTATAATACAAAACAGAGTAAACAGTTTAGTATACTATATTACTTACATTACCTGTATGTTGATGTATGTGTATCAAATTAGTATATAAATGAAAATATATAGCATATTGATTCTATAACAAAAGAATTGTTCAGTAGAAAAGAAGGAAAGCGATGATTTTAAGCTATTGAAAGAACAAGTAATATGGAAGGAAATTATTTTTCACCTGTAGTTAAAGTGAATTGCAAACAGTAATGGAACATTTGATCTTTATAAACATATTCATAACTCTTTCAGTTAAATATATCTCTAGTTTATATGTCTTGAAATTGCCCAACATTTTGTTGTGGCTGAGAAGTAACTTCTTTGTTAACATAATTAGATGTACTGTAGGCCCATTTATACTTCAGGGTGATCTGTCACTTGTCTGGGTTTTAATTTTTATTTCCCTGTCACAGTTATCTTCGTATAAAAAGTCTTTCACATCTGTTAACACTTCTTTTGAATCTTGCTTGCCTGTAGGTAAGATAGAAGAGATTTTTTTTTTTTTTAATTTAAGCTTTAAAAGATAGTTCTTTTCTCTAAAGGTATAATTATAAGTCCAGGTAAGGAAGCTTTAATAGCTCTCCAGTGTCATCCATAGCGCTGGGCTTTTTCTATGCAGTTTTCACTTCACATACACTTCAGAAGCTGCCTACTTTTTTGCCTGGTCCCATTTACTTTGTTCCTTTACTCTGCGTATCTTGACTCAGTGTGGTGGTATTTGGTTTAGATTAAACAAGCTACCTCAAAGTGCATCATCTTGCTGTATTTGTTGTGGGAGTGACTTACATTAACCTTTAGGCTAAGCGCAGTAAAGGTACGATTTTTTTTTTTGAGAGTCACCTAAAGCCTGTGCTTGAACAGTAATGTGTCTGAAAAGCTGTTGAAAAAAGTGTCAAGTAAGCAGCTAAGAACCTTAGACATACAAAGATTATGAAAAAAAAAGAAAAGGCAAGCAAAATTTGCTCTCTGATTTAAACTGCTTTTTGAACAGGGATTTCAAATAGTCATTACCACTGTCCCGTACAGTCTTTATGGTAAATTTTCTAGCACTATTCTCTTTTCTGTCTTAGGACACCTTGACAGTTGAGTGGCAAAGGAACAATTAGAAGGGTGCAGATACAAACCTGCTGTATGTCTTGGAATATGTTGTGGCAATTATTCTGCCAAAAGGCTCTGAGAAAGGAAGTGGCACTGTGCTGACTGCCAGTTTAGTATCTGCTATAGTCATAGAAGCAATACAAATGGAGGGGGTTTCCTGTTTAGGGAATAATCAATAAAGCTTTTAGTATTAAAGATAGCAACTGTTTGTTGTACTGATCTTGAGCTCTGTCTTATTCTATGTGTGTTACCTAGTTGAACTATCAGCAGAGAAGGAAAAAATTCAATATTCTGCACACAAGTCTGCTTCTCTTTTAAAAAAATCAAATCAAAATGAGACTACAGATAAAATGCAAGTGCGTATTTTAGTATGTAATATTCTTGTATCTTTGTCATCTCAATAGATGAAGTTATATCACTACTGGAAGGAAGCAAGCGTTGCCTACACAACATGGGTTATAGATACCAGCAATTCTGTTTTGTGTGAACGGTCCCATTGAAACTAGCCCAGAAATCTGCTCTTTTTTCAAGGCATAAATTTCAGGTTGATTAACACCCTTAATAGGATTTCTTACCCTGACATGACATTTTAACCTATGTTTCTGCAGGCTAGTCTGGTCTTAAGAGGCAGGACTTCTGTATTTCGTCCTTATCATAGTTTTCAAGAGTATCCAGAATATTTTGTGCATTGACAGCGTCTTTGGTATATTATGGCTATAATGTAGAGCCTCAGTGCTGCTAAGTATTTGTGAATCCAAAAGGTTCCTTTAATGTACTTGATAAGGATGAGCCCATTTTCCCAGAATGGTGATGAAGTTTTTCCTGGAATGGCTTAATTCTAATGAGTCCCTAAAATGCTCTTATTATCATCGAATTGTAATTCCTCTATCTCTTTCTTCCTGCTTATTTTAGTACCACTTTAGCCTCTGTTTTAGTCAAGGTATGTATTGAAAGAAAATTAAAATAAAACAAAGTTTTACTGGGAAGGATATAATTAGAAAGGAAGAATACAGGAAGAATGCAGGCAAATTAGCAGAAAGCAAATTAAATAAAACTTCCAGTGCAGAGCCACTGCACATCAGCAAAAGGAAATGGAGCCTTGCACTTTGATACTTGGACAGGCTTTATCCCCTGTAAATTCATGTTGTAAACCATAAATTAAGGAGAAGACGGATCAAAGTTACTTATTAGCTAACCCGGAGTTGAATCGGGCTGTAGTCTAAAGATTCAGCTTTATCCTTTAAAAAATTTGAACTCAGTTTGTGATTACTTAATCTGTACATAATTTCGAAAATTTGGCTAGCAATGAGGACTGTGTGTGCCACTTTCTTTCAAAACCAGCACCTGCCAGAGGTAGTGATGGTAGTAATTCTATGGTGGAGTGTGTGAATGTATGTATATGTACTTTGACCTTTTTTGTAGCATAATTCTCTGATGCTCAGTTGTCATACATAGGTAGTTGTAGCGTATGTATTGTTGTCACTGTGAAGAAAATTAACTCTGCTGCAGCCAGAACCAGCACACATATGTTATAGGGAATAGGGAAGATATAGACAGATGGATAAATAGTCTTTAAAATATTGAGCAGACTATGGGTTGTGAGATCTGGATTATTTCAAGAGCCTATATGAGACAGCTGCCATAAAAGCAACAGTTGTGTGAATAGAACAGTAAAAATTCATGCTTAAAGATTTGGGATTAAGGTAACTTGGAAACAGAAGTAGTATTTAATTTTTGGAAAACAAATATTATGGAGGCTATATTGTTTTGGGTTTCTGATCAGTCTGAAGTGACTTATCTCTATAGAAATTATAGATAGTACTATTTGTGTTTGAGTGACATTACTTAATAAATTGCTAGATGCAGTTGCTACTGTTCGAGAAGTGTGTATGTAGTTACTGCTATCCTTTCTACCATTTTCGTTGGAGAGGTTGCAGGTATAGATTGGGGCCAACATTTCTTTAAATGTGGTTTATTTAGCTATATGTTAATGCTGCACTTGAGAAGGCAAAAATGGATAAGGTATTGAGAGCAAATATATTTATACCTGGTAAAATAGCTACCATGCTGCCATTGGCTGTTTTACTGTGCACATTCTAGGCAGAAGAATGTTCTCTATATGGTGTCCGTAGACAGCAGTCCAATCTTGTTTGGCATGTGTGTTCGTAACACTCTTGTGTTATATCTCATAAATTCTTCAGCCTGTAAATTTTCAGCTTTGCACTGCCTTATGTGTTTGTGTGTATAAATGCATTTCTTACAAACAGAACAATGGAAGAACTGGGGGAAAACTTTCCACATTAGGAGGAGCAATGTGTATTTGATTTGAAGCAATAAACAACAAAAACATTGTCACTGAAGTAGTTAAGTACTACATGCCGAGCCATGTACCTGATTCATTAGTATCATTCACTAAGAGTTGTCCTTTGGCTTCTGTTTGTGTCCATGTATTGTCTTTTGCCTTATATTCTTGGGACCATGGGAATTTCGTTCTGTGTTTATGCAGTATTCAGCACTGTAGTGAATTATCACTTTTTGTGAGAGATGCACAGACATACAAAGACTAGTATTTACAGCTTCCAAATAAATATAAACATTTTTCTTTGATACTTTTTTATATTTATAAAACAAATTTATAAAACCTTTTCTCTTTTGACCACAGTACATTCTGTGTTTCTGCTTCTCAGTGTCTGTGCATATGAGTGACATATATCTATTAAGAATGCCTGAGATCATTGTAAATGTATCACAGGCATTCACCATGAGTAGTATTCTTAAGAACCTAAATCTCTTTTGCAGGTACATTTGCAATTGCTTAGCTTTTGATGGTACATGCTACCTTGCCTATATGTTCTCCAGCAAAGAGCCATCAAGGTGATACTGGGGGGTGAAGCATGTAATACGCAAAGACACTGAGGAACTGGGTTTGTTTTGAGACAGTTAAAGGGAGATACGAACTGCTGTCTTGAACTACCTAATGGATACATACAGAGAAGATGAAAGTAGATTATTTGTGGACATGCACATTAATAGCACAAGAGGTAATGAGTGTACATTGCAATATATAGTAAGAAATGTGAGGGGGTGTTGGTGTTTTTTTTTTTATAGTTGAAACAATTGCATGTCAGAACAGGTTGCCAGGAGAGATTCTCAAAATTCTTTTTTGAAAGATATTAAGGACTCAGCTCGGCAGGAATCTGAGTAACCTGCTCTAAGTTGTTCCTGCATTGTGCAGACAGAGGTCCCCGAGGTCCTTCAAACCTAAGTTGTTCTGTGAATCTGGGATTAGTTCTAAAATTGGCATTCCAATGCCTATTTGACTATCGGTCTGTAACTCCATTAAAGGTCAGAGCAAAGAAAATGGTTCTGCCTATCACAGAAATCATTGGTTAGAGCATTCAGTCAAAACCTAAACTGAGTGTAGGTGTCTCTCTAATGTGACTGCCTTAATCACTAAGTGAGGTAGTCATACAATTAAGTGTTGCAGTCAAATGAGCAAGTTTCAACATAATGACTGAGACCACCCTTTCCTCAGTAGCATTTCTGGTCTCTTTAGACTGTAAAGGTACTGAGGTGGTGACATAAAAGTCAAACCCAAATAAGCCTTATCTCTTGAATGAGCATCCTTAATGTGAACCATGAAAAAAATAGAAGAAATAAATTTTTTGTTTCCCTATCATACCTCTTGTTTTTATAGAAGTACCTTGATCTAGGAGAGGTTTGAAGCATGCATTGATGTGCTCTCAGGCACCTAAGAATTGCGTAGGGATGGCATAAAGAAGTTTTGCTGGAAACTTCTGGCAATTTTTTTGCATTAACTTTTTTTGCATAAACTTTAGTAGTTTACTGTCTAGGAGGCAAGCCTCTATGAAATTCAGACTAAGAGATCTGGCCATCTGGTCATTCTCTGTAGTGCATGGAGAAGCATACGTTGACTTTGATTGTTTGCTTGTTTAATCTTGCCATCAGGGTCAGCCCTGAGTAATTTAAAGTCTAATTGGACAAAGAAAAATTCAAAGATGGTAACAAAATTAATCTTAAAAAAACAAGTAGACTAAATCTTCTATGTCAAATTTTTTTAGATGAAAGGCAAGCAGGAATGAGTGCAGGAGTGGACCCTGGAGACGTGAATTGAAGGCTACCATGTTTTTAAGTGTTTTCTAAACAGGAATACTGGTGGTATTCATTTATAAGGAAAATTTCAAAATTTGGACTACAGAGAAACCTAATGCCACTCTTCTATTTTTTTTTCACTAGTAAAGGGGTCTGTTCTTTCTTTCTGGTTGCTGCAGGTTAGGTGCAAAAAGGGATGTTGGTATTCCTGCTCAGAATATTGCAGTGCCTCAGCGGTTGGTGCCCTGCCTGCAGGAATGGAAATTTAAACCAAAGCTTAGCTTGGAGCTACTGCATACCTGGGGTGGTGGGAATACATAACTTGTCATTCCCAGTGGTACTATTTGAGGCATTATTTTCCCCTCCTGGATTTATCTCCATACTCTTTGGCAGTGTCTTAAGATAATAGGTACAAACCTTGGATTTTAAGGATAGCAAAAACTTGTCATCCTTTAGATCCATTTCTTAAACAAATTGGCAGAAAGTACCTCTTTTGCTGTGTTTTGTCACTTACATGGTAAATGTCGAAAATGAAATTATTATTAGGGTGGGCAAAAAAGTGTCTTACTACTACAAAATTAGTGAGACAGTATTGTTGGATGAGAGGGAGTAGTGAAATGGGATTTAGCTGAGAATGGCACATATTGGGTCAGGAGGAAGACAATAACAATTTGATGGCTCTGATTTTTTTTGTAGCTATGTTTTAAGAGAATTCAAAGGATGCCCAGAATAGTAGTAGTGAATCAATGCTGAAAATTATTCTTATTGTAAATGTAAAGAGCAAGTGAAGAAGGAGCACTGCTGTGAAGCCAGATGATTTTTTTTTGGGTGGATTTATTTTTAACACTGTTTGGTTTAGGAAGGGGACTCTGTCAAGAAATGAAGGCATTTAACTTGCATTATGGCACTAAATTTTCAAGACAGGAAAAGAGTGAGATGGTGCAATGGGAAATTTTAGCAAAAGGGGTAAGAAACATAAATAGCTCTTTGTTTCTCAAACTTTTGTAATCTTTTCATGTTCTAGTACAAATGTAAGAGTCTATGCACACTTGTTTATGTATCAACAGAAGATATGTACCAGAAATGTATATGCTTAGTGCAGATTAATACTGTTTTCCTCTATGTTCTGTGTTTTGGCAAATATCCATCCGTCTTAGGATATTTGCTAATTTCAAAACTGACATGTGTTTCACAATATTCATGTGTTTATCCAATTTATCTCCAAGTAATTGAGGCAGATAGTCAGTAGCAGATATTTACAGTTTACATTTCATAGAACTAAACAAAGCTGCTCTATGTATATGCTTATATTATAAACTACAAAGACATGTTTATATTTGCAGTGCATAATTCTAAACTACAGTAGTCTTACTTACAGTGTCACTACAGTGAAAAATTTCCCAGCTTTTCCACAATTACAAAAATATCTCTTCTGTTTATTTCTTCTGTTTTGAGATGCCTCCGCCTGAGGTGGACATAGAGATGGTTAGTTCAGGCTAAAGTCTGCCACCTTATAGTTTTGGAAAAAGAAAAAAAACAGGTGAGGCATCATTGTTAATCAAAGAAATAAGAGCAGTTGCGTCTTTAGGGAGTTGGAAAGCATTTTTTATTTTAATGTTTTGATCTAGAGTATGAGAATGAAGAGATCCAGACATTTCGTCCCTCAGCATAAGATCATTGGTATTATGTATGTGTTCTATTTAGAAATGTCCTCTGCTATTGGAGGTATTTTGAAAAGAGAAACAACACTCAGTAATACTGACTGAACTGCCAGTGCTAAAACTGCAGTAGGATATGCCACTAAGACTGCATCTACAGCTGGCAGATGGTAAACTATAACTGAATGCTTGTGAGATTTTTCTTAAGTCTTTAATAAGCTTTCTTTTAAATCAAGGAAGGTCAAATTTCATTCCCTTGTTTTGTCACTGAAATTAAGGAACCTGTTTCAAGGGCGAGATAAGATGACCCATTCATACCTTACAAAAGAATTAGTAAAAATTCTTATACTCATTTTTTATTAAATGTATTTTGCAAAAACTAAAGGATAAATAAACTAGTTTCTTCTCCTTCAGAACTGACTTAAATCAATGGAAATCTCTACACTAATTTCTACAGCATGCTTCAGCTGTGATGTTGGTGTTTAGAAAAGCCTGCTACAGGAATTTGTAGAATCATCATTAATTTGCTCATATGTTAATAATCACCTTGAAAGGTCCTGTCTGTCCTGAGAGAACTGCCTTAACCAGTCCCAATCAGTATGTACATATTTAAAGGAAATGATTGTACTTCCTGGAGATCAGAAGCTGAACGTTGATACAGAGATGTACTGTAGCCAGAAGTGTGGGAGATGGCAGAAAGCTTTCTTTCCACTCCTCTGTCCCCCAGTTAGAGTACTTCTATTGTCACCCTTTGTCTTGAGTGTTCCTGTATGTTTTGGGGTGGGTGTGACTGAACGAATATGGGCTTGATTCTTTTTGTTTCTAGCTGAAGCTACAGAACCTGTTCTCTGGACTTTCTTCCCTTAATTAAGCAGGATCCATACAGCTCCCTGTTGCTTTATTGGCTCACATTAGCAGCTGATTTGAAA
The DNA here is from genome assembly GCF_017639235.1 of Corvus kubaryi. NCBI lineage: Eukaryota > Metazoa > Chordata > Aves > Passeriformes > Corvidae > Corvus > Corvus kubaryi. The sequence continues at coordinate 10,045,857 of NW_024582054.1, forward strand.
AGGGATTATAGTTGCTGAAAGCAATTGACAATCATAGAAAGAAGTGTTAAGAAAACCAGAAAAACCCAAAAACATTAGCCAACACTTACGGCTGAACTGGAAGTATTTGTAGTAAATGTATTTTAAATGTCTTTAAGGATTAAAAAAAAAGCCTAACAGCATAGTGAGAATGTATTTACAGCAAACATTTCTTGGCCTGGTTCCTCAGCTGTCATAGTTACGACTGTGCAGTTATTGCTGCTGTGGGAACAGGCTGTGAGAGTGTTTTCTTTGCTCTGCTTCCAGTAGTCTCATCTCTTGTGCACATTACACAGGTATGCAAATGTCTCCTCTCCTTTGCATAAAACAAATGCAGAACATGCAACTGTTTTGCTGGATTTGTTGACTAGACAGGAAGAAATGGCAGAGAGTTCATGGTGTCTCAAAATGGCTGTGCTGGGGTTAGATTTTTTTTTTTACTCAAGGTTTTAAAGGAAAGTGTTCTGAGGTTTAAGATTTCTCTGCAGCAAAGTTCAGAACTTTGTGCCTAAATGGCATCCAGCATCATTCTTGGAAAGAGGTAGTGATTTAAGCATGATTTGAAGTGTTTGCTAAACAGGAATACTGGTGGTAAAGGAGCGAGGGAAAGAAGGCACTGCTTGTTTTCTTTCCTAAATGAAACTTCCATTATTTACGTAAACTTTTTCAAAAAAATAGGAGACACCTAATGCTACTCTTCTACTTTCTTTGTTCTCCTCCGCTAGTAAGAGGGTTTGTTCTTTGTTTCTAGCTGTTGTAGGTTAGATGCAGAAAGGGACATGGGCTGTGCTGTGCTGTGCCGAAGAGGCTGGTGTCCAGCCTGCAGGAATGGAGAGTTAAACCAAAGCTTCGCCTGGAGCCACTGCATACCTGGAGAATACATCACTTGTCATTCTCTGTGTAGTGAGGGGTTACTTTGCCCTCCTGAAGGTACCTTCAGACTCTTCGGCAGTGCCTTAGAAGAATAGGTGATGTATCTTGGAGTGCTGAAGTTTAGAGCTTGGTGTGGAATAAGTGGAAATTAATGGTGTAAGTCAGTGGGAGTAGGTTTGCCAAGTGGAATTAAGTGGTACTGAAGATGTTGAACGAGAGGGCTATAAGGAAAAGCCTGTGGGCTGTCTCACTTTCTGTATCTGTCCTGGATTTCAGCACCTAAATGTAACCTTATTGGACAGCTGTGTAGAGTGAAGATTTAAAGCCAAAACTGAGCATCTTCTGTTAAGCGCTAAGATCCTTCTTTCAGTTGAACTCCACAGGCTTATCCTCTGTTCATAATAAGAGCCTTGGAAGCCTGAACATGAGAGATGCAAGTTTGGTTACGTTACCAGTTTAGCATTTAGGGCTGTATTACCTGCTCACTCACCCAGGAGAGTGCCCTGCAATCACATACAGCAGTCATAACCCTCTGCTCTACAGCTAGAGATGCAAGATTCCTGAGGGCAGGACTAGACGCATGAAGGGGGAGCATGACCAGATCTGTGCAGGAAATTCAGTTAACCTGAAGCTTTAGCTTTCCAGGTGAATACCTCAGCTGGCCTTGTATAGGGTCATGGTAGTTTCTGTGGCCTTTGCATTCTTGCTTACATAGTTTTATCCAGGTAAATGCCACCTGCCTGGGAAATTAAAACTGACATCTTCCCATTCATAGATATGTTCTCTCATGTGTCTAACTGTGATATTAAGCAGTTGCTATTACAAGAGCAGAACCACAGGCTTTGAGATTTTGGTTTTGGTTTGATTCTTTTCTTTTTTAATGGTCACGTGTGCTCAGCTTTGTGTTGAGTTCAGTGTTTCCAGTGGCAGGTGCATTTAGAGAGTGCCTGCTAGATTGGGCTTGTAAGACTTGCTTTTTTTCCGCAAATGTGTGTGTAATTAATGGATCCCAAATGGGCTCCAGGTTGAAATTTTATGCTCAATGGAGATTTTTTATTTCCTTTCCTAAACAGTCGAGATCTTTGGTGGAATGTGTAGGTGGAGCTCAACAGAGCTGCTTTTTGAGCATGGTTTTTTTCCCCCATTTTTCAGCCTTTCTTTTTCATCTTTTTGATCGAAACAAAAGTGGAACCTTGCTACCTCTGAATATTGATTCTACTTTGACACACTGTTTAGCATTACACATTAATTTTACTTACTAAACAACTTTGAATGTAACTGTATAAACAGCTTTTAAAATTTAATATTGAATTAATATATGTTAAACTGATTGCACAGAGTTGTTTCTTTTCTTTTTAATAATCCAGCTTGCATTCTGTCTGTTGGAAGCTGACAGATTGATCCTTCACTCAAACCATCCTCCCATATCTCTTTTGCTCCCAGAAAATAACTGCAGGTATCCAAGAACAGCAGCAGGTTTTGTACTAGTATTCTTTGTGGAAAGTGATTATTTCTCACATCCCAAGTGATTGACACAAACATAAAGTAATTGTGCTTAAGGTACCAGAGATTAGTGTCATGTGGCTTTTTTTTCCCCTCCCCCTCCCTAACAATGAAGAAGCTGCTTTTTTGTACTGTTTATGAAGCTGTAGAAGATGTTTCACTTCTTAGCATGTTTAGCTCTTTCAGTAGTATCTTTTAAAAGAAAAATTATGTTCTCCTAGAAGAATGCTGCCTTTGGAATACAGTTCCTACTATGCAACTAAAGTGGACATTTAAAATTCTTTTTCTGCTAGATTTTTTATTCTGTATAAAAACCATTAAATAAGAACTGAAGCTAAAGAAAAAGCTAGGAAGTGAATAAAAATATGAAGATTCTCCATTGCTTGATGGTAATCACTGGATGTCCCTGAAACTCACAGTATCAGCACCTTCAGCAAATTATTTTAATTAGGTTTAGAATACAAGGAACACTTTTCTTGTTGTAGATTCCTAACTGAGGACACTGGTGAATGCAGAAGCATGGTTCTGTGGGCACAGCAATTATTTTGGCAATCTATAATTGGTTCTTTCACAGATTATCTGTTGTCTGATTGATAGTAAATGCTCTTAGTACTCTAGGGATATGACATTCAGCACATCTTTAAATTGTGGCTGTGGTATGTGTGTGACTGCAAAATGTGTATTGTTTTAAAATTTGCTTTCATTTTTACATCTCGTCTGTGTCTTTAATGTCCTTTCTGTGTTCTATTATTTGTAAGGACAATGTATATGCAATTTTTCTTGCTCCTTTCTGATGTAAAGGCAGTTTTTTTGACAGAGAACATATACCAACTTGCAATTGCAGTCCCATGGTCATGAATCTGCTCTGTTCACTCTCACATGTACCCTTCCTTACATTCTTTCCTCACACTCTCTCATATTCTTCAGTCTTCCTGAAGAGTTGAAAGGTTCTATATTTTGTGCAGCCTTATTGTAACTCTTGTTGGAAGTATTGATTGTTTTGCTTTGAGATAATTAAAGCAGACTCTCCAACACTGGTTTTATTTGCAAGGGCTGAATTTTTTGAATTCTGTGACTGAGGAAGATATATTTGTGAATTTAAGTACAGAAATTTTGGAGGACAAATTTTAATCCATATTTGTGAAAAACAGGTTGTTTAAAAAAAAGAAAACCAGCATTTTATTATTTAAAATTCATGTTTCAACTCAAGGCTAGTTACTTTAAACTCTCACCAGACAGAAAATTATGTTCTTTATTGAGATTTACTGTCTTTTGGCCTCTGTTCAGCTGTCTACATCTAACTGATTCTATTTGAGTTTTTATGTTGCACTGTTTATGGTGATATTGGAGGGTTTTCTTCAGCAGAGTTTTAAGTGACTTGAATAACACCTATGATGTTACTTTCTTCTGTAATCCTTTTTTAGGTGGCTTTAGACTGGCTTCTGCAGAAGTTCCCTTTTCTGTACAAAAAAGCATTATACATTGTAGTTGAGAAAGAATTTTCTGACATTTTTAATCTAATGATTTTTAGTTTAAGTGCTGATTTAAGATCATTGTTTCAGTGGTGGTCATGAAGTGGTACCTATAATAGTCTGTCGGTACCTCAGTAAGGAATTTATAAATTTTTTTTCTTGTACCAGAAAATGAACTGAACATTAAGGAAGTTCAATAACTTACAAAGCAGTTTAGAAACATTCATTTCCATTGCACAACTTAAACATTCAGTCTTAAATTATATATCAGCTTTCAACATAATTACAGAATTGTAGGCTGAAATACATATGGGCAGTGGTCTTATTAAGCTTCTCCCTTTTGGTATTTGTTGCCAACACTTGTAATATTTCCTTCTATTGTTATTGTAGGGGAAATCTGGTTCAGACAGCTTATATAAATTTTATGAGCTTAAGTTGACTCCTGATAATACTGCCTTAAAAATGTGGTGTTGGCTTTGGATTTGATAGCTAGACAATGATTTTACCTTTGTGTATGAGTAAGGAGAACTCAGAATTTGTAGTTTAGGTGATGTGTTTAACGTAGCTGTATCAACGTGGTGATTAGTTTAATTAGAAGATGTGACGCTAGCCCAGTTTCTTCTGATTTGTTTACCTTTATGTTACCTAACTTTTGTGCTTAGTTTTATTGCAGAAAGACATAGGAATAGACACTTGCTTATTCCATATTTATTTTCCTGATGTCATGATTCAGAAGCTGAACTACAGGCAGTTCTGTATTGTAGAACCTGGAAAAAAAAAAGATGGTGTATTTCTGAAGAAAAGTTTCTGCAAATTTTGTATTGCATAATTTGTGGTTCAAGGGTAGAGAGAGCAGCAGACCAATGATCAGTTTCAAGACTGCATAATAGAAGTTTGCTTTCCAGACTGTCATCCTTTAGGGAAAAAATCCCTGGGAAATGGGAATCCCAGTTCACAAAAGCTCTTTGTAGTAACAGCTTGAACCTGGAGGAAGAGCCTTTTATACATGGTAGTGCTGATAGTCTTCATCAGAATTACTCCTTTTCAGTCATCCGCAGAGATCATCTCCAGGCTCTTATGGACATTCCAGACTGCCCCACAGCTGGGTTCCATCTGCCATTCAAGCTGACACGATGTTGACTGGGCTTCCTGAAGAAGCTTGGTGTTGAGTGCCTTCCCTCCATCTCCTGGAACACCCCACAGAGAATAACCTCTTTATTGCTGCCTTCTGGAAAGTGTTTAGTTTTGTTGGTTGTACAAATGAAGGTCACAGAAACTTCAGGTTACTGTATTTGCCTTCAATTCTTAACATTATTAAAAGCCGTCAGGGAGGAAGAGGAGGAGGCCAGTTTCTGTTTTGGTTGTTGAATTGAACAGGACTCTGGCATTCTTCCTAGGCACTTATTTCTAAAAATTACTCTTAACCTATATTGAGAAAGACTAGGAGAATTTCCTTTTCCTTGTGGATGTCTTTGTAGCAAACTGTTTTTATGCTTCACCTCAATTTCTCTCTGAATTTGGCAGAACAGACTGCTCAGAAATACCTTAGAGGGAATTTGAAGTGTTGCAGTGCATCTGTTTTTCATGGTGTTACATTGCAAGGCTTTGAGATTGGTTAAGCATCAGAGGACAAGTTAAAGGGGCAGTTGTGTTTATTCAGAAAGTGTCGAGTTGTGTTAAGCACTGTGGCATATCCTGTTATGATATTAAATAGGAGAAAGTTTCCATAGGGGCTAAAAATCTTTCAGTTTATGTCTGGGGAATGTCTTCTTTCTTTATCAAATACTTCTGAAAATGCATTAAAAATTTTGATTAAAATGCTGTGTTTCATTGTATTATTCCTAAGTTATCTGTTTTCGTACACTGTGAAACTACTTACTGGTTTTTAATGTCTGTGTGTGTCTAAACAGCATCTTGTAAGTAATTTTTCAATGAAGTATTATTTCGGTACATGTTTTATGTTAAAATACATGGTTTTTATTTTAAATGCATGTTTTATCTTAACACATAACTGCATGTGAACAGGTATATAAATCTTCATTTAAGAACGTAATTTCTCACCTTTACTTTGTTCAGCTGCTTGCCTGGATTAAATCATTAATATACACACAAAGTACTTAGGAGAGGAGGATGAATCTGGCAGGAATAGACTTCTGCCTGCAGTGTAGCTCTTGCTGTTTTTCTGATCCTGGTGTTCAGAGTTTGGCTGGCTGCTGCCAAGTCTGCACCTGCATAATGCTTGATTGTAACTCTGCATGTATTCCTCTTAATAAGAACAAGTAAATAATATCTTCTGTTATTTACCAGACAACCAAACATGAGGATTACTTCAAAGTCATAAGTAGCAATCCCTCATCTGTTCTAATGCTCTATCATTTCTGCCTCATGCACAGAGGATGCTGAGGCTTCATTCCTCAGCAGAAATGTCATCTGTATCTATGTGTTCTACCTTGGGTTTAACTTGCTATTTAGAACCCATACTCAAAATTCGTATCTGGTATTTTGATTATGGATTGTCACATAAGCAGAATGATTGATTAAAGTAATTTACATAGAAGCATTCCTGGTGTTTCTGAGCAAGGGAAAATACACAGAAGCACATGGCACTTAATTACATTGCTTAACAATAAATGCCAAGTTCAGCCTTTTTTAAAAAGGATGAATACTGTGCTTAAGGAAAATGCAATTACCTTTCTATGCTTTGAAATGTTTTACACACTGTATACATTAGAGGGGCAAAGACATTAACACCTCTGTACATGCAAAGGTGCTGACAGATTTCAGATGCTACAAGGCAGGCTTTTGTAGCTGCTGTCTGCCTATTGCTTGCAAAGGGAACTCTCTGAGCTCATTTTCTTGTGTGAAACCGCATTTGCATACAGACACACTTCTTGGAACTCATTGAGAACATGAGGACAGTGGTCCTGATTTGGTAAATTGTTGCGTATAAACAGGATTTGCATTCAAATTAGTGTGTTACATCACAGCCTGATTATATGTTCAATTTTATTAATGTTGAATGAATGGCAGTAGTAGATTTCAAAAAGCCACTCCTGATTTTATGTTCCAGTTCTAAATTTAATTAAAAATGTCTTTCCTCTCTTTCTTTCTGCTGTGTTGAAATTTAGTAACAGACCTGGAATTTCTTCTCCCATTAAATAAAGTGTACACTTCTATAACAAATTATCCAAATTACATTCAATAATGTGTTTAATAAAGGATTTTCATACTGCTGTACTCCTGTGGGATGGTAATGGAGGAGGAACTGAACGTCATCCAATCCTTGCAGAATAGAATCAAATAAGAGGACAGTGAGAAATGGGGTTACGTGCAGCATTCCCCAGCCCAAGTCTGAGCAAACCTATATAGTAGTCTAGACACTACTGCTCACTACTAGGCAAATACTCTAGCTCAGTTCTTTCCAGAAATTATGGCTATATCATTTTGGTGCAGCTCTCCCTTCTTGCCCTGAATTACAAATGAAAAAGAGGAAAATGAAATCGTGACAATAACTACTTGACTACATTCAAAATTAAAAGCAAGGTTGGTTTTAATTAGGAGTGGTTTTCCAATATGGTTTGCCACCTGACTTTCTTTTCACCAGTTCAGCACCACAGCAGTGGCATGACTCAAGAGAGGTTTGTGGAGGGTAGTTCCTTTATATATTCAGTACTTACAGACCTTGGCATCTTTGCTGTGGCTTTTTCTGAACTTGTGGGACAAAAGCCTGTCTTCCTCCTATTCTACACAGTGGTAAGATGTCCTCTCCACTGCTGCTGGGATGGTGTAGCTTCTCCGTTTTTCTGTGCTCATATTTGTAAGTATTATAACGGAGCACACTTAATTTGATAGACAGCACATTTCTTTTTCTTTTCAATCTGTGAATTTGAAGAAAATTTGTGAAATAAGATGTTTACAGTACCTTAAATTAAATAAAGCGTTATAATTTAATTACACTATGTGTTAACAGAGTATTTTTTCTGTTGCCTAGCAATGAGATTTACCATGAGATTCACCATGTGCTTAAGATTCCTTTATTAGCTTCATTTTTTAAAGGTTTACAACTTTATTAAGAAATCATTAAAAATCATTATTTATAGGACCATCCAGAAAGTGCATGTTTGATGTTACGGGATCACTTACTCAGGAAGCTTGAGGCAGATTTCTGTACCCTTTTTTCCCTGCTACTATATGGGGAAAATTTCGACAGTAACTTCTTGAGCAAAAATTTGTGTATCCCCACAAATCTGAATGCCTAGGAAAGGCTTTGAGCCCCTGGCATTTGCAGTCACCTCCAGCAGCGTTGCACAACTGTTATGCTTGGTATGTTGGACGATCACATGGAACTTGATGAAGGAGACTAGTGCTTGAAGAGGTTGGAGGAGCAAAACATCTGGTAAGGCTGAAAAGAAAAGCTCTAGGTCAAGCCCAGAAAGTCTCTTTGGTACACAGGAGGAGCTAGCTTATAGTTAGCGCTGGCAACTATATGGAAAACCAGACAGTTTTTAGCTTGAGGAGAAAATATTTTTCATTCCAGTTACCGATAAGGGTGGGATTTGGGTTGTTTTGTACTACTCCATAAGGCAGTGGTGTACCTAGAAGGACTTGAATTTGAGCTCCTGGAGAAAACGGCTGAAAATCACTAAATATCCAAGGGTTTTTTCCAATAATATATCCAAGAACCAAGAGTTTTTGGCAGACAAAGTGATTAGAAACTGTATCAGAATGATAGTAGTGCTATGCCACTCATAGATGTGTTTCCAGACTGCATCTTGCTGCAAGGCAGAAAGCAAAAAAACAGTTTATTCATTCTATTCTGTAGAAGCATTTAAGGAAGGAGAATATTATTACTGGAATTGTATTATATATAATTGTATTATATATAATATAATATAAATATATAATTGTATTATATATTATATATCATATATATATATATGAACTTAACAAAAGATGCCAGAATCAGCCTTCATGAAGACTTGGGAGGGGGGAGATGTTTTGAATTAATCCATTAATCCTTTCTGAAAACTAAAACTGCCTATGCCTATCTAGCATTTCAGAATGGTTGTGATTATTATGAAAGATGCGGGTTTTGCATATTGAGATTTATACGTGTTACTTACGGAAGATCTCTGTGTTCAGTTGCAAATCTTCAAGGAATGTGGCTTTATTAATATTGTAAACTACTACATCTATATCATTTTAATCTGTCACTTTTATTACGGTTGATTTTTAATTAAGAAACATAGAAATTTGAAGTTCATGCCTTCATGTGAGCAAAGTAGTTTTTACTGGGCAAGGAGGCATTCATCAGCACTGGCATTTATCTGGTGAATGACTAAACAAGATTAGTTAAGAAAACCAAACTAAAAACCAGACTTTTTTCCAGATAAAATGGCTTTCCTACCCATAATTGTTTCAGTATGTATATTTTTGCACAGATACGTAGTTTTTCTTCAGGGTTATATAGTCTCAATATGATTATGAATGCTAACTGGTTTTAGAAATCTGCTAGATTTATGTCAATTTTGTTGACAAAATATAGATATTACAGATGATACAGATCAATATCAAATGTGAAAAAGTGCAGTGTTTTCTGTGGTTAATGTAAGTGGCATTTCTTGTTTAGCTAGACTGTCTTAGGCACCTTTTAGTGGTCCTGCAGCTTTTGTATAGAAAATGAGAAAAGGGAGGCGTGCTTGGAAGTCCCTAATTTAGACATGTAAAGTTAGAATTTTCAGCTAACTTTTACCACCGCTGTTCTCTCATAAGTGCTCTGAAGTCTTCCTTCTTCATTAGTCTGCCTTGGAAAGAGAAAAATTCCATTTCTCGCTGGAGTGCATAGTGGATTAGTGATCTGGATTTCGCATGGCATGTGCTTCCCTTGAAGGTCATCATCCACAGAAGAACTGAATGAAAATGGATGAGTGTTCCCTTGACAGGGTCTAGTATGACAGTAACTAGGGGACTGGCAAAGTGTTGATTATTTTTTGCTGTTAAAATGACACTTGAGGAAATGTGTAAAATACAATGCTTTAGCTTGGCATTTTCCTGTTTTAAAGTGGCTCATACAACTGTATCTTGTATATGTTGTATCAATCAGAAACATACCATATAATTCCAGTATATTTGTTGCGAAATGTTTAGATAAGGTATAGGTAGGCTGTCCATTATATAGAGTAGGCCTAGGATCATTTCTGTTCTCATTAAGAGAACATTTCTCTCTGTGCACCGTGGTCTAGGGAGAGTTTTTGGCTTTCCTTGAAATCTGTCCTAGTAAAAAAGGGTAAGTAATCTCAGTGTTCTCATGTTGGAGTCTAAGATCTTTAATGGTTGCTCTCATCTGATGTCTAGCAAAAGTTTAATATTTTTTTATTTTGTGATGTTAAGAATGTTGTAAGTCTGTATAATTATACCTGGTGATTTTAATTTAACAAATCTAGGGTGTTCTGTTTCTTTATTTTTCTTTTCTCCCAACACCTCTTTTTCATAGAGAAAAATCCAGGACTGATAGCTCTAACTTCATAACAACAAAACAGGGGAAAAAAAGCCTAAATTTGTATGTAGCAAATAAGCTAGTAAATAAACTGTGTAGTTTCACAAGTGGTAAGAAGGAAGCAAAAGTAGTCTTAAATTAATAGAAGCAACTCCTGAGTGATATTTGCTGCACAAACCCCTGATTTTTAGCCTGAGTTTTACCTAATATTTGCTTCTAAGCCATGATTAAGCAGCTGCAAAGTAAAAGTCTTAAGTTATTTCTAATTTTTGGGGGGAAATAATTAAATAAGAATTATGCCAGTTAAGTTAATGATAAAGTTGCACTCTTAGTTTGCAATAATCAGCAAAGATTGTGTCTCAGGAAAATAATGTCTTGATCCCATGCTGAAAGTGTGACTGAGAGGACATCTCAGTATCATTCTTTTAGGTGTCCTTGGTTCACTTGTTTGCATTATAAGAAACAAGGATTGCACTAAAACATGAAGGGCCTTAAATACAAACACATAAATCTCCACATACATTTATATTGTTGTCTTCTAGGTTGACTGGGGTCAACTGGACTATTTAGTAATTGACATGCCACCTGGGACTGGAGATGTACAGCTGTCAGTATCACAGAATATTCCAATTGCAGGTATGTGTATTTCTTGACTGTTTCAGAGATTTGAAGTTAATTAAGTTTGGTAGCTTTGGAAAAATCTTGTTTTAAAACACCAGTCCAAAATTATTTTAATTTTTTCCAGCATGCTAAGAAATTGCTTTATCAGTTATATGGGGCTGGAAACATTATCAGTGATTTTTAATATGTTAGCATTACAGTTGTGTTTTTCTTTTAATCTAAGTTTGGAAAAGATTGCGAAGTCAATTGTAACTCTTGAAGGAAATATAGTCTTGCCAAAAACTGCTAAGTTTTGTAGTAGAAAACAATTCTCTTGTCTGTACATAGTAAAGCTAATACAATAAAATAGTTTGATTTCATTGCTTTTTAGTTAGACAGTGAAAATGCTGTTAATTCACAACATTTATTTAGATAAAGTATTTGGCACGATCATATGCTAATGCATTCTTTTTCCTTTTGTGTTATCAATTTTACTTTTTGTAGTGGATTTAGCCTTTGATGAAACAATCTTGCCATATGCAGGCTGCCCTCTAATCTCATTGCTTTCAGCAAGACTTAGAAATTCCGCTTCTGAAAGAATGCGCAAGCATCTCACGAGGTCTAAAAGGCTGTAATGATTTATTACCTGTCTGACATGCTTCAACAGAAGCAATTGTCAATAACCAACATAAAAAATGTTAGGAACTCAATGGTGAAAGAGCAAAAGCAATCCTTACAGTCCCAGGACCAATTTAATAATTGCTATGGCTCTTCACCAGGAGGGGAGTCCATGGGATCTCCATTCTTGGTAGTTGTCCAGATCGTACTAGATAAATCCCTACCTGGCCTTACCTAATGTTGCCAGCAGAAGACCTCCAGAGACCTTTTTTGACTAACAGTTTTGTGAGTCCAAGTTATGAAAGAGTCAGTAGGACTGCTTGCTCCAGTTTTAATGGGATCAGACAGGTATGTTGATACAAACCTGAAATGGTAGCATTTTGTGTTGCACTTGCTCTTTTCTGAGTGCAGACTGATTCATGTGCACAGGCCCTGGTTCCCTCCAGCACTCCTTTGTCTCTGCACTTCAGTGGCAGTCACACACTGAAGTGAATCTACTAAATATTAAATTCGTAGAACTGTTTCACTTACATGTAGAACTCTTACCAGACTGTCTGTAAGTTTAGTTAATAAAGAACTGTTTATCTCTAAGACTTCATAAGACAGGATTAAAGAGTTACCTTAAGATATAGGTAGGAGATGGGCCCCTCTATAAGAAGACAACAGCTAACGGATTTTGGGATACATCCTACTTTCATAGCAGAAACATTAGCAGGACAGTGATGACTATAGATTTGAAAGTAGCCCTTTAACAAAATCAGGCATTTTCTTTAATACAGTCATGTCTCAACTTCAATCAGATGAGCATGATAATCACAGTTATATATAAATATATATATTTAGATATATATATTTAGTACACAAATTTTTTGACAAATTAATGTCAAGTCTGTGTGAAGATCTCATAATCTTCAATGATGTCAAGTTCAGAAAAACTTAAAGGTTTTGACATATAAAACTTAAATGTTCAGAAACATGCTAACTCAGCCATAACATTATTGCCCCGAAATTATTAATAATCATGGGAGGTTCTTTCTGCTGCCTGTGATTGCGTTGAGTGATGGAAGAGAGCAAACCAACAGAGTCGTAATGAAAAATACAATGATTTTTTCCCAGAAGAAGTAAAAGAGGAGGCTTCTAGTGCCTCACCTTATCAATGACCTGGAGCACATGATATAAAGCAAACTGTTCATACTAATTTTCTTAGATACAGTGCTTCGTAGGTTGCATGTGTCTGTAGCAAAGCAGGAGGGCCTTTTCCTCCCAGGGTTTTAAGCAATGACGTGAAACATGACCGTGGCACAGAAGTTTTTTGTAAGGTCGGATAATTGAATCATGTACATCAGGGCAGTAAAATTATGCAGTTAAAAAGCTGTGGCTTTATTAGGGGCTTTTTTAAGTACAATGGGTATTGATAATTTCTGTTTACTACAACGCACCTAAGTGTCCTGGTTTAACATAAGAAAGGTCCTTAGACTCTTGATTTTCAAGGGATTGTTGTGCCCTTTCCCCACAGAATGCTGCACTGCTTTCAGAAGTGTGAGTGGTTATGGTGGTGCACTGCGTCCTCTGGGACAGAGAGGTGATGGAAATTACTTTAATCCTGTATTTCTTCTAAATTTTGGTGATGTCTGATTTTTATTTGAATTCTGAAATGGCTTCACGTTGTTCCTACAGTTGTTGAGTTCAGCTTAGTTTTTCATCAATCCTAGCTTCATAAAATTAGGAGTGATAGCATCACTTTACATTTGTCTTTCCCATTAGTTGGTTTTCTTGACCATGCTGAAGTTGACTCTTGCAGTTTAAAAAAATAATGTATTCTGCTTTTGATGAAGACAAACACAGCAGACAAGGAGTAATAAGATATGTAATTCCCTGTGTTCTTACTGACTTAATGAATTTGTGATTTAGGAAGAATTTTCTCTCCTCTTTATTGTGGCTATTTTTCACCCTCATTGTAAGGATGTATTTTTGTGTATTACAGCTTGAACTGTGCATGCTTCTTTTACTTGCTTTCTGTCTCTTTTCTCTAAGAGTCCATAGCATTATTTAGCATGCTTTTATTTTCTTCAGCTTGGTTCCTTTCAAGGGTGTGGAAGACAGTGTTACAGGTCTTGATGATCTTTGGAGCATTCTACAGAATTCTGTTGCTTTGGGGACTCCATCTTCATTTGCAATTTGTATTTCTAAGCCCTTCGTTGTCTTTTACTTTGTTACAGAAAGTGTTGTGCCACTCTGTTCCCTCTCCAGTTTTCTTGTGCTTTCTTTCTTTATCCTTTGAAGATGCCTTAAACAGTCATGGTATTAGTGGAATAATTTCTCTGTTTTTCCTCAGAGACAGCATATATATCTTAGTAAATTTAGAAGTGCAGTATCTAATTTGCATGAACGTTGTTCTTTGATTTGCGTGCATGCATATGTGAGATACAGTATTTGCATTATGGTTCCTTCATTATTAATCTGTGGCTTCCTCAGGATAAGCAGTGTAGAATATTTTTATTTTGCCTCTAAACAAATTTACAAAACCCGCACACATTATTGCTAGCCACTTACAGAATTTTCTGTGAGTGCGAGAAAGAGCACTGGTGTCAAGATGTTTTGTTTGTGGCGGGTTTGCCCAGATGGGGCATAAATCTGTAGCTTTGCAGCATCTGAGCATAAGAGAGACATTGATAGGATACGTGAAATGGTATTGGGTTTTAATTTTACAAGACTGGGTTTTTTTCCTGCATCACAGGTCCCATAGCTTTCTTGAGTCAAAAGAAGACTAGAAAAATACCTAATGGGTATAAAAGCAACACAACAAGATGCGTCTTACAGTTCCAGTAGTCATTAAAGAGATTATCAGCTTCACGCAATCTTGGCTGGAGCAGCAGGTTTGTGTGGGTACTTTTCCTTCTTTAAAAGAAGGTGGAAAAGGAAACTACTGTGACTTTTGGTTTTATTTTTATTAGTCTTAGTCACCTTACAGGGAGACACATCTTATTTAGCATATTATTCTTTAATCATCTGTAACTTTGCTTATGCTGCAGTCATTCTTCAACAAACTGGCAGATGAGGAATGTTCTAATAGCTTGAAAATGTGATACATATTTCTGCATAAACACTGCTGCTTTCCTCAGATGCAAGTTTGCTTTCCAAATAGAAATCCAGGGTCAGTCTGGAGAAAATGGCTTTGTTCATGTCCATTGTTAGTTAATTTGTGTTGAGTTCTACTTCTTTACTTCTGCTTTATTCTTCTGTTCCATCTTTTGCATGAGCAGAACTTCCGAAGTGGATTCTTTATCATGTATTGAACATGCATGCTTGGAAAAGTTAGAAACATCCTTACCCATTTTGCAGCTTTTAAAACATTTTAAAAACAGGGGGTTTCAGATGTTATGTGTGAATTAACGATATTACGAAAAATAAGGCTTATGATTCCTTTGCATTACCTAGCTGCTAAATTGAGAAATCTGTGTATTTGTTTGATCATTTATCTAAAAGAGACATAAGTGTAATAAATATTATTGGAGATGGATAATTAGCCTCCCTAAAGACTGGGAAAGAACTTTATTATTCTCTCCCTTCAGAGTGCAAGGGCTGCGTGGGAAGCAGCAAGAGCCTCTCTGTTCAAGAGGCAGTCTCAGAGCCCTGCACAAATGTTTCTGCCTTGTGGACAAGCTGCATTGTGGGGGCTGACCATTAAATTAGGCTGTCTGCTGCCTCCTCATTAACATTAAAGTGAAGTCAGTGTTAGTGAAGTGTGACAGCTTGACAGCTCTAGAGACTGATGCTGTCTCAGCTGGCAGAACCAGCTCCAGGTTAATACTGGAATTGCTTCATTTGCTAAAGTGTGTCATATCACCCTTTTCTTTGGATATTAAGGTGCCATAGCAGTGAAAACCATTAGAAGTGTACATCTGCCCAGTGGGAAGCTGACTGGGACTAACAAATAGTTTCACATCTTACTGAGCAATCTTTTAGTAATTGCAGTAATGAGTATTGAACTGAACTGTGTTTGTAGAGGAGACCTAAATGTAGAAGGCTTCAGATTTTATTTCAGTGTTCTTAATTTTCCCACCTTCTGAAATAACTTTTTTCCCCATACAAAGCACATATTATTAAAATCTTTATAATAATAAGCTCTCAAAAGGTTGTTAATAGGAATCAGAAAGACAATTAGTCAAGATAAGCAAAGTGAAAGCAATGTGAATACTGTTTTTTTTCTCTCAAGTTCTATAAAAGCAGAAGCATTGCTGTTGCTAGTCATACAGGAAATTACGTTCGTCACCTCTCAGATTTAAAATCAACATAACACAGAGTTCCTACAATATTTGTATTGCCTTATCCTATAAATGGTATAATTTTTCTGGATGTTTGCATCTTTCAGCAATATCTATGTCTTAATTATCTCCTGAATACCTTTTTCAGGTAAGGCTGAAATATTTATTAAAGGAATTTTTGTTAGTTCAAATATGAATTTTCAAAGAATTGTAATTAAAAGGATTTTTTTTGATAGCAGTGTTTTGATAGATGGTTTTAAATAAAACCAAAAACCATATTTTTGTCTCTGCTGGTTAAACGTTAAAAGTCTTATTTCTATTCAATGTACATTGAACAGGAAAAAATAAAGGGATGCCACCAACTTGAAGACATTTGGAAGTTTTAAATTCTTTGTCATGTGACTCACCAAGCTTCCAAACCAAATTATTTACTCATATTTATGTCAGTGTCACACAGATCAGGGTGTAGCCTAGTGCACAGCTACATTATAGCAGTGTGTGGTACTGAAGAAAACCAGATCTTGGCTCAATTTATAGTAATACACAGGAACAGGGAGTTCCAGGGGGTGAGTAGACTGTCTCTTCAGAAATGAACATTAAAAACAGTAAGAGGAGAATTTCAAATCAGCATTAAAAAAAAATACTGTTGATGTTTTATAAAACTATGCATGATTTAGCATGAAAAAGAATTGTGACTTTATAAGGGTGACTTTTTAAGTTACCTGAAATTGAAAGCTGAATAGGTATGGTGCTGTTCTCTTTTCTTTCCTGAAGAGAAATGATGAAAAAAAGCCCAGTGCTACATTACAAATTGTGTATAGCATACAGTTTAAGAAGCATATCTGTGTTCTGTCGTTGCTCTTTGTGTAAGTGTTTGTTTGCCCCTTGTTGCACATCTCTGGTGCAAACTGCAGTTGGCAAGGCATCTGACCTTTCCTGTTAGTTTAATGTCAATATACAATGTTTTTCTCAATTTCTAAGAAAATTTGCTTGCTTCTTCTGTGGTGAAGGTACATAATTATTTTCTGCAGTAAAGTTTTGAAGCTGTTTTATGGGTGCTATTTGGGTAATAGTAAATTTTACTTGATATAATTTTGAATGGTGAATATTTTTAATATCAGATTTTGATGTAGATTTACTCTTCATTTCATGCTGTATTTTGATGTTTTAAATAGGTGCAGGAAAGGAAAGGCATGTGGGTTTAGGATAGATTGAAAAACAGAAAAAAACCCTAGTCACACCAGTGGGGATTTTAAAACAGTTCTTTGTATTCATCCAAATATGATTTGCATGCTGAAATGGTCTGCTTCTGTTGTCAAAATAAATTTAACTGACAAATGCAAATTATTGTCAGGGTTATCTTAGCTTTGGACACTCCTGGTGCTTCATTATGAACTGTCAGACTCAGTAGACTCTGTAAGCTTAATTTAGAGACCAAAATATAGTATGAGTTTACACGTTAATATTTCACACTCTTTCGATATAAATTTAAATTTAATTCTTGGCTCATGGAGATTGAATTAACACACATTGCCTGTTGAAGCTGGTGTGATAGTTTATTCAGTGCAAGTTCTTTAAATTTTATTGTTTCTGAAAAATAGTTTCCAGGTATTCAGGAAAAAAAATTGTGAAGAATAGAGGCTTTGCAAACTGGGCCCTCTGAGGTCTGGCAACAGTGGCTAAGTGTATGCTAAGTACTAGATTAACTGCAATTGCCTTGTTGGTTTTTAGACCAGTTATTCTGAATAGGAAGAACAAACTACCCTAGCGTTCAGCTGACAGTTGCTGAAGGTGAGAGAAATTCATATGAATAATGGTACTGCATTTTCTCCTCTAGCAATTTCTTCTGAAAAAAGTAAATGTTCAAATCTGCTCCTTATCATCCCCATGTCTAGGGGATGACGGTAAAGAATAGAGTGGTTTGGGGAGCTGATTGAAGTAATCTCGTTGTTGTCTTCTTTTTCTGTAGTAAAATCACTCTTTTACCCAGTTCTCCTCTCTGGATTAGGACCTCTCACTTAAAAAAAAGTCGTACTCATTTGTCAGAGAGACTGTTTGGGCTTTGCTCTTGCCTCGTACAATTCTCATAATAATCTGGACATGACTGGCAAATGTCCTTGAAAGCAGGAGGCGGAATGGGGTTGAGCAGAAAAATGCTAATTCAGATAGCTAAGAAAGAGTGCAAAGTGACAGTGTCTGTGACGGATTAGCTTTTTGTTCTAGGCCTGTACTTTGCAGATAGTGCAGATGTTATTTTTAATGTTTTCAGTGTTTTCACTTCACTAAATAAATACTCCATTGTAAATTGCATTAGTGTGACATACGTGTTCAGTTTGCCATGTCCAACACCAAACATTTTACACAGTGAGAGTTGTCTTTCCACATCTTTCTCCATGTGATCTGGTGTGAAATGGATATTATAATACTTACTGATCAGTTTAGATGAGGGCAGTTTAGCTTTAGGGTGACAGCTTTATCCAGCTTGTGATATTCCTCTGCCCAGTTGTTTCACTGATAGTTCCACTGAGCAGGAGGAAGAATCTTGCTTTAAGATGTCTATTCTCTTTTTATGTGGGCTAGTCAATAGTGTCCTGATCTCTTATTACCTGCTAGTTCTTGGGCAGAAGAGGATGTGTGGCTGTTGGAAACATCCCCTGTCTGAGCAGTTGTTCAATGACTCCTCCAAAGAGAAGGCAGCAAGCAGGCTGGAGGTGTGACACAGCCAGGATCCAGCCTTTGGGACAGTTCTGAGCTATTTTATGAGTTTGAAGTGAGGATCCTATAATGGAAAGTCACACTAGTGGTTCTTTTAAGCTGCTGGTTGTAATGAGACACCACACACAAAAGCTAAAGGAACGTCTCTTTATGGTTTATCCAAGGAGATGAACCATCTTCTAGTGTTAGTTTATCTCCAATTACTGCCAGTTGAAATTACAGCAAAGACAGAAGTCTTCGTTCTTGCAAGACCTTGTTCTGCATCTTCAAGTGCAAAGTGTATCTGTAATTGCAGGCACACTTTATCTATGAAGTGGCAAGAAATTTAACAGAAGATCAGAGGGGCTCTGAAGAAACCTGTGGCAGAGAGGAGTCAGGTTAACCAGGCTATTTATGAGTGGAAGATCTCACCTAGAAGTTTGAAATTAATGCAGTGGAAAAAGTAGCAAAAACTAGAAAAAGTGCATGAGTGCTGTAGTCAGGTCAGGCCATCTACAGCTGTACTGAGGCTTGAATATTGTTCCTTGCTAAGAGCGTTCAGTGCCTGTCAGCTAGCAGATATGATTATTCTGTCTCTTTATCCTCCAGAATTCAGTCGGTCTCCCTGGTCAGTTATACTTCACAGCTTTTGAGGTGGCACTGTTTGCGAAGAGGCTGATATAAGACATGGTCTAATACTGTTGTGTGGTGGGATCCTTAATCATCTGTCTTGGATGAGAGACACGTAGCCTGATTCTGAAATCTGTCTGTGAAGACACTGGAGGGAAAAAAAGAATATATTAGGGGGATCCTTTTCATCCTAAGGTAGACCTGCTATGCTGCTGCTGATCAGCTGTTTTTTAGACCTCTGTGTTCTTTGCTTGGGTACAAAGTGACTATAGCAGAGGTTTGGTGAGATTTCACCTTATGCTTTGTAACTCAAAATTGTAACACACAAATTATAGGCTGTTTCAGCGCTTGTAATTTCCTGAACACCAGTCCACCAGAAGGGTACCAATGTGCATTGTAGGCACATCTTTCTTTTACTGAGGATTAAGGACCTGGGGTTGAAATAGAAAGGCAAACATCAGTGCTACAGGGTACTGTTAGTCCTGTCTCTTTATATAATGTGTCCTAAGGATTAAAAATACAGTTAACATAGTTTTTACTAATGCAATCTCAGCTGGAGTGCTGAGTCCAGTTCTGGATCCCTCAGCACAAAGGAGTCATGGAGCTCCTGTAGGTAGACCAGCGAAGGGCAAAGAAGAATAGGGGATGGCAGGATGTCACTTGTGAGGGACCTGGGGCTGTTTAGCCTGGAGAAGGCTGAGAGGGGATCTTATCAATGTATGTAAGTATTGGAAGGGAGGAGAAGAAGAAGAAGCTGGGCTCTTCTTGGTGGTGCTGAGCAGTAGGAAGAGAGGCAGTGGGCAGAAACTGATGTACAGGAAATTCCACCTGAACAAAAGTAGGAACTTCTTTAATGTGCAGGTGATTAAACACTGGAACGGGCTGCCCAGAGAGGTTGTGGAGTCTCCATCACTGAAGATACTCAAAAGTTACCTGGACAGAATCCTTAGTAACATGCTCTGTTGGACCCTGCTTGAGCAGGGAGATTGGTCTAGGTGACTTCCAGTGGTCCCTTCCAACCCGACCCATTCACAGATTCTGTGTGACTCAGTGAATGTGTATCAGCTTTTTGTCAACAGGAATACATTGAAATTAATTAAAAAAATCGAATGCATGAATAAGTAGATAAGTCAGTTAAACATAAATGTGCTCTACTTAGATATCTGTACTATGCTCAAGGCACAGAAACTTTTTCTGCACACAGCTGCAGACACAGAATTTTTAGTACGTTTCAATGTGCAGTGTGATAGCATTATAAAGTTTCTGCAGCTTCTTCATTCGTCAGCCTCAGTTTGTCATTCTGACACTTGTGTAAACATTGCACGTATTGCTTCAAGAGCATGAATTCCGTCATATTTCATTACTTTATTGATCAAAATAACTTTACTGTTTGATATTCCTGTTAATTGTGTAGAGTCAAGATAGCAAGGAAAGTGTAGGCTGCAATATTTCTTGCTTATCATTTGAATAATTTTCTGAATTAAACATATGTAAACTTATTCAGGGAGGGGAGCACTATGAAAAGTCTCATTTGCCATATTTGGTTGCTAGCAAAGGAAATAATGCTGCAAATAATTTGAATTCTTGAACTTCAGGTTGGGTTTGTTGGATTAGCAGATGTACCAAAGAAAGAGAGAAGATACTTTTTTTATAGGGTGTTGGTGTAAGTCAGTACAAGCTGGCTGTGAATAAATTTTGCCTGTAACTAGCTCAGAGTAAAAAGGAAAATAGGAGAGAAACAACTATTACACCCTCAACAGCAGCTTCTCGAGGATATTGGCTTTCATTCTGTGGAAGAAGCCATGGAAATTGTCCACAAGCGTAATTTTAACTCATCTATTTCAGGAGCCAGAAGTTTTTTGTACACAGGGTTGGTGCTTGTGGCAGCCCAAACTCTGTAATGTGCCATTGGGTCTTTTTAGCATTTTTAGTTTTTTTCATTTGGATGAGAATTTGTTAGTAAAAAGTACCTCTCTGTTAAGCTGCTTGTGGTTTTAGTGGGTGTTTTTGTTGTGCATAGTCTGTCCTTCATGCCATGCCAATTATTAGATTCTTAAAACAATTAATAGTGAACCAGAAAATGTAGACTTCAGTCTTGTTGATTTCATATTAGCTTCTGTGTGAAGATCCAGGGAATTCTGAGCCAGCATCTTCAGAGAAGAGTGTGAATAAAAGTGTGTATACACACAAGGCACATATTTCCAATTTTGTTTGGAAAGAAAGCAGTAATAAGCATTTTTTTCAAGTATTGAAAGATCTTTGTTTTACAAGTATGCAAAAGTCTCAAGGACACTGCATCTAAATTATTTTCTTGTGGCCTGTGCTTTTAGGGAAGGGTGCATTCATTTTGTGGAATTGACCCTACATTTCAGTGCTGCCTGTAAAGTGTAACCCTGCATTTGGTGAAATGAGGAGCTAAGGTGACTTCAGTGTAACTGAAAGGCTTACACATTATTCTTTGTGATGACATTGGAAACAGGTTGGTTTGGGAATACCAGCAAATTATTTGGATGCCAGAGTTTTAGCAAATAGGGAAATTGCATTTGCTTGGTACATTATATGTGCCTTTCAGTTTTTGGACTTGTGTATAATACTGTGTAAGGCAGAGATCGGCAGCTTTTCAGGAGCGAGGTGCCAGATTGTATTTTTCTTTCTCAAATTAGAGGTTAAGAATGCTGGCTGAAAACATTCAAACATGCTGTCAGGCGGTGTTTGGAAAATGCTGGCTGTCAGCCCGCAGTAGGTGGATGATGTAAGGGGCAGGGCTCACTGTCCCAGTGCTGCCAGAGCCAGGAGTGATCTCAGAATGCCAGGGCTTCTGGTGCTCTGGTCGCTGCCAGTGATGCCAGGGCTGTGTGCCTCTGGAAATCTACCCACCTCTTCTTTTGCCGTGTCCACCGAGGATTGAGAACTGCAGGCCCAGTAGGAAACTGTCCCAAGCATCTAGAATTGTCGGTTGTAATTGCTATTAGTGTGAAATTTGACATAAATTTCTTGTGCATGGTTGGTATAATGTGACTCTACAGAAATCTTTTTGTAACAGAGACTTTTTATACTAGAGGGTCAGTGTGAAACCAAAGCTAATCAATTGACCAGTAATGCTCCCTTGTACATTACATTTTTCTAAAATAGGGACAAGCATGAACAGTTTTTTGTTTCAAGTTTTGAGGAAATAATATTTGAAACCCCTGAGCATTTGGAAGAAGATGCTCTTTTTGATGTGGAATATTCTGATGTCTGTATTGGTTTTGCATTCTGTATTAATCAAGAAGTAATAACAGTATAGGATAGTAACCTGTAGGCTTACTTTACTTTAGAGTCTAACTTTGACAAAGAGCTCTAGCTGTTTTATATGCTTAATAACTCTCAGGAGTACTAATTATCAGGTAACCTGGAGCCATGTCTGAACAGTGAGCAACACTTTATTCAAACCTAGTGCAAGCATGCATGAGTTGGCCTCTTCCTTTGTGGTATCATTCATACAAATGCACTGGTGTCTAGTGTGACATGGTTCAAGAAAGCGCAGCAGGTCCAGAAAACAGCAGTCTGATTGCAAGCATCTGCCTCCTGATTTTAGAACAAGGCTTATTGTTAAATTAAAAGCTTTCAAATATAATTATGGCATGGGACTGTCACTGTGTAGATATTCCCAGAGTACCACCTCTGCAATCTGTCAGCATGTGGACCATTGTCTTCTCTCCATGGTTGTATGATACTAGATAATTTTTCGCATTTAGAAAGTATAAATGGTTTCTGCATAGAAAATTTATGATGAAAGTATCTAAATTATTTTTTCACTTCATATCATATCATATCTCAGTTATTTTGATCTTTATGTAATATAAAACCTGGCATCATTTTCTTCCTTAAAAGCATATAAATGTGTGACTGCTTTGAATTTAGTAGCATGTACTAAATAATCAAAATATTTAGCAGAATAATTCATAATACACATTTAAATGGGATTTCATGTTATCTTTTCCCAGGAGCTGTGATCGTCTCCACTCCACAAGACGTGGCTTTATTGGATGCACGCAAAGGAGCTGAAATGTTTAGAAAAGTCCATGTACCTGTAAGACTCTCCATGAAAAATACCAGTAGATTTTTTTTTCCCCAAAGTGTAAAAAAAATTTCCATATGCAGCAATAGGTGAACATTCAGAAATCACTTGAATTTAATAAATTCTTCTTAAAAGGCTTAGAATCCATCTTATATCTGTATCAGGAACTTGAGTTAACTGAAAGGAGAGAATCTTCTCAGACTGAGGCCATAATAATAGGTGATTTGTTTTAAATCTGTTTGTTTAATCATGTGGAATGGATCAGCTTGCTAAACAGAATATCTTACAAAGTAATGCATGCCTTTCAGTTATACTGTGTGTCCTCATTATATGTCCTCTTCAGCACTGTCTGTGTTGGGGCTTAAAATCTAAAATTTCATGAAATGTAAAAAAATAATTTATTGATACTTTTTAAGAAGCAAGCTTGAATTTTTGTGGAAATATGCATATATCTAGTTATTTTGCCATTTGAAGGGCTCCGTACCTATCACGACAAGTAGAAGGCTGTCTAATCACTGTTTTTCATTAGGTTTATAGCTTATATCTTAGCTTACTTGTTTGAGGAATGCAAAATTTAAGAATGTCCACAATTAGGAGAAAACATTAAACAGGCTAACATCCTTGGCTTGATATATTCTCTGTGTGCTAGAAGTTGCTAAGTAACCGAATATTATATGCTAGAGTATGTTTATGTAGAGATTAATTTTTACTTTGAAATGGGCAGTTGATGAAAAAATATAAATTGAAATGCTTCCTTGTCATAAACTGTAAGGAAAAA
This sequence comes from Corvus kubaryi, assembly GCF_017639235.1. Classification (NCBI taxonomy): domain Eukaryota; kingdom Metazoa; phylum Chordata; class Aves; order Passeriformes; family Corvidae; genus Corvus; species Corvus kubaryi. Next base: position 10,069,864 of record NW_024582054.1, read on the forward strand.
AAGATGTTTTCTTGCTTACCTGTGTGAAGGTTACTTTTACTCTTTCTTAAGAAAGGAAATTTCTTTCATAGCTAGTGCTTTGCTAATTAAAAAACTCAACAGAAAGATGAAGTGAATGCTTTCCCTTTTTTTAATTTACAGGATAGCTTAACAAAAATAAAACCAAAATACTTTGATGAATTCCTTATTACTATTCTTTAAGCATATTTGCATCAAAATGAAAGTATTGTAGCTTTTATAATTTGCTGCCAGAGGAAAACAAGAAGAATAACATATGGAACATTTTGTTTTGATTTTATGTTTGGGTTTGTTCAAATGACGTAAAATTATTTTCTTCAATTTAAGTTGTGTTTGAGTTAGTACTTCACTGAATTTTCCTTCTGTTTTAATGAGAAATTACCAAGATTTCTTTCTAAAACTGTTTTGTTCAATGTCCTTTGAAGAAAATGGCCTCCAAGAAAATCATGCGTTCTAGAATGGGCTTGGCTAATACTAGTTTGACTAGTGGAAGATAAGACATTAAGTATGATCTGTTTGGGTTCATTGGAATTATCAGATCTTGTCAAATAAAGTGAAAAGTCACAGTGAAGCTGTTACACCACATGTTGAGTTTGAATGCGCATGAACCATCAGGCCTTACCTTTTTCATGATGCTGCTTCATTTTATTCTACCCTGCTTCATTTTATTCTGCCCTCTATGTACCTGAGTACAAATGTGTCATTCACTTGAGTTTTAAAGCAGCATCTGCCCATGTACTGTATTTCTAAATGTCAACTAAATATGAGGATCTAAAGAAAGTGCAGTGACATAATTTTTTGTGGACAATTTCAGATCTGAGGTTTATGTCAAAGAGGTGGGATCTGCGGGTCTGTGCTAAAATTACATATCCTGATTACGTAATTAACTGATCTTTAAATTTCTAATCTCTGAAGTCTTTAATCTTTCAGAAAGTGCTTGGGAAGAGCTGACTTTTCAAAGGAGCGAAATCTATAGGTTGCTGAACTCTGAGTGCGCTTTTTTATATTTAATGAACTTCATTCTCTCCCATGTACATACAGGCCTACGTATTCCATCTTCCCATCACCCCCACTGTTATTAGTTATCAAAGACTCAGATGACACATGTAGTGTTACTACGGTAAAGTCACAATTGTAAATGTTGTTTGTCCTTTATTGAAATTGAAGTAGAATGACTGAAGGAACTAATGAAAATCTGGCAAGGAGAGTCAGCATTAAAACCAGGATTACAGGGCAAAATTCATATTTTCAGTCTTAGGGCATAGTAGTTAAAAAAGGAGTGACATTTGTTGTGCAGTGAAGCAGAGCTACACTTATAGAAGGAATTTGCAAAGTGAAGCTGATTTCCTATCACAACAAGTTTCAAGATTCATGTCTATTATGTGAGTTTGGTCAGTGTTTTCTTGCATTCCCAAGGGTGACTCGAAGTGAATAATTTTGAGTATTTAGGGAAAAAACCTGCCTATTTCCACCTGCTGAGGCTGAGTTCAGTTCATTATAGTTTATCTTATCAATCATGTCCCTGAAAGAAAAGACAGGATTTTAGTTAAACCTGCAACTTTTCTGGAAGTTTCCTTGAATTGGAAGATTATGCTGTAGATTTTGCAGATTTCAAAAAACTGCTTAAACTCAGCTATGTGTTTCCTTCTGAGTTGTACCAAAATTGCTTATTTGGCTATGTTTTTAATGGTGTTTCTGAAGCATCCAGAAAAACCAGCTGAGATGATGGCGTCATGTTGGGAGCAGATATTAAAGGCAAAAATTGTTCATTATAAGATGAAAGGTAGGAATGCAGAAATATTGTGCATGTTTACCTGAAGCAATACAATGTGAAGTGACTGACTGATGGTTACACAGGAAGTTGATGACAGAGGAACTGTAACCCTGGTCAATTCACTCCCCATCAGATTGAAGTCAGACCTCAGCACCATCCATCCTCAAATACAGTGAATGACTGAAGTGGATTTCTCAGGAATTGTCTTCTAATGTAAATACAGAGAGCTTTCATTTCATCACTGTATTTTCTTTAACTTAAAAGGTTGTATGTTTGGATTTAGGCATGATTTGTTGTGTAACCAAAAGGTTAGTTGAGCAGAAGAAACATGTAAACATTCAGGAACTGTGCAGATAACTCATAATGGAAGGGTTCTTCATTTCCTGTTATTTCTTGCCAGATGTCTCTTTGCTGTTTAAAATAACGATTAGTCTAAATGGAATACAGCTCCATGCTGCTACCATGGGTTAGCTCCTGTAATGCATACAAGTTTTCATGTCATTCCTGAGCCAAGTTTGCCAAGCTCACTAAGGACTCGAATAGTATTCACACACACTTAGGGGATAGCTTGTGTAGACAGTAACAGCTGCTTTGAAGCTATTACAAGTCTATTATTTGAGCAGGGAAATGAGGGTTATTACTGACTTCATTAGCAAGACCTATTACTTTGTAGATTTAAAAGCTTACGACCTTTAAAAGAAGGTCATAAGGAGCTCCCTTCTGTAAATAGATGTGCAGAAATATGCATGGTAAAAATACAGTTCAGCAGTAATGTTCTGTGTTTGCAAAAATTCTGTATTATACTTAGTATTTTTAAGTGACATCTTCATATTCCAGAAGAATAGATTATATATTATTAAATATGCACTACTCATTGGCTGACAAACAGGACCAACACTGAAAAATTAAAATTATCGTATAATGCTGAAATGTCATTTGCTTTTAGTAAGGTTTGTTGAAACGGAAACAAAAAAGGACAATGTATAAGGCCTCTAAAACTGATCTAGCATTGGAGATACAGCTGTATCTCAGCCTTTGCTTTTACATTGGCAGAAGTACTCCTTGTTATTAGATTATTGAAATATTAACAGAACAGCTGTAATAATTCACAAAACAGTATACTACATAACTTTTTTTTCGATGATAAATTTGCTGGATCATAGATGTTGTATAAGTACTTTGAAGAGGACAGAAAATGTGAACCCTGAGATACCTGAAAATGAATTAACTAAAGTGTAAATTTCGTTGTTTTTTTTTTTTTTTCCCTTGTACTGTCAAAAATGGCCTCCCTGTATCCTGGTGAAAATATTTTTGTTTTGTCAAGTAATACCCCTTCCAGTGTCCTCCAGTTTACCAACAGAGTAAAAACTTCATGACTTGACTTTAGGGGAGATCAGGATGAATAACTGCTTAGAGTTCATCTGTAGAGACTGTGGCCGTACAGATCCCTTTTGACCTCCCTGCACCTCGTACCCTTGAACATGAAGTATTTCATATCTCTCCTAATTTAAGAATTGAATGATAAAATTACCTGTAATAATGTGCCAGTAAATAGAAACTTGGTCGTCTTGCTTCTCTGGCAGTCTCTGGGAGAGAATAGAAAAGGCAGAAAGTCAGTTTGAGGTGTTAAATTGGAAATAGGTTAAATTTCTTTTAACATTACTATTTCTTAAAATGTTCCTTGCTTTAAACCATCTGAGAGTTTTACATAATTAAAGGAAGATGTAGCAAATATACTTTGTGGTGGTTTAGGAAAAAGCAGGTGACCATCTTTTGATAAATTTCAGTTTATAGCTAAGGAAACTTTTATTACGATATTGTAAATAACATACAAGTGCTAGAAGTTGTACATTCACTTTTAATTAAATAACTTTATATTAGTTGGTTGCATTGAACACTGCTATTTCCTCTTAGATATGCTTCATTAGCATAGTGGATATGTTTCTTCTCTAATAACTAGAGACTACCTTGTTCAAGCACAAAACTAGAAGGCTCGGGGAAATGTAGAAGTCCAAAATGCTACAAAGCAAATAACAATGTAAATTATATATTCATTTTTAAAACTCAGCTATAGTTTATGTGACATATCTCAGTAACCTATAAATCTGAAAGTGAAATACATAACATGGAATCTCTTAAAGCAGGTGTTCTGTTTATTAGCAGGTGGATAGAAACTTCCACCTTGTAGCATTTGAACACTGTTTTTATCACTTCTGGAAATTTTGCTCTGCCTCAATGAAGAGTTTTGTTTACTATGTGAATAAAATGAGATCAATGCTATCATTAGCATTATTTCACATTGTGAAAGCAGATATTTTGTGTGAATGACTTGGCAAATTTTTATTTGACGTATTTGGTAAGGTACCCAGGATGTGTATATTAGATTTTTATGCTGTGGGTTTTGCCACTTAGTTTCACATAATTATTTCTCTTGTTTGGTCTTTAAAATGTACTTCTGCTCTTCAGAAGAGTAGCAAATCTGGTTCTTTTTGAAAACATTTTCCTACAGGATAACTTATAAAAAATACCTTAAAAGCATGTCTGATTGTGTAATTCCTTGTAATGGTATGTTTTTATTTTGTCTTTCCTGAAACTGTGAAGTACAAAACTGTAAAACACAGCATGAAAATTCTTCCAGTATTCAGAGTCTGAAAATGAAATACTGGCAGGGAGAGTTCTTGGCAAGTTAGGTTTGTGCAAGAGGTACCTTTTGTTACAAATAAGGCTATTAGTCTTTGAGGTATAAATGTGAAAAAATTGAAATAATGCACAGAAGATGGTGCCACTGAGGTGACTAGTAAGAGATGATAATGATAATAACGAGTCTGATTCCTATTTTAAATCACCACTCTGTGTTGATTCTTAGTCAATAATCTGTGTTGTCAGAGATGAATAATGGAAATACCAGTGCTTGGTTTGAACATCCTTTCCTTTCCTTTGACAGGTTTTAGGACTGGTTCAAAATATGAGTGTTTTCCAATGTCCCAAATGTAAGCATGAGACGCATATTTTTGGAGCCGATGGCGTAAGAGATCTGGCAAAAACTCTTGGATTAGATATTCTGGGTAAGAATATGGAAATGGTTTTATTTTTGAAGAAAAATTTATTGGTGTGCATGAAGCATTAACTGAACTATGGAACTGCATAATCTTAGATTGCTCTATAGTCAGACAGTTTTCAGATATAATAGAACTATAAGTAGTATGCTCTGTTCCTTGTCAGTCTTGTAATGGTGATGTTGACTGCATATGAAAATTCTTGAATTGCATCTTAAATCTTTGTATTTACAAACAGTCCAGAACATGAATTGCTTTGATATCAGTGTGCCATATTACCTGAAATTCACTATATGATTGATTATACAGCAATTTTTACAAAAGACCAAGAATTCTATTTAGTCTTAGGACAGTCCTAAACTCTGTCCAGTAATATCAATAATTTTTTTCTCATTTATTTCATTTAAATGAAATGAGTTGTTACATATTGACTCAGTAGAGGCCTTAAAGCATCCTTCTGGTACCTGAAAGAAAGCTGGAGGCTTTTTACAAAGGCAGGCAATGAAAGAACAATGGAGAATTACTTTAAACTGAAGGAGGGTAGATTTAGATTAGATATTAGGAAGAAATTTTTTACTGTGAGGATGGTGAGGGTCGTCCAGAGTTATGAATGCTCCATCCTTGAAAATACTCAAGGGCGGGTTGGATGGGGCTCTGAGCCACCTGCTCTACTTGAAGGTGTCCCTGTCCATGAAAGGGGGGTTGGAACTAAATGATTTTTAAGGTCCCTTCCAACTTAAACCGTTCTATGATTAGCTATGATTAAGCTATCTGTCATGCCTGTAGGCTAAAATACACAAGGATCTTTAAAGTATACATTACTGATTTAAAAAGGCATGGTTCAACCTGTGCTGTAAGTAAAGAATGTAACACAGCGTAATTAAGTTGGTAAATGGGGTAATTGCATGTGCTAATGATGTGTTTCCATGTATTACTCTAATTATCTCAATGATTTTCCATAGCTAATTCATTAAAAAGAACCAGGAAGCTCACTTAGAAAGATCAACACAGAAACATCAAGGTCTGACATAGACTTAATATAGCAAGGCAACACATAATTAAAGACATGCTTTTGGGCTATCTTTTAGTTTTCTGAATATATAATGAGTTGTGATCAGAGCCCAAGGGGACTTCTACAGCCCTGAGTTACGTGGATGGATGCAAACGCTCTGCAAGCAGTTGAGTCAAACATGCATTTAGATACACAGGCACAAATGATGTGCCATGGCATTGGTCCCATGGGTGGTTTTTGTTATTTCCTAGGAGTACAGAACTGATTGTGAGTGGATTTAATTAGGAGTGATGTGAGAGATATACAGATTTAGCAGGGGATAGATGAGATGTACAAAATACAGCAGAGTGAAGTTTAACTTCAAACTGTCAATGCAAAACCAGACTAAGATTACGAATAAAGCCACAAGGATTAAATTTAGAATTACAGTACTTGATCTGATTAGTACGCTCCTCCTTCCAGGGATGATCATTATATAATAACACCTTATGGTATTGTAAGAATTACTGCTTACAGATTTTAAGTTTATACATCCCAAATGGAAGTTTTATCTCAGTATTACTTGAATTCTGCCCAAAAACCTTGAGAACATCTTTTTACATATATATCTGTAAAATGCATATATTTAGAATTAGTAATTCTAAATTTATTTTGCCTATATTTTCCAACACCTATGGCTGTTCTGTTTGTTTAGATAGGCACCTAGTCCTCCTTGGAAACCCAACAAGGTAACATCTGACATCTAACAGATGTTACCCAACAAGGTAACATCTGATTGAAAACTATTGTCCTTCTGCTTGCTCAGAGTTGGCTGTCATTAGTTTTACTGAATACCTTATTTTTGTTTATGACAGAAGACAATTAACAGTTGCCAGGAGACTTTCAAGTGCAGTTCATTATTTCATATACTTCTGATTGTCTTGTATTTTTACTGTTCTCTAAAGGAAAGTGTGACAAGGTTTGTGAGAGAGACTTCATGCTGCTGATTTTTCTCTCCCTGTCTCTGAATTTTTTGTCCCTGAAGCTTGAGACTGGTAACCATGACCACAAAGCTATGCCATTGGTATACACGATTCTGAGATAATAATTTCTGTATGTTCCATTCTGACCTTTGCAATTTCTGACTTTTTAAAGACTATCTGGTTCCTGACCATCAGCAATGACTGTCAGATTTTTAAAATTCTTTGGTTTTTCTTCCTACAATAAATTTAAATTATTCTCTTTCTTTGCAGTCAGCAGTAATTGTTAGTATCAGAAAAATGTCAAATGACAAGTTCCCATCACATTGGGTAGTGAAGGATAGTCCAAAAGTTTTATCTTCCTCAAACCCTTATCACCCAAACAGCTATGCAGGTGGTTCTAATGTGTTCTGCTTAAATTATAGAGTTTTGATTTTATTTAAAATTAAGAATGCATTTTTCTTTATCTTCTGACTGCACTTCTGTTCGTACAAGTCCTGTTAGGCTCCTGTAGTACCAGCACACCTTTGTAAGTCTGAGGAGCAAAAGAAAGAGGCTGCCATTTTGTAATTATTGGAGATTGTTTTTAAGCTGATAGTGAAGGAGTATTTTTTCATTAGCAAAACATCCTTAGGAAAAAAGAGAAGATTAGTCTCTACATGAAATAAGAGTAGGAAGTGAATTTCAGGAAGATTTACGAAGTTACTTTTATTCCATTAAGAATGTTTATGGTTAGAAAACTTTCAGAGGACTCCCTGATTTTTTTTCTTTTAATGAATACATAAACAGATTATTATGCCTAAATTTATTCATGACTGAAATAAATAAGAAAAAAATAAATTTGAAGTAAATGGACTATAATTATCATAAATAATAAGGTTCTTCAAAGATTCAGCACACTAATCATGAAACCACAGCTTTTGTGTTTACTACTTGTTTGTTTTTGTTTGTATTCTGCTTGCTTTGGGTTCTGGTTTTTATCTCTCTTAAACTTTGTCAATTTTCATACAGTTTTTTTTAATGTTTCTTTTTCTGAATACACTGAATCTCAGTAATTGACACTGGCCTTGGTTTGAGTTAAATCAAGTTGCTAAAGTGTTTGAATTAAGCTGATACAGTTTCTCATATGTCAGGATTGAACTGCGGTAGGCTGTTCTGTCTGCATCAAACCATAATGTAAAATGTAGCTGTGTCTTCCAGTAAAAGAAAGTTGGTCTTCAGTTCACTTCAAAATTACTTGTGTAGCAGTGAACTAAACATAGGAATCTCCAAGTTTCTTGCAGTGGTGAAATCTGTGTTTCAGAAAGTATGTCTCAGAATAGAATAGGGCTGCTAATTGAGTCTTCTTTAGAATGTTCCTTTCCTCTCTGATAGTTCCCTGCTCATTACAAAAGCAGAATATAAAGATGATTTCTGTTGGAAAGAAGAATGAACTGAATAGTTGTCCACCTTTGAATTGGATCCAAGGCCTAATAAGGACAATAACAAATGCTATTATTTGGAAATTAGTATTCAAAGAAGTCTTTGAACAGTGATTAAAATCTTAAAACAGCACTGAAAAGAATTTACAATGAGGAGATAGGCTGAACAGTAAGTTGCATGATGAGCAGTTGCCTGACACTCAGGCAATTTATTTCATGTACACAAAATAATTTGTATCTCAGCCTGTATTTTTCTATGTGTTTGCGGCAAAAAGCCCTACCTTCTCTAGTAAATGACTGAAGCATGGTCCTTTCTTTTCAGCGAAAGAAAAATCCAAAATATGTTTGGCATTATTCATTATGGATGTAAGGAAACTATACTGCAGCCAATTTTCGTTTTAAATGCTGATTTTTGGGGATAAAGCAATTCAAAGAATATACTGAATGGGAATTTGATTTAAGTTGCTTTAACTGCTTTATATGGTTTATATGCTTTTTGTATGGTTATTTTAAGGAAACATTTTAGAAGTACTAGGTCTTCACGTATGTGTATCTTGGTATTTTTGATGCAGGAGACATTCCACTGCATGTTAATATACGGGAGACGTGTGATTCAGGACAGCCTGTTGTGATCTCTCAGCCTCAAAGTGATGCTGTAAGTTTGGTGCACTGCACTTAAAACAACAGAAAGCTCTCCTTTGAAAAAAGTGAATGGAGAGTGCTGCTTCTTGTTGCTGTTTGGAAAGAAATGTGTATCTGAATGGAAGTAAGGAAATACAAAAGAAGGTAGTACCAGTAAGTAACTCAGGTCCTTGATTTTGAAATGCTGGTCATCTGTTCTGCTTCTGTGAGTTTGGTTTTGTTTAATTAGGCTGAATCATTCAGAATAGAGAAGATTTGATCCACGTCCTGGCATGCTAAGAGGAGGAAGGTCAGTGTCAAGCCTCATGAGACCTTGCAGCTAATGTAGGTCCTCTAAAACTGTCAGTTAAGCCTTTGGTAGCTGAGCCTGCAAAGTGTCAAAGGGTCCTATCGAAAGATGGTTGGAACAAAACTTCATATTGTCAGTACCTGGATTGTTTTCAGCAGGAAGTGGAGCAATTTACAAACAAGAGGAAATGGATTCTTGAGTGCATTTACCATAACATTTTATTGTCAGTGGAAAATGTGAGTTGATGAGATGGTGAGAGTCAAATATGCAACTCTGTAAAGAAAAGTAGTTGTACATATAGAATTTCGTTAATGCTGATAGAGTAAGATTTTCCTGTCTGCTGTTTTCTTTCTCCTTTGCTGGAGTTTGTCTGCCAGGCTCTGTAGGGCAGGGTGCTGTGCACAGTATATGGCATAATGCAGCCCCACTCTTGACTGCTGCTTAGATGTAAAGATGTATAGTGAAAAAAGTGATTAATGCTGATAACAGATGGTAGAATAAATTCACAGTTAGGTAGACTGTACCTATGGAACATTCAAATATTGGTAGATTTTTTAATACCATGATTGCTAGGCACACGCTGAAATTAGTTTTTTCCTTCCCAGTATTTTAGACGGGAAAAAAAGGGAGGAGAGGATTAACATTGTTAATCCAGTGTTACTAACATACTGAACGCGATTCTGGAAGAACAGTGACAGTCTCAAAATTGTAATTTTGTTTTGAAAGAGAAGAGGCAGCACTATGGTGTGTTGACTTCTAATTGAATGCCATATTTTTGCTAGATTTGGGCAAGGCCCGTGGTATGGAATAATGTAGTGATCTTGAGTCCAGGTCTATTTGAAAAGGAATCCCTATAATCCATATGGTGGTTTCTCTCTGGGAAGTTTGATCAGCAGTGTGAAGGTTTGAGTGGATGCATGGTTTTGGTCAAAGTTGAAGTACAACAGCTGGGAAACTAAGATGGAAGTCTCACAGCTCACAGTATCTGAAATCTGTAATAAGCAAGCGTCTGTAGCCTGCTGGACTATTGACCTAAGAATTCAGACATGTAGGGGATAGTTCTGAAAATAAAAAAGGCAAAAAAGTCTGTTGTGTTCCCATCTGTTCCTCCTTGAACTATGTTCTTGATAGCAAAAAGATGGGTTATAATCACCATTTGTGGCAATTAAGTTAAATATGCAGAGGAATAAAGACTGACAAATATGTGTGACTCTGGGGAAAAATCTTAATATCCTTCTCTGCCATTGTGTCTGAGAGATAATCATTCTCCTTGGAGAATGTGGTTTTTTTAAATGTCACTAATCTCTACGGAATGAAAAAGAATTTCCTTTTATTCCTAGTTTGCTTCTCATTTTAAAGGCAGAAAATCATTATTGTCTTATATTTTCAAAGAAAAATTAAATTCTTAGCACATAACTGATGGTGGGAGAGGTCATATAAGGTCAGATTCTAATCTTTAATACGTGACAGTCATCACCGTGTTTCTCAAATAAACTGAAATTGTGGCTATTCATGCATGACCAACTTTTAGGATAGAGAACAATGTCTGCTGAAATTCTCTGCTCTTGTTGCTAAAATGTGCGGGGGATTTTCATACAAAATTCTATGCTGATTTTGTTAGAACACACTTACAAATCAAGTACAGAATCATAGAAATAATACCTAGCAGATTCAAGCAGTAGGGAATAGGGTTGGTGATTGATTTCTTAGGAACCCAGCATGCTATCACACCTTCTGAGCTCTGTCAAGCCTAGAATAAAAGGGTGTTTCTAAAATATTGCTTACAGATCTGCCATGGGGTTCATCTTGCCTTGCAAATATCTAAAAGCATATCTCTGACTTCACACTAGAATTTCAAAATGTCTAAGCAAACTTGTCTAAATTTATTATTTTAAAGCTTAGATGTAGTTGGTGGAAAAGGGGTTTCCTTTTCACAAATGACAAGGAAATTACTAACAACTAAAAAAGAAAATTATTTGTAGAATGGTGCATGTGTGAACTTAGAAAGTTCTTCCTTAGTGAAGGCACAGAATACACATGACTAATCTGCTTATGGAAAGTACTGACAATATAGCTAAAGGATATGATGGTTTGATGGCTGGAGTTCTCTTCTGGTGAAGCTTGGAGGCAGTCCCCTGGGAGACATAAACAGTGCTGGTAAAATGATTTTGCTCTTGGTATAACATTGTCTACGTTAGTGTTTTCTGTCAGCTTAGTTGTTCAAATTGTGGCTTTTTTGTGGCATTTTCTTAATACTCTTCATTGACAAAACTTTCTGATGTAGAAATGGAGTATTGCTGTACTTGCATGTCAGCCTAATGCAGCAACTGGGAGTGACCCAAGATTCTATATAAGAAGCTAATAATTTCTTACTTTAATCAACAGTGAGGGCTTACCTTCTGGAGTGAGACCCTTCTGGAGATTAATTGAGCATTTTTCTTCTCTGTCACACTGTGGAGGTGGATTAGCTGACTAAGGCTCCATTTTTTTGCTCACTCAAACATATGCAAGAGTCACTGGACAGCAAAAGCTGGTAAACAAAAATCAGGAATGCTGCTAAAATGGTAGAATAGGGGAAAAAAGCAGGGGAAAAGGTAGAATAGGGAAAACAAATGAGGAATCACTGAAACCAGGTGAAATTGATAATGCTCAGATGTACTGGAACTTCCTATGGACCATGGGAAAGGAGCCAGCAGCAAAACAGGTGTTTGGAAGAGGAATCCTGAAGCTTGCAGATAAGAAGACTAGAAGCACAGCAAGAGATACAGAACATGATTAATTGCAGTGGAGTTATTCTTCCACCAAATGAGCTGCTTAAATGCCCAGTGAACTCTCTGTCATACTGGGAGAAAAATAAGTAAAGGTTCCTAAGAGCTCTTTCGTCTGTGAGTGTAAAGCCCAGAGAGTTATGGAGCAGTTGGTGGTTATCTTGTGAGGAATTCCTGCTAGAAACTTCTGGTTATATCACAGCCTGGATGGCAGACTGGATTTTTTTAATACCTTGGTAGAACAGACAGGTTATCTGTGACTGTTGAACACCAAACTCCCACCTGTCTTAAGGTCAAAGAAGCAGCTCAAACAAGTACAAAATACATTTGCTATATCAGTGTGTCCATTCACATCCTGTATATACAGGTGAAGGATTTTGAGTCCAGTAAATTGCACACTGATCTATAAGGGAGGAGAAAAAGCCCAGTCAGGTGGAAAGCAGGGACACAAGGCATCAGCAGTCTGATAGAAGAGAGCAAAGTAAGTCTGGTTAATAATCCCTTTTAAATTAAACCAGAACATTACAAACCTTGCTGTGGTGTCATGCGAAGAGACAACTCAGATTTGTATTCAGAACCACTTTTTCTGTAGAATTCTTATGAAACGGTGATATTTAAGTAGGGTAAAAACATACAGTCTTTTAAAGATTGCAAGAAGTAGTTGGAGAAAAATAGAAGTACTGGTATCAAATAGTCATAGAATCCTATTTTGTGGTTTAGTTGTCGTCAATAATTCTGTTTAATGAGTGGTCAGTCCAGGGGTTGATATTTTTGAAAGAAAAGCAAACCCCAAAGAAGGCTGCATGGTATGATTTATAATATGCCTTTTTCATCAAGGCTTCCTTTGAATGATCACAGTAACATTTGGTACATACAGGTTCAAATCCTTCATTCAGGGTGTAGATAGTACAGTGCATCATCAGATCCTCATTTATGGTTCTGTCTGCTGAAGAAAATGACGAGTGTAGGATAGTCTGTTTGAAGGATGTTACTATACTGCATTTGATTTTCACTGTTCTACTTACCCATGTTTTTTGGGCAGGATGTCTTTTTAGATGTCTGTAATGGCACCTTAGGGATAGCAGTATTACCCAGCTGGGGCTCCCTCCAAGAATGGCTGTTAAAACTGCTGAAATACAGGATTGATAGGAAATTTCCCATGAGCAGTAAGAAATTTTCTTTGAGATTTTAGTTTCATAAATCCAGCTTACTTACCCATCTCCCCCATTTCATGTTACAATGTATGGATTGACTTTTATTGGCTCATTAAGTTTCCCTTTCTGACCTGAGACTTCATTGTAATTTGGCAAGAGTTGCCAGTACATGCAAAGAAGACTCTTTGGGTAGAACTGCCCAGAGGAGGACAGAGTGAGATAGGCTCTGGACCTCTTGTAGCAGCCAAGAATTTCTCTGGTTTGACACGAAGCTTTTATCTGAAGTAGACTCAATTAAATCTGCATTTATCATCACACTTTCTTCTGAGTTGACCACAGTAAAATACAGATACTGGAGCGCAGCTTCAGTCATGCACTGAAGGCTGGAGTTGTGTCAAAGTAACAAGCAATTTCCATGGAAATTAAAGCTATTTAAAAATCTGATTGAACTGGCAAATGGAATGTGGTTGCACAGAGAGTGCTAAGAACAAAAGTTATCAGTGACTGGCTGGCTATGATTATGTTCATGTAGATGGTAGCTACGTCTAGTATTTGTCCTTGTTATAGTCACTCTTTGATCAGTTGCTCATGGTTGCTAGTTTCCTTCAGCAATTAATAAATTACAAGCCCTAACAGGTCAGCTGAGCACATTTAGATTCTTTTTCCTTCTTTACAGGTATATTAGCATCCACAGCATTTGATATTCCAGACAGTCTGGGCTTGCACAGATTCTCCTTTGGATTGCTGGACTGGATAAAGCATCTTAATAATCTTGGAGTCTTGTAATTACAAACAGACATTAGAAACCATATCAGTACTGGGATTTATATCCAATGGTGTATGAGGCCTACAACCGCGTGAGGGGATTAGTGTGCGTTTCTGAGTTGCTGGTCTGAAGTTGTTTGTATGCAGTGGTTTGGGTGAAGAAAGATGTGATGTCAGCTCCTACGTGCTTTGACTTTGTTGCTTGTAAGTTGTGTTCTTTGTGTGGCTGTTGCACCAGATACTGGCAACCACTGTAGTGAGCTGTTGGCAGGCTAAGATCTGTGCTTCAGTGGAAAGCAAACCAGCAGGTCAGGCCAAACCAATCCAATCCACGAGAACAGGGCAGAGTTGGCCATGACCTGTACAGTCTGCAGTAATCTTAGCAATGATGCATGCTTCCCTCAGGGGTAAGATTTTTAGGGAGAATGAAATGCCGTAACTGAAGGCTCATATTTCCCTAGGATTCCTGTAGGGCTTAATTAGATCAGCTAGTAAAAAACTCTTGCAGTTTAAATCTACCCCACATCTATTAGCCCATGATAATACAAATTCATTACAGAGTAATGAATGTTCTGGTTATTTAGGCTAAGCAGGACTTTTCACTCCATTTCCTGGTGAACTTCATTACAGGTTCTCTGTTTCCTACTCCACCACATCCACTGTCATCAGTCACTTCATCATCAGCTGTGCCCTTGAGGTCTTAAGAACTGTGCCTTTCTGGCACTGTTTGTACCAGTGTTGGAGACGTGAGCAGTTTCTCATGTGGCTGTTTCCCAGCTTTTGTTTTGACTCTATGAACATCACCTTCAACTTCTACCTCTGCCTGTCCCAGTGCTGCTCTCAGACTCCATCTAGGCAGTGTTTGTAATAAACAAGTCTGGTCTGATTTTAGGGCATTCTGTCTTCCTGTGCACTTCATCCTCATGAAGTGGGGAGAATGAAAACTGATGTGTAGTTGTTTTAAATATAAAGTAGTCCATCAACAAAAAACTGGTTTTCAGAAAGTCTATAAACCATTTGTTTAGAGCTTTCAAACATAAAGGGAATAACTGACCCGAGAAATTTGCTTTTATCCTATTAAAATGAAAAAGGATATGAGTGATGAATAAGAACTCATCCTTTACTCTTCCTCTGCTGGTTTTCCACCCAGAAAAGAAATAGTAAACCCTGTTGATTTTGAGTTGCAACCCAACTTCTTTTGCTTAGTAATGATGGATTAAACAGCTGAACTGAGCTGTGCTCTCTGTATACAGATGCCATATTGAGAAGATGATGAGTACAAGACAGTATTCAATATGTGTAGGGTTGTTTTTATATAGTGCATATTGACAGTTACCAAGATTCCATTTAGACCTTTCAGGTATGTTGGCTGATAGGTCCTTGCTCATAGCTAAATGATTTGTTCAAAGATAGGAATCCAAGGCTCGAAACGGTTGGTTTTTGCCAAAGCCAGGTGACTGGTCGAGTTCTGTAAGGACATGTGGGAGATACTGCTCTGTTCAACAGACAAAGTAGTTGTCCAGGAAAACAAAAAACCCAAAGCTTAGCAGGCAAGACCAGTTGCTGAGAAAACTGTCTAGGTAATGCTGGCATGCTGGCTACAAAGAACTGCACCAGGAACTTCCTGTTGCAAAGTGGCAGATCAGCTTCGTGGCAAATGAGAGTCAGTGTACATTGGGAAACTGTTGCTCAGACCCTCATTAACAGCATTTTGCAGGAAAAAAAAATCATAAGTTTATTGGGACCTTGACATAGGGTAACATTTATACAGTCAAGTCTGTTTATGGTGAATTTATAATTCTGTGTACAATTTGGTCAACTCTGGAGCAGGCAAACAGCCTGGACACTCTTTAGAAGGGGCCAGGTTTTGTATGCAGGTTGTTAATTGACTCATTAAAATGCATTAATTGATCTGTGCAAAGTGGGAGCTGCCTGTGGGACTGTTCAAGAGAGTTCGAAATTCCCACCTGGAACGGTCCTACACCAATTAGTCAAATACTTGACTGCAAAGGCAGCTTGACTTCAGTCAATTGCTTTATTTCAAGTTAGTACATTATATTGTCTAGGCAAGTGGTTAGTTGGGGACCACGCAGGACATTAATGGCTGAGTGAAGTGAGTGTTGCACACAGGCTGTTACCCAAGTGCACTGCAACTGTAGCCATAGAAGTTTGAAATTCATGTTTGTGAGTTAAGTTCTAAATTCATTCTATCGTTCTTGCCACAAAGTCATGCATGTGAGAGGAAGCAGTTCGATCTTGGTATCTGCATTCCTTACAAACTCAGAAAATTTTGTGGCTTTAGTTTTAAGGGGATGTGAGCACTGAGACTATGAGGTGTAGAGGGCGGGAGTGCCAGAAAATAAAACCCTACAAGTTGGGAGCAATCCCTAAAAAAGAGAAGACCTGAGCAGTGCGTGGCTCTGCAGAAGGCTGACACCTCTTTCAGACCAGTGACAGTGGGTGCTGGTGGCCCTGGTGTGACAGACCTTTTCTTCCTGCTCCTCAAGCTCCGGCCTCTGGCATGTGTCAGTTTGTTTGCTGTTTTAAAAGGCTCATCAGGGATAAAGGATTAATTAATTGTTAGAGCCATCGTGCAGGAGAGAGGAAAAATCGGTGCAGTAGGGATTATTGTGGGGGTTTGTTTGAGTAAAACAGGGAAGGTTGTCAATGTGGACTTTGTATGGAGACTTACTGGAGAAGATGGAGCAGGTTGGTTACGATCGAACAGAGTAGGAGCAGAGGAGCAAGCACAGTTGGGGGACTTTGCTGTGTACTAGACAGACACAGAATGTGGTGCACCAGCTGGAAACTGAAATATGACAAATTCAAGTTACAGATAAGGTGTACATTTTTAACAATGGAAGTAATCAACGTCTGGAACAATGTACAGTGTGTATATAAATACACGCAAAACCACTATTTTAATTAAACATTCTTATATCAGTCTTTGAGATTTTTAAAAGATGTTCTATTTTGACGACAGGTTGTTGAACTTGGTACAGGAATAATTTGGTTTAATTTTGTGGTTCGTTCTGTGTTGGACTTTATGCAGTGTTTTGATATAAGTCCCTTGACATTAGGTTTGTTAATACTTGATGTTGGACTGATCATGGTCCTAGCTGTGTCACGGTTTTTAGAGTTGTTAACATAAGTATGCTTACTTGGGTTGCTCTCCATAGTCCTGCAGTTCTGTGCTATTGTGCTCTCCAGCTCAAGGTGTCTGACCAGATGTCACAGTTTGGTGTGAAAGAGTTCACCTGTTGGATTCTAGTGTTGCAGAATTAGTTCTTTCCAATACCCACTTCAGTCTTTTGGAAAGATGTCTTTTTTTGAAAATACTTTAAATGTCTGAATAGGAAATTCCATAGTGATAGTCTAGTCTGTAACACATTGTCTCAAAAAATTTTTTTTGGAATGCTGTTGTTTTCTCTGATTCTCTATCCTGTGCACGGAGCATCTCGGTTGTCAGGATGAGGGAAGTTTATAATTAATAGTACCTGTGGGACTAAAGAGTCTATGTCCTCCTCATCACTTCTCCTCCGGAAAACTATTGACTCTGCTTGTTGTTAAAGACCAATTGTTCAGTCAAGTTCTATTCTTAAAGTAATACCCAAGTTAAATTTAACACACTCCCTCCCCACCAATATTTTATACAATGCTGGTGCTTATTGTGTGTATTAATGCATTATTTTTCCTGAATGCAGGCTAAATTGAACCCATTTATTTAAACATCTTTGGTTTTCTCTTTGTGTGTAAAAGAACAAATACCTAATAGATTGTGAAATATTCCTTTTTGTAGAAAATGGAAGGTGCTCAATATATGTTTCTGTTTTGCAGGCTAAAGCCTATCTAAAGATAGCTATGGAAATAGTAAGAAGACTACCAGTAGCTCCTGCTTGAAGCATTTGCCACTGAAACTTACCAAAAAAGTGATCTTTGATGCAGCCAATGCAGAAGAGTCCTGCTACCTAATTATGTGGAGGCAATATGTTAATTCTAAGAACTTCTTTAGGAATTAATTTACCAGAGGTTAAATTATGATTGTGATAATTACTGTTTTTCACATTATTGTTTGGCCATGTCCAAATGGATTCAAGTATACAAATGATGATAGACAGTATTTGACTGCTGAATTGTAACATCATCAAGCAAGAAGGGATGAAGTACATTTTTTTCATGTGCCCTATTTTAAAGTCAGGAATGAAAAACAGCTTCTCCATGCAAGGAGAACAATGAGAGGTATGCCAAGGCATAAATCCTGCTTGAAAAATTAAATTTTCAATAGTCTAATTACTTTCAATTTTTGTTTGGCTTTTTACATGGTTAACTATCAAACCGACTTTAAGTTCTGCAAGATTTTAAGAAGCAAAATCAGTTGTGTAACTGCTGTACTTTTGTGTGTCCACCTGAAAAGAAAATTTAAAAATTCCACATATGCTCTGAAGAGTTCTTGTGATGGATGATGAGCAAATTCATTCATTATCGGATAAAGTTCGATCGCAAGGCAATTCACAGTTTAGCGGAGAATGGATTACGTGACCCCAAGGCTTATTTCTCATCTGTTTTACATTATAATGAACCCAGACAGAAGACAAGGTAACAGACGTCTTCACTGAAAACCAGATGTTTTGCCTGCGCTCAGTTTGCCAGGGAATGCAAATGTTCAAGATAAATTAAATTTATGATTGCATATTCCTGCTACACTGCAGCAACTTGGAATTTGAATATAAAGATGTATTTTTGAAGTAAAGAAATATTTGGTCTTCAAACTGTGGCCGCCTGGTTTGTTTTTTCATTGCCTGTGATCTTTATTTTTGTGTTAGTGTGTGGAAGTGAAAGATTATGCCTTTAGGGAATGAGTTTTCATTTACAGTTACATCTTTGAGTTGACATTTAGGCTTTTCCATCTACACAGTCAAGTATGGGTATCTTAAACATACACTGTGAATACCATACAGTGAATTTAGACATCCTAGGGAGTTCTGCTCTTGACCTCTGAGGGACCAGGGTTTTCCCTGTATTCCAATTACTTAATCAGAATTTTGGATGTAGTTTTTTCTTATTGAAGTGATACAACATAAAAAATTGGTATACATTTACATTAAAAATATTTAAATAATATGTACCCAGAGTTTACATGAAAAATCTAGACAAAAGTGATGATTTGAATTTCAAACTTAGGTGATTTTGTAAATATGTAAATTATATAGTCTGAAAATGTTGATTTTTTGCTTCGTCAATCTCTGAACCTCCTTCCCTGCACCCTTCCCCATGAGATCTCATATCAGCGGTCAACTTTTTCAATAGTGCATTACTGTAGTCTGTAGAATTGACAAAATACTCACTTCCTTTCAGTTGTCTGATATATTTTACAAAAATTAAAGCTGGCTTAGTGTTCTGCCCTTTCATACTTCATTGGTAACTTTTTTTTTAAATTAAGTTTTGTCTCTGCATATTTATTAGCTTTGCTTTACATAGCAAAATTGTTGATATACATGTCTGTAAGTAATCCTGTGGTAGTTTTGGCACAGTATAATCTTACATTTCAGTAGAAAAACTGGGATTTCTGGCTGGTTTTTAGCAAAAGACAGTGATATAATCTGAACGTTAGTGTTTGTAATTTTCATTCTTTTAAAAAGTTTTTGAATGTCTGACATCCAGATCCTATTGAGACTGGGTGAACAGTCGGTATGCAGATAGACGGTTGTTTGTCTTCCCTTTTGTTTCATTATTTCTTGGGTTAGTTGAAGGATGAAATTTGCTTTCAAGTGTTCTTCTATTTTTGCTCCTTTTTACCTTTTCCCCCCCTTTTAATTAAGTACTGTGGTTTTGCTCTGTTGAATCTTTCAGCTGCAGAATTATTTTGATGCCTTTACCAAGAAACAATGTTATAATGGTTAAGCATAGTTTCTACACCAGTCTGAAAATTCATGTTTAGTTAATAGTTTTGTGGTAGGATTACACAATGTACTTGATTTGATTGCAAATTGTCAGTCATTTTAAATATATATGTAATTGTATAGAATTGGCAGGACGTTTATGTGTTTAAGGATACCAACAGTCAACCCAAATTTAAGCTGAGAACATATTTGCTTTATTTCCCTCATTCTTATGAGTGAAAAACTGTTTCCCAGACCTTCTGCAAAGTAAATGAAGGGCACTGACAGTGTTATTGCTTCTTAATGTTACTGAAACACGTATTAATATTTTTTTATTATACACTACACTGTTAAATACGTATTAATGAATTCTAGTCAACATACTACATTTGAAGTTGTATTCATAAAATCGTTGATGTAAGTTGTTGGATGGGAGGGCTGGTTGGATCAGGTGGAGGTTTAGCAGGAGAAGGTGGTATTTAACTGTAGTTTATGAATATAGATTATAGGCTTGACACACAGTGCTGTTTGCTCTTTTCAGCTTCAGTATTTTACTTTAATCTCATTGATATTTCCTAGTGTACTAGTATGTTTTTGTTCTAAAAATGCTAATCCTAACAAGAGGGCCTGGCTTTCCCAAGCTGTACGAGTAGATGTTCTTTGCTCAGGAGCTAGGGAGGCTTACTGCAGAATTACTGTGCTCGTGGGTTACCAGAACAGAACTACCAAAGTTTGTAGCACTGTGAGTTCAGTTACGCACTGAAAAATCCCACAGAGGAGGAAAGAGAAAGAAAGAGGAGGGCTAGGGAGGCACAGGACCAAACAGGCAGGAATGGGGACAGAGGCAATTGTCAGTCCCAGTTTACCTCCTGTGTAGGTTAACAGCAAGACTCCCAAGATCCTTTTGCATTACTGTCAGATGTAGCTTTGCTTTCACAACATGACCCTTTGTATAGTGACTACAGTTCTTGTGTTTGCAGGTAATTCCTGCAGTTTCTTGGGTGAGGAGCCAATGGGCTGTGTCCTAACACAGTACATTCCTTGGCTTTCAGAAGTTTTTGATTTTAATGAAAATGAAACTGAAAGAAGGTATAGAATTGTTTATGCTAGTGAAGTATTTTGCTATGATCTTCTTACTGCTATGTTCAGCTAATGAATTATTCAACCTTTGAGACTATGGCAATACTTAAGATGCTAAAGTCTTCACAACAAAAAAAATTGTTATTTGAAGTTATGAGAAAGAAGTAGTTTGCAGGTCAGTTTTTGCCTACTAATTCAATTAGAGTTCAAACTACAATCCATTTTAGTTGCTCTGATTGGTGATCATGGTTATGAATTAATAGGAGACATGGCAGGAGCAGGTCATTTCAGTGTATTAACAAAACACCTCTTGTAATTCTGGACTTACTTCAAACAGTTGGACTCACTTGGATCCAGTTCTGCAGGTGAAACCCCCTATAATATCTTTCCAATAGAAAGAGTGGGTTTCACCTTGACCAACTCAAACTCCCCTGTTGGGTTTTGCCTGCTTGTGGTGGATGCAGTGGGTGCTGATTAGAAAAGCTTTGATCTGAGGCAGCTGCTGTATGCTGCTTTGTTGGTAAACTGTGTTCAGGCTATTAATGGGCGCCCTAATGTAAACCAAAGGCTGCAATCAAGGGGGTGAAACAGGGAGTAAAGAAGGGGTGAATCTTATGCCAGTGGGAACATCTCCAGGTTCCAGAGAACCTGCCATCACAGGGCTTGCGGGTGCAGGAATGTACTTGGGAGAGGAGCAGCAAGAAAGAAAAACTTCTGTTGCTTAGGTGAAAGATTAAAGAGCTGTGAGAGGCTCTGTGGGCTACAGAATTGATTTGCAAAGGTTACAGCACTGAAGGTGCCATGTGACAATTTACATTTTGGTACTTATGTGCAAAGCTTCTTTCAGAGCATCCCCAGCCCTGAGACTGACACATGAGCTCAGTACCCAACTACTCAAGTCACAGGAACTGCTCCTGTCCTTCCAGATACTGGTGGGGGTAGGATGCTTATTTTTCTACATTGTTTGCAGTAGTTGTCCAAGGTGCAAGAAGCTTGTTCTACACCTGGCTTTGGTTAAGAAGATTCAAATCCATAGCTCCTAAACTTTGGAGAGGTCTTCAGTCACCTGGCACAGTCTTTGCTCAGGACCATCATGGAATGTTCATCACTCCTGATAAAGCTGTATCGCTTGTGAAAGAAATAAAGAACATAGACTTAATCACAGCTAATTTTTTTTTTTTTTTTGGCTTAATGGCTTGGACTGGGCTTTGCTTCTTGTTCCCACCCTTACTGATGGCATTTACCTGATGATGCTATGAATAAAATTATTAGGCTAATTCTTAGGCTAATGCCTGGCATTTTAGCTGCTTACAGATTTGAGGTAAAGCTCTGGGGTTTTGTTTTTGGATTTTGATACCCGTGCGTCAGTTTATTTTCTCATGTCCACATCTGGGCCTATATTGTTGCTGTCATTTTTATTTAACAGAAATACTTCCTGGTGGAGATGGCTGGGGGAAAGCCTCCTGCTTAAGAGTAGTTGACCATAAGAAGAATCTGAATTGCTGATTTAGTTTCAGAATTGACTTATAATGGCAGGAGTTACAGTGATAATTATGTTTTACTCTGGCAGCATTTCAGCCAAGGCACTGGTATGTCAGGCACATATCACAACGTAGCAAAAGAAAAAATTAATTCCCAAAGTAGTTTTCAGCCTAAATTTAAGACTTGCCTTTTTATTTTTTTTTGCAGGCTCTGTTTTACATTATAAAGATATTAAAGTCTGAAGAAAAAGTATATTCAAAGGTCTGTATTTTTCCATTATCTTTGTGTATTCAGAGAGGATGGATGTTTTTCAGCAATAAGAGGATGGGCACAGCCTGTCCTTCCTTACGCACCTATTTGTCTCAGTTTCTCCATTTGTATGAGTCTGGATCTGAATACCTACTTTAATCAATGCAAATAAAGGTCTTTTCCTAGGGAGTGTGTGAGTCTTCGAACAAGCTGGGGGGGGAGGGGGGGAAGAACATCTTAACATTGTTTTGAGGGCTTACAGGTTTATTTGAAGTGTTTTCCCTCATACCACTGGGATTTTCTAAAACTTGTGTTTTCATTGAGAGAAAGGCAGGAGATTCCCCTCACTTGCCTAACCTATGTATGCTGCCTGTTCCTAAACAAGGTCTGTTTTAAAAATACAAACTTCTGGTTGCTTTTTCTGAAAAGTGTTAGCTTATGACTTTCTAATGATTCTTATAAGTACTTTTTACTTTTAGGGACTATTTTTTTCCCCCCAAATGAATATGGAAGAAATGCTATAATGTATTTTTAAAGCCCAGTTTGACTGCTATTTAGGAGGAATAAACAGAGTGAGAAAGTATCTTATTTAGCCAAACCCACATTCTGTAGATGTAATTTTGGAGTGTTTGTTTGCTGTGTAAATGTTGCAAATATTTTTTTATCTGATTAAGGGAAAGTGCTAAGTGAAGTTCAGGAGCCTGAACTCTCTCCTGCTCAGCAGCAGGCATTTGAGGGTGATGTGAGTCGAGTCTGTAGCTGGTCAGACAGGCAAGGATGAGTTTCCACATTGGCTTACTTGCTGAATTGGGAAGTTTCTACATGTCTCTTTTTAGAGGAGGAATTTCCATATAAACGGGCTTTTGTCTGTGGTACCTTGAGGCCTGTAATTAATTACATTTCAGATAGAGTCAGGAGGTTTTGGGTTTGCACTCTGCGGTTCCCCCTGCAGGATAATGGGGCCCAATGGAGGAGTTAGTTTTTAAAACAAGTGTTAAAAGGCTGAGCAAATACACCTCATAAGCATCTAGGCTTTGAAACCAACCCCAGATTTGTTCATGATGCCAGCACTACTGGCATCTCTTTTGTATTGCCTTAATATCCTAAGCTTTTAGAAAGCCTGTGAGTTGTGGCTTGTTAGCACTTTTTTATAAATGCATTTCTTATTAACACACACAGTGCTACTTCACTTTTGGCTTAATTTCTTGACACTATAAATAAACCTCTTTTTGTAAAGCAGTTTTCCTTGCCTATTGGTAATGCATCCAAAAAGTTATTCCTCTAGAGAAAGAAACGACAGGGCTGTTTGATGCTGAATACCTTCTTCGCTGTAGGGTTAGTATAGGAAATTGTAGTCACTCTCTCAGTGAATTGTTGATTTTGTTACCCTGATGGGCTATACATCTACATTAAAACAAAATGAAACTGCAGATGAAATGCCTGTTAATTATTTAGAGGTTGCAGCTCTTGAACACTGAAACCCTAGAGTAATTTATCTAAAATATTTCAATTTATAGATCTTTGAAATATGTTTTTCTAAGAAAGTAATAATATTTAAGATGTTTGAACAAGCTCTTTGCTGTTGATATGGATTGCTTTCCACTGCCTGAAAAGGTCTGCATTTTCACAAAGAATATGACTCAGAGAAGTTATGTATTATTCCCCATCAGTGCCTGTCTACAGAATCCGGAGTATGAATCTGCAGTAGCAGGTGACAGGAGGGAACAGAGATGACGTACCAATGTTTGCCTGGAATGACCTCATGCCAGGAAGCAATAGAAATTTGTTTGGCATAGCAAAAATACAAGCAGAGTTGCCTTTTTAGGGAAGGCAGATGGGTCAGGCAAAGCGGGGATTTTTTATAGCTGATAAATGTGACTGGCATATGAAAGGAAATAAAACATTATACTCTCAGAAATAAAATGGGAAATGCATCTTTCCCACTTCTGCCAGAAAAGTACAGCCATATGACCTGGGGTGCCTGTCACCCTGGGGATGTGTTGGTCCTGGTGCTTCAGAGAGGTGACAGGACTCAGCAGAGTATCAGGAGCCCTCATTTATGACACAATTTCTGCAATTTAGGGAAGCAACTGAAAAATGTATTTACAAGTGAATAGTTGAAAACAGCTGATACAGAATGTTCCTTGAGGAACGGGATGTCTCAGTTCTTGGTCAGTCTGTTTCACATCAGATAACATGCCATCCCAGGGTGGTCCTTTATCAAAGGTAGCATTTTAGCTGTCATTGACCACAGGAGCTGAAGTTAAATGCAATACAAAGATATATAATCTCTGCAAAGTGCTCCTCACACTTGGGCAATACCAAGTGTCAGGAAAATTTATTGAATTATGAAATTATTATACCTGAGCTTAATATGCAGTAACTTAAAGTTTCATTCTATTCCAGTCATTTTTTTTTCTATAAGAGAGGTTTCACATTTCCATTTCCAGCACTTTACTACTGTTGGTTCCTCAGATAAAGATAAAAAGATTTATGTACAAGGGCTCCTCGAGGGAATTTCATTCTTTGGCATAAGATTATATTATCTTCTTTAAAACAAAATGGTCAATGATAGGGTTGTTCTTTATTTTGTGTTTAGTTTTTAAGAACTACAGTTACCAGAAGGAAAGATACCAATTGGACATAATTTTGGATAGTCAGATTGGAACTCTTCTAACAAGTTGCTCATCATACCTTGAGAATATAAACCCACAAGCAACATGAATCTCTTTTTCTGTGTGGGTATGAATTTCTTTATTTAACCTAACTGCCATTGGCATGGAAAAAATAAGGAACTATAGCAGATAAAACGCATTCCTTAAAATTGAAAACCACATGAGTTAGTGGTCATGGTTAAGGATCATGCAAATAGACCTGTTGAACCCAGGTTCTGGATGCAGCATGTTCTTGTGCTGGGCCTGGAAGAGTCAGCAGGATTCAAACAGCAGTTTTTGCCTCTTAAGTGAACTCCAAACTCATTCTGTGATTTGCTGTTGAGAAAAGTCACACCCTGAACTGTGTCAGCATTGAACCTTTAGACTGTAGGTTTGCATGTCCCTAACACAGGAAGTGACTCACTGAAGTGTTTGTTCTTCGCATTGCTGTCTACTCTCCCTGGGAAAACAGGGATCTATTTACTCCATAGTGTGTTGGTGCTTCTCATCAGACTGTATGATGTCCCTGCCAGGGCCGGCTCTGGTCAGTGTTTGTTATTTGCTGCTGTTCTGTTTGTAAAAGGACAGTTGCTCTGTGTAATACTTGGGAACTGTGTTCATGTTCTGCACCTGGAGCAGACCTTGCAGTTGTTACAGGCTCTGCTCTCTGCTCTGATTTGCTTTGCATTTGAGTAATGCTGCATTATTTGCAGGCAAAGCATGACCCTGTGATTGTAAAGTGTTACTGTTCCCAAGGTAAAATCCTGCACTGAGAATGACCTCTGGAGATGACACCTTAACCCTTGTGTCTCTACCGCTTTGGAAAGGAGCTCTGCATGGGTGCTGGGAGAGTGTGGCAGAGCTGTCCACTCTAATTAAGGACTTATTTGGGCCTGTTGGGACACAGAGATAGCTAAGGGTCAACAAAAAGGTATGAGGAAATAGCCTGCCATGTTATATTCGAACATGAAACAGGAGAGAAAATATAATGGAAGGCTTGTGACTCAGGAAAAGGAGAGGGAGAGATCACTCACTGGTTACAGTAATGGGCAAAACAGACTCAGCCTGGGGAAATTAGTTTAATTTAGTATCAATCAAATCAGCATAGGATGATGAGAAATACACCCAGATCTTAAAACACTTTTCATTCATCCATCCCTTCCACCTGGGGTCAAACTTCCCTCCTGAATTCTTTACCTTATCCCCAGCAGCAGCACAGGATGACTGGGAATGGGAGCTCCAGTCAGTTCATCACGTTGTCTCTGTTGCTCTTTCCTCGTAAGGGGGAGGATTGCGCACACTCTTCACCTGCTCCAGCAGGAGATAGTAATCCACAAACTTCTCCAAAGTGAATCCTTCCCACAAGCTGCAACTTTCCATGAACTCCTCCAGTAGGGGTCCCTTCCATGTGGTGTAGTCCATCAGGAACAGACTGCTCCAGTGTGGGTCCTCCAGGGCACCACAGGTCCTGCCAGGAGCTTCCTCCAGCATGGGCTTCCCATAGGGTCACCTGCTCCTTCATGGGGTCCTCCATGGGTTGCAGGTGGCTCTCTGCTCCACCCTGGATGTCCATGGGCTGCTGGGGCACAGCTGCCTCACCACGGTCTTCACCATGGGCTGCAGGGGAAACTCTGCTGTGGTACCTGGAGCATCTCCTGCCCCTCCTTCTTCACTGACCTTGGTGTCTTCAGAGTTGTTCCTCTCACATATCCTCCTTTCTTCTCTGGCTGCAGTTTGCTTCCACCCAGTAACTCTTTTTTCCCCTTCTTAAATACATTATCCCAGAGATGCTACCACTGTTGCTGACAGCTTGGCAATGGCCAGAAGCAGGTCCATCTTGGAGTCAGTACCTCTGCTGATTTCCAGTGGGGTTCAACTGCAAAAATAGAAGGAGTACACATTTTATTGATGTCTGTTTAAGTAACTCTAAGTTTTGAATAAACCTTTACTATTCTAATGTGCACTTGTCAAGCATGACTTGGAGCAAACTGTGAAGATGTTTCTAACACTTTTATTGGTCTTCAAGTTATTTTGAAAGTGTGTTGTTCATAATCTTTAAAAGAACTTTTAAAAAGTAGCAGTGCTTAATATGTTCAACTAAGAAAAAACTCAGAAAATAGTTTATGACACAGTTTTGTAGTTTCTGATGGGGCATATGAAATGCATATTTTCTATAACCTGTGCTCTCTTAGTTCCAGTAGGATGTGAAATAATATAGCCTGGCATCCATGGAGCAGAAAGGGTCAAATAATTGCAAAGAGGTAGATTTGTTGTTTGCATAGTAGCATAGACAAGGTAAATTGCCTGTATCTCAGACCCAAGCTCTGAGTAATGATCTCTCTTCAAATTAGAAATACAGTGACTACTAATCCCTAGTTGTAAAACAGAATTTCACTCCTGTGATGTGTTGAGGAGAACCAGATCACTCTATCTCTGTATAGGGCCAGTTAACAGCTTGACAAGACAGCAGCAGTGAAGTTTCCTAGCAATAAATGCCAAACTCTTCAAGAGGATTATTTCATTTTGATGAAGATCAATTTTTTATTATGACTGTACATAAACTATTTCATTCAGCCCTTGAAACTGCTGAATTTTAACCCACAGGATTTTTTTCCCACAAGACACCTAAGAATTTACTTTGGCACATGGTCCAAAAATCGTTGACTGACCTCCAGCCTGAGGTGCACAGCTCTGTGTGTACGTGGGGGAGGCATGCATTGCCCATCTTGCCCAGGAAACCTCTGCCTGGCTCACTTCAAGCCTTGCTTCCCCAAACGGAGTTTTGAGCATTTGTGCTCTTTTAATGAGCTGCATTGGAAGATAGTCTTGTGAAGCAGAGGTTCCACAAGAGCAGAAATACTGTCAAAGCTTCATCCAGGAGCTTGTATTAACTGCTCATTACCAGTGTTTGTCATTTTGTTTTTTTCAGCTGTTGGTTTGGTGTAAGCAATGTCAAGTGATCTGACAACAGCA
The DNA here is from genome assembly GCF_017639235.1 of Corvus kubaryi. NCBI lineage: Eukaryota > Metazoa > Chordata > Aves > Passeriformes > Corvidae > Corvus > Corvus kubaryi. The sequence continues at coordinate 10,098,039 of NW_024582054.1, forward strand.
GAAGATCACACTGCTTTCAGAGGGTCAGATGCAGTTGTAGTGTGTTTCTAGCAGTCAGCTATCATATGCAGCCTAGCATCTCTTTGTGGGGGACACCCCCTCTGCAGACCAGTCGGGATGCTGGCCCAGTTCCACCATTCCAGCTGCATGGTGCCCTTGGCTTGGCTAGCTCCATGCAAAGTGCGTGTGGGCAGCGCTGCTCCGCCATGGGCCCCTGCTGGCTCCTCACAGCTGGGGGCAGGGATTGGTGTGGTCCTGCTAAAGGGTCATATGGACTGCAAGACATTGTGTGCATGTTGGTGTTTGTCATATACACCCTCGACCAACCCCTTTCCTTGCGTTACAGAGGCTCAAAACACAGAACTTCCTCTTGAAAGGGGAAAATCAGCCTCCTTAATTCACTGCGAGAGCTATAAAATGGAGGTGCTTTTCCTAGCATTTCATGGTTGAGAAGTTTTCCCAGCCAAGTGACCCCCTGGGAAACATCAGACTCTGGGAATGGGGCACAGCCCTGGCGCTCAGTGGCAGGCTGAGCAAGGCTCATCTCCCAGAGCCCATGGTGAGGGCATGGCCCAGCCCTGCTGCTTCCAGATGAGTTTCATTACTTAATTCTCTGGAGGTTATAAATCAAATCCAGGTGTTACAGATCCCTTTGGTGTCCTGCCAAGCACTTCCTGCCCCTTCCTTGGAACTGGTGCAAGATGTATGTGTCAGGTAATGTCTGTTTGGGTGCCACACTTGATGGAAGGGGAAGGTGGTGACAATTTCAACAGGGAATGAAGTTCTGCATGCAAAGCTGAGTACTGGGAGTATGCAGAAATATAGAGATACACAGAAGTCTGTGTCTTTGCAAACTAACTGCAGGTTTTATTTAAAGAAAAATGTCCCAATAGCTGTGTGGTTTTTATTAGGAGGCAAGGAAGAGGGAAAGCAAGAGTGCAAAGTCGTGGTTGTACAGGGAAGCTCTCAGACACGTAACTAGTGCAATAATTCTCTGAGTTAGAAATCTGACCTAGTTACTCCCTTTCAAAAAGAAACATGACTTTTTTTCTCACAGTGACTGTGAGAATCACCCTTCTTGACATAACTTCCCAAAACGAGACATTTCCTTTCATAACTTTAATCTCACTAGTCCATTAGGGGATGAAATAACAGCCTTTACTAAAATAAAAGATAGTAATTGGCTTGGGGGCAGGTTTTTTACTTCTAAGGTTCATTCTGCACTGGAAGCACCTTAGAAATCAGAGTTAAGAATCACCTTTTTAACAGAGTAAAGTCACAGTGCTAAACTTTTCAGCACAAGCAGTTTTATGGAGGGGTGACTACTATTGCCTGGTTCTTCTGCTTGTCAATGAGATTGTTTCTTTAAGTGGCTGTAACAGAATGAAGTAAAACAGCTGTTTATCTCTTGATTATCTTTGGTAGGAATAGGATTTATAAAAATCAGATTATATTTTTTAGAAATTTGCTGGAGTGTTTTTTGTAGGTAACCACATAAAACGTGTAAACTGCATTCACAGAGAGGCAGATATACGCGACATGAACACTTGTATTTATTAAAAAATTGCCCCTCAAAAAGTCCGTGGCTTTCTTTGTATTGACTTTTCTTTTGCCTTTCATTATGTAAAGAAAAACCCCACCAAAACAGAAACAGCCAACACAACCTCCCTGGTTCTTACTTTTTCTGCTTTCTTTAAATGACTCAGTTATTGAACAGAGAACATTGAGCTAGGTCTTAAGTTCTAAATAACAGGAGGCATTGGAGCTGGCAGCACCATTTGGGTGAAGACTTTCAGAGTGTACCAACCCAAGCAGTACAGTCATTTGAGGTAGATTCCATTAATTTAGTTCTTTACCAGAAAATACCTTTTTTTTTCTTGGCTTTATCTGCATGACAGATGCCAAGAAACTTATGTGCCTTGGTAATTTCATATTTATATGCCTACCCATACAGTATGTTAAAATAAGCTTTTTTCTAGACATTTGTGTTCTTTTAAAATATATATACATTTTCTTTATGTTTTCAAAAAAGAATTGGTAATAAGAAGGCTTTGATTTTCAAATTGGACTAAATTGCACCTTATTTTTTAAGGATTTTTATTCTAAATTTTGGTATATTGTATACCAGGCCATTGTTAAAATTATGTGCATTAATTTAAAATCCTATGACAAAAATAAATAGATGTGCAATTAACTCAGATCTTTTTCTAAGATATGGTATATATCCTATAATGACAGGATCTATACCATATACAGTTGCTTCTAAATCCAACTAAGTGATTGTGACTATATTTTTCTAACATTCTCTTCTACAAGCGTGCAATTTACATTTCAGGAAATGCTACCATGTACATCTATAACATTATTTTCACCCAGCTTATATTAATAGTGTGATTTTGAAAAGGAGAAGAGAGTAATCCTCCTCCCCTTCTGTAAAGTACACCTGGTGTGGCTTGGTAAGGTACTGACTAAAGATCTGCCTTGTTCTTTTTGTCCAGTTTGGAGATGGCTTGATCAGATGCTCCTGGGGTCTGCCTCCAAGATCTACAAAACAAATAGGTTTGTCACACATGTTAGCAGCAGAGGCAAGGAAACTTCGGCCTGAGAAATCCTCTCTGTTATATTGCTAAAATGAAACACAAGGAGATGGTGCAGATCACGGCTTGGCTTAGGTAATTGTTATTCAGAGGAGAAGAATTGGGCTTTAGCCCAATTTTATAATGTTAAAAAAAACAGTACATGAAAGGGCTGGATTTATCTTGGTCTCCAGTACAACTGCCTTGAATACAGTTTGTACAAAGATGTAATCTCCGTTTGCATCCTGAATACCTGATGCCTGCATATCTTGGAGGTATAGTGTTTCTACTGGAAATACCCATGTACTCAAATTTGGCGTACAAAAGAATCTCTGCTCCAGGGAACGAACAGGTCTGAACTCACTGAATGCCTGTGAAGAGATGTAAACCTGTCTGTAAGAAGGGATGCAAACCGTGCTACCAAAACTGGAAGATTTTTCAGCCTGGATCTCTTCTGTGCCTGTAATTCCAGCATACATAGAGCATAAGGCGTTTGTGCAGCTGCTTTTGTGTAAGGACACAATACTAGGTAAATTCATTTATGTATGTGCCTAGTAATGCTCCACCTGCAGTCTCTGTGCTGTCATACTTACTTTGCATACAGGCCTGACTGTGCATCCCTGCGAACTGCCCACACGTGGGCATCGCTGGTGTCATTGCCTGCACCCCCGCATGTGGAACAAGTTTCTGCTGTCCCTCACTCCCCCCCTTGGCAACCCTGAGTTTGTCTTGGGGAACAAAATGTACTTCTAAAATAGCTGTAAGATCAGAGATGCCTTCTTCAGCTGAAATAACTAAATCAAGGCCAAAACGCACCACTTTTGAAGAGTTCTATTTTCCTATTCCTTTGGATTCTGTTCTTCTCGCCACCATTACAACAGCAAGCTCCTGTGGGTTGAATGCTCAGTTACTCTTTCTGATATGCAAGAGATAGTAAAAGAAGAACTAAGTTTGTGATTTAATATTGTTTTCATAGAACAATTAAGATACTCTATTAAAATGATATTGTTGATATTGATTCAGCTATCTAGGTATGAGTCATAATTTTTGTAGAATAGGGGGCTGTCGAGAAATGGTTTGGAAACTGGGGAGTGGAAATCACTTCTAACGAGGAAAGGTCACCATAAGTGTGTATGAACAAATACTGCCAGATGTTCTTTAAGAACAATAGGGAACAATCCATCACTTCTATTTCAAAGTTGCTTAGTATGCTCTTATTTTAGTATTTATCTCGTGCAAACAATCATCTAAAAATTCTTCTGCTTGTCTCATTGACATAAACACCTTCAACAACACACTGAAGGTGACTTCTACATCTGCTTGCCTTGTAATTTATTAATAAGCACATACTGTTTAATACATAATTAAAAAAAAAAAAGAATTTATGTTTGAGGTTTTTTTTTTTCTTTTCAGACAAGGGAGAAAATACCTTTGAGTTTGACTTTTTTTTCCCTTTCTATCTGCTGTAGATATGTATATTTTCTGTCAAGATACCAGGTAGTGAACAAAACTTTGCAAAGGTCAGGGAAAGTATCTTTACAATACAATGAGACAGTGAAATACTGAACAGGGAATCCAATCCTGGAAGGTCACCATTGACTGTGAATAATTTAAAGAGTCAAAACCAGTACCCAGATTTGCTTTATGATTTTGCAATAGAATGATGGCCTTAGCCTGCAGTCATCCAGATTTTTCTGATGTCTGTTACCAATTTTTTTTTCTTTTCCAGGCTGAGATGTGATTTCTTAGAGCTTACATTTTTACCTCCTGGATTTGTGTTTCACAGTTACTTCTTTGTGACTTGGAGCTTTGATGAGAAAATTACAGCCTCTCTGTTTCCAATATGCTTTTATGCATGTTATACTTCCTTATATGCATGGCATCTCTACTAAAGAAATTATAATTATCAGGTTGGCACAGTCTGTGTATGGCCTCTCAGGACACCTGGACATTTGCTGAGTGTTGATTCTTCTGCACAATGTGAATTAATGGAAAATTTTAAATCCTGAAATCTCTTACCTGCTGCTTTACACAGCGTTGCAGAGGGAGCATTATCAAAATAAGGATTTGAGTGAGTGTCAAAGGAACTGACCATGTGAGTTCTTGGTGTATTTGCACATTTTGGGATAATTAAAGCTAAGCAGGAATAGAGAAATGACTGTGAAGTGCAAAAACTTTCATACATCTTGAAAACAGGTGCCTTCAGACACCATAAGGTTCCTCTCCTGTGACACCTTTCAAACAGCTCTCATAGACTTCAGCTGGCACCAGCTGATGCTATAAAGAGAGCATTCAGTCATTGCTGGCCTTTTCTGGCTTCATTTCTAGGGGAGAAAGAGGTCAGAGTGGCTAAAATGCAGCCAGTATGTGTCTCAAAAAGGTGAATATTTTAAAACACGTATTTTTTAATGTGACTACCTCTCTAAGCAAATGAAAATGAAGGTGAGAGCAAAAAATCAAGAGCTAATATTGACTCATAGTGATCTTCAGTTCAGTACTGCCAAAGCTGAATTGCAAACCATCAGGCTGCATAAAACTCATGCTCTGCTTAAGGAGAACTGGAAAACTGGTAAGGCAGACAACCAACCAAACAAAACCCCCTTTTTATTTGCCTGTTGTTTTTGAGACTCTATTTAAAACTGTGTTTACAGGTTTCTGCAACTGTGATAACTGGAACTGTACTAGTTTGTTTTAGTGGAAGTCAACATGATAAACTCACAGAGCTGCAGTATAAAGGTAAAAAAATAGTATTTTAATAGGAGTATTTTATTAAAATTAATGAAAGTTGGCAAAATTGCAAGTTGTGGAGATACAGGGCAAAACCCTATTACTGTTAAATTATTGCTTAGGAACTTAAAGAAAGGATTAGTTTTCTGTAGCCCCATTTTAATGCAGCTGCTGTGGCCATTGGATGAATAAAGTTGTAGATAGGGCTAATCAAGGAAAGGAAATCCTGTGGCAGACAGTGGGTGCAATGTGACCAACTATAACTAGTAAGTGAATGAGGGTCTCAGACAGAATGCCTCTTTGGAGGGGCTCACTTAGCTCCTGCATTAGATGGACCAGAGGGAAAGGTATGAGTGACTTTGCTGGATGCAAATGTCCTCGTGCCCTCTGTCATTAGACAAACACAGAAAATTGCCCTCCTGGGATACCACCCCCTACTGCAAGTATTTCCTCTTTCAGGAGGCCCAAGCCTGCCTTGGTGGGGTGGGTGGTAGGAGTCCCAGGCAGGGGCAGGGTGGGTGATGGTTCTCAGCACTGCACCTGACTTCCTACATAAATGAAAGGCCTGGCAAGAGCTCTGTGCAAGAACATAATTGCTCTGATTGCTTCTCTTTTGTACCAAGCAGGTCAGTACATACAATACTGAGACTGAAATAAGCTGTATCCCTGATGCACCAGGTCAGCTGCTTGGGGAACTTCTGGAAAATAGTGTTTCATCAATAAGTGGTGACTGAATGAACCCAAGTGTTCATATATTAATTTCTGTTTCTCCTCCTTCTCTCTCTAGGTCCTGTTCTCCCCTCCTTCCTACCTTGTTATCCCTTTTGTTCTGCCAGTGGTCAATGCTGCAATCTTCCCATGCCTATAGCAGGTCTTAGTCCTAGTTGTGCTTCTTGACAGACTGGCATCAGGTGTTCAGGGATCCACGAAGTAAAACCTACCTGGAGATGAAGGATTTCTTTTACATGGCTTACACGCAACCTCTGCCTGCGTTTTTTTTTTACTCTTTGTCTAATTAATTTTTTAAATTGAGAATATATACAAACAGGCTTTCTGCCTTTGTTTCCCCAGTCCTGGGCTCTGCTTCTGCTAGGCTTGTAAATATTTTAAATTTTTTAAAAATTAAGTTTTACTGTATATATTCATAATTTCTGCTGAGCTTCTTATGTTCTCTTAGAATCCTTCATCATGACAGTGTGCCTAATGTCCTCAGATTCAGGCCTAGTCTCAAATGTGCGTAAACAACCAGAGAGGTGAAGGGGTGAATGATCAATATGAATTTATTTTTTTGACTTTCTTTTAGTTTTTTTCTTCATATGTACTGCTTTCATATTTGTATGTCCTCTCGGTTTGTTCTTCCTTGGTCTGATGAAAGAGTGGCAGCACAAAGATCTCAGTAACAACAGCCTGTGTGTATGTGGTGAAGGGCAAAGAGGTGAGATATTCCCACCAAGATAGAGGGAGAGAAGAAAAGAACACACATGGAAGTATATTCCCAGCATGAGCATTAACACCTGGTACCTACTAAGCACATAAAGGCTGGTGTTTCTGGCCAGTTAAAATGTCTTGATCATAGTTGCCAACCAAGGCAGTGTGTTTTCCATATAAATTTAGAGGTATGGTCCAAAATCACTGTGTGTGGCAAGTGACAGTTCTTACAGTTCATCATCAGGTTCTTGTACCCTTCAGATGTATGTCCCTTCCGGCCCGAGATCCCAGGGTGCCTGACTTTTCACACAGACTAGGAAAGCAGCAGTTTTCCAAATCTCCAGCAGGTTTCCATTTGACTTTCATGCACCTGGTTCTAACCTTACTTGTTACATTTCACCAGCTGCTGGCTGCTCCTTAGTCACAGTATCCCCAGGGTTTCTGGAGATTTTGTAACTATTTAATAAAGTGTGAGATAATGGATATTTGAAATTAATCAGATCGGTAAGTAAAAGTTGTTTGGGGAGCTCAGAGAATGACTTGCTCTGTGCCTGTGAGGAGCAGTGCTGCTCCTCTCCTCAGCTCCCTCCCAGGTTGCATCTGGAAAAATAGCCTGCAGTGCTTTCCAACAGCTCCACAGCTGCCAAAGCAGTGACCCAGAGCTGCACAGGGTGAGGAGAAAGAAGGCACCAATGTCATGACTTTGGGGCTGAAGTGGGTGTTGTGAGACTGGGTCATAATGCTCCCAGTGCTGGTGGAAAGAGAAGCAATGATAGAGAGAATAATCTCTGCACTCCAGTGTCTTTTACTAAGCCACAATCCACTTTGGAAGCTTATTTCTGTATGCTAATAAAATGGAATTGCCTTTCTGAAAAGTGTCAGTGTCAGCACAGTACGCAGACTTGTATACAGACTTTCACAGTGAAAAAAAGAGTTCATAACCTCTTTTACTCTAGTAATTGCTGTTCTTAATTAATAAGTCTTTGTTATCTCCAAATTGAAGTAATACTGTGAGCTACTCGTGCTTCCTGCTTAGCTTTACTTAATTGTGCAGACATTGGAGTCAGCACTGACTAACCTGGATGCCAAGTCCATATGCTAATACATTCCCCTGCTCTGAGGGGACTGTTAGTTAGCAAGCTGCCCATGTAATGCTGAACACGGGGGAATGGCTGTGTGCTGTGAATATGCTGGCCCAGCACACTTGTTCCAGTGCCAAAATGCCTCACAATCAGACATAATTTTTCAGTGTTACATTCACTTTCAGGGAACTCTCCTGACACAGGCTTTTGTTTTCTTCTTTCTGAACAACCATGAGGTGCTCAGAGATTGGGAAGTAAAACCTGCTGTGAGACTTGGGAGGGCTTTGTACAGTTTGCCCACTGCCTCCCTTCCCTGCCAATGCCAAGGTAGCAGTGGCCATTGAAGCAGTTATTTTCCCACTTTCCTCCTCTTCTCTTTAGCTTCACAATGTCCTCTGAACCTGTATTTTGGAGGATTATACTAGGAGACATAGGACTGAAATATAGATTAAATTTAGCTGAAAAAGAAATGCAAAACCCCCAAATTCTTTACTTCAGGCAGATGGTGTAATTTGGCATGCCAACAGTGCAATGCCATGAATGTGACATCCTCACACAAAATCCAGCCCCTTGCCCTGTGACCTGTAATTCACAGTGGGGTGTAACCGAGGGGTTTAACTGGGCCTGAGTGGGTACCAACCTGCACATCTAGCTGTCTCAGACTGTGAGTGATGGCAGCGCAACATGAGGCTGCCTCTGCTTGAGACTGTACTTTGTTGCAGTTGTGGCAGACCAACGATATAAGCAATGTGAAGTTTGCAGGTGGAGGGAATATCTCAGGGTATCAGCTGGGAGAGCTGGAAAAACTGATCAAGAAACAGAAAGCCATTCAAGAAACAGAAGCTCAAGTATAAACTCAGCATTCTGATGTTGTTGTAGTAATGAAGAAACCCAAAAGCTTGTCCAGCTTTACCAGTTGCTCTAACAAGAGATGGTACCTCTACCTTTAAACTTTACAGGCATTGCATTTTCCCTGCTAGGAGCTGCACACCTAGAGGTTGTGGGCAAAGTTTACTGAACAGAATGGTACTTCCTAGCATCACTGGTTCACTGGCACAATGGACTTGATCTGGTCTGTCATGTTTCTCAAACCCCCTCTGGTGGGAGGACAGAAGCAGCTGTATCTTCCCACCAAGGTGTCAGAGAAGGTCAGCATAGCAGAAAGACCAAATTGATGTATTTTCTGTGCACTTACCTGGTCTCTCTTCCCTCTCAGCACAGCTCACTCTTCTGGCTGCAGTGGGCAGTTCTAGGATAACAGCAGACTCCCCAGGGTCCTTGGTTATTGTTGCGTAAATTCAGCTCTAGACCTGTATAAAAAGCAGTGAACAAATGTGAAATAAAAAAATGAAAGGTGAGAATACTTACTTCTTGTGTTGTGTTGAATCACACCACTGATCATCACTTTTGCTCTCTTTTGTCTACTCTGTTTTTGTGGACAGAATTTTAATTCTGTCTCAGTGTTCCTGTAACATTGTACTCACCCACAGTTTTCTTACCTTAGTGTGGGGTTTTACGATGGTGAAGCTTGCAGGAGCTGTCCTTCCCTTTGGAATTCATACCCATCTTTATTTTGTTCCCCATTGTGAGTATGGAGCAGCATCCACTGCTGGTGCTGTGCTCTGGTTAGGCAGAATGAGATCTGTCAAAAAAGAAAAAGGAAAAAAGAAAAGGGTGGGAGCATTTCTTTCCTTACTGGGGGGCTCGGCAACATTTTGAGGCTTGGGCTTCATTAGAGCGGTGAATGGGACTTGGTATTTTAAAACTAAGCAGAGTCCATAGTCCTTTCACAGTCATGGATGATTGCACATTGTGCTCTTAGCAGTTTATTAGTCTAATGTTTCACTTGCTTTCACATTTTTGAATGGTGATTTCTGCATCCCCAATAGGCTGGGGAAGTCCTGGAAACAGGCTTAGTATTGCATATGGTTGGAAACTTGTGGGCAGACGTTTTTCTTTGGAAAAATGCTTGTTCATTGAAACTGAGTGGTGCTGGGGACATGGATTTTGATTTTTTTTTGCACTTATATTTTGCTGTAGATGTTGCTATTATATAACTGTGATTTTAGTTGGTACAAAATAAGAGGCAGAATAATGAAGAAGGGTGAAAACAAGAATGAAATGTTTTGATTTACTGGATTTTTAATGCTCTTTTGTGGGAAGTTTCAAATTTTCAGTCCACTCTGGAATGAAGCCATTTTTGCAACTTCAGTAGTTCACATGAGAGACATTTTGAAATTGGCCAGCACTGTGTGCTGGTCTGCACTGCTTGTCCACCTCTTTCCAGCTGGCTGTGCTGTGCAGCTTTTGCTGTGGTCAGTGGTGTGACCTGTCAGGAAGAACTAGAAAGGTTGTCTAAGTATCAGTCTGGAGAAAAGACTGTGGCAGCAGTGAGCAACTTCTGCGGAAGCCAGGCAGAAAGGATGTGTGGATAGTGGAACAAAGATGGAGGAGCCTCGCTGGCTGCAGTCCTGGCTTTGGAAAGTCTGAGGGGAGAGTTTCAATAACTTTATTTATCATTTGCATGGCAGTGTCCTCTGCAAAAAGGACAGGAAACAATGAGAGTCCTAGGAAAAGAAAGCAGAAGAGGGAAAAGAAAAAAGAAAGAAAAGTTGATGGAGTTTTCACGTAAAAAAAAAATAGTATCTAAATTACTGAAAAGTTTGTTAGAGGAAGAAAAGGGGAAAAAAGTGAACGTAATGGAGCAAGAGTTGACTCCATGTGTCTTAAACATGCTGAGAGAAAAGACAGGATGGCTGTGACTGGGAAGCTACAGAAACTGAAATTATGGACAAAAGTAGGGAGAAAAAGGAAAATCAAGTAAGGAAAAAACCAAAGAACATGGTGAGGTTCTCTTCCTTGTAATTTTGTGGAAACAAACAGTGGCTCTGGGGATGAGGTGCTGTTTTCTGTGTATTGAGGGAATGATAAACACCCTGACTTTTGGTAGATTTTCCCATCTACTTCAATGTCTTTAGAGGCATGATACTGCACTGAAGTCTGGTAACAGGAACAGGTTAGGCTGTGAAGTTCTATTGCTTTTAATTTATCTGGCCACCATGCATGTCGCAAGGAAGGAGTATCTTGCAATTACTCTTTAATTATATGATTAGTTAATAGGGTTTCCTATTAAACACCATGTAACTATGTGAAGATTACCATGTAATTACCTTTAGTAGATCCAAAACTAATTAGCATATAACCTGTATTCTTGCCTTGTGGTTGGGAAGGCTATAATCTTGTAATGATATGGTGCTCACTGTGTTGTCAGCCTGCCACTACACGCTAATTTCCATGTAGTTAAACGCACAGTAGTTTTCACACAAGTAGTATTTGTGTTCTGTTACCAATTGTGCCATAAACTTGTGCCCCTGTTGGCATTGACGATGACTTAAACCAATTACATTTTCAAATTGCCTATGTGAAAGTCTTTTGTTGTACCCTTTGCTTGCTGCTGCGCTGTAAACTCAGCTGGATGTGAACAGTAAAAGCAATCTTGAGGCAGGAGACTTGATTAGCTTCCTTCATTTGCTTCACCAAATCTAGTGCCAAATGCACATGTCCAAGTTACTAATGTTTACTGTTCTTTTGTGGGAAGCAGTGGCTTCTGGGTAGTAAATGCTGCAGGTAAAGCACCAGTTCAATGATCATAATAAAATAATGTGTACTTTAAAGATAAGCGTTCCTGCACAAGTTTAAGTGGACGTAAATTCTTTCTATGTTGTTTCACTTCTAAAATTCAGCTGAACTATTGGTGAGCAAAGCTCACTTGCTGGATAAACAGAGGATAGGTTTTGTTTTACCAGATGAATAAAAATATTTTTAAAATAATGGCTTTATGATTTTTCGTATGTAAGAGCAAATAAACTGTTTATTTGCAGTGTATTCTTTGCTATTCAGTTTCTAATGAAGAGTTCCATCATACCTCTTGGCTGGGATAGAACAGGAAAAGTGACCACTATAAATACAGTTTGGTTGATTTTTCCATTTTCTTTTTCTTTTCCCATCTCTTTTTCTTTTCTCTACGTTTACCTTTCTGAAATGCATTCTGAATGTTTTATAGTTTTCTTTGAACCTAGAGTAACCTCAAACACATAAATCCACTCTGTTTTTCCCCCATTCCTCCCCAACTTTTTCTCAGAGGACCTTGTTAAACCCTTCAAGGCAGACCTTGAAGACACTGGCATTTGAAGTGATGGCTAAGACATACTAGCAAGGTGGGCTGGTTGTGGTTTGGGTCTGTTAAATTCTGTTGCCCAAACCGTTTGTGCCCTGTTAGAGTTCTGTCACCTGTGGGTGCAATAAATTCACATTCCCATGTTCAGGCTGCCCAGGAAATTATTCAGCAGGAGCAGACCCAAGGTGAGACCAGATTGTTGCAGATCTCACTACCCAGTCTCTCTATCCTTCACTTTGTCAGTGACATTCTGCTGGGTTTGAATGTGTAGGTTTTTTCCCAACTAGTTCTGTACCCATCTTCCGATAGTTTCATGTAGACTGTATTTCCCTAGCCTACTTGTGCTAGGGAAAGTCATGAGAGACAGTGTCAAAAGCCTTAATAAGTCAAGATATATAATGTGCACTTATTCTTTTCTATTGCCACATCTGCTTCTTTGACAAAGAAGGAAATTACAATACCTTGACATGACTTGTTCTTGGCAAATCCATTATTGGCTTTTACTCATCTCTCTCTCTCCCTCTTCTTCTAAGGTCTTTGAAGTAGTTTGTTTATTTGCTACTTTTCCTGACTGCTTTAAAAAGGTTTTTACTCCTGAAACCATCTCTGAGGTTTTTTTTATATATTACGTCATTTATCTTTATAGAATTCATTATGTCTCCATATCAACTCTTTCTGCTGTGTATCTCTACACTGTCTAAGCTACGAAACTCTGCTGCTGCTCAGTATTTACACAGATTTGTCAGAAATTCCCTAGCCCCCCATTCACCTCTTCTAAATAAGAGCATGATATTGCTCTTTTTGCCTTTTCCTAGACCTCATGCTTTGATATTTATGAGCTCTGAGAGAGAACTGCTAATGCTCATGACACTGTTTCACCTATCCCTTCAAGTATCCCATGATGAAATCAGCCGTACCAGCTGAACTGAAAACATCCAGCTACTCTCTAATGTCTTTTTTGCTCTTCCAGGCAGCTATATTAACCCATCTGTTGTTGGTACTACTAGTGTTAGCAAACTGATTACATGAATTCAATTATTTGGCCTCTTACATATCTACTGACAGCTTTCTTCCGTATGAGCAGCAAACCAACTCTTCTCTTGGTCTTCCTTTACTAAATACCTCTTTATAGAAATATACTCTCCTTGCCTCGGTCGTTTCTTCCTAATTGTATCTCATCCAGCCCTGTAGCGGTGCAAGCAGCTGCAAGCGGCTGCAGCTATTCTTTCTCCTGAAAAAAACTCAGACAACCGGTTCTGGTGGTTAGTGACCCAAGTTTAGCACGTAACTTCAGTCATGGTGAGAACCCATGATTCCCCTGTTTTGTCTTTTGCATGTTTCCCCCTGATTGGTTAATATTTTGTCTTCTTGTTTTATGTATGAAGTTATAGATATTCATTTTCCTTCTTTAATATGTATTAGTTCTAGAACGTTCTTTGTTCCTCGACGCCCCATTGGATCCTTCCCTGAGTCCCTCCTATGTGTTGTTCCCATTGGTTCCCTTCCTGTCAATCCCCCCTGCTTGTCTCTATCCCACTGGCTGAGATCCCTTTCCCCACCTATTCTGTACCCAGTATAAGATCCCTGGACCCTGCTGCCAGTTGGCCTCTTTGTCCCTGTCTTTTTACAGGGATAATCCTGTGTGGAACGCATACAGAGAGTCCCCTGTCTTTGCTTCTTTCCCTTCGGCTGCGTGCCTGCCTGACAGCGACAGAAGGATACAGCCCCTTTTGGGTGAGGAGCTCTGCCCCGTTTCATTGTGTGCTGGGCACTGAGTGCCGCCTTCCAGAGGGGTTTCAGCATTGACCTCCGGGCTTCTTTGTGTTGGCACGTGAGGGGTAAAACCCCCTTCTGCCAGCTCCCAGTGGCAGAAACCCCTCCACAACCCTTCTCTGGTTTTTCCCCACCTCTATTTTAGATCCATTCTTCTGTGCCCTAGCTTTACACTTTAGAGTATGTTTCCTTCGTGTCTTGAGCACAATGAAGAGCTTACGATACAGAGAGATGAAGAGATAAGCACCACTTTATACTTAAGTATTCTGAATAAATATATGAGATCACAGGTATGTGAGATGCATGAATGTACAGCTACGCAGGAATTCAGATGCACAAGTGGACACTGGTTCAGCAGAACCAGAGTTAGAGAAAATTTTCCTGAGTTACATGTAACCGCTACAGTGTAGTGGTCTTTTTTGTGCAGCAGTTAAAAGTCCAGCTTTGCTGCATGTTGTTTCTTGGGACTGATGATGTGATTTATAATTTCAAAAGAGATTTCTAGGAACTGAGATCAGGCAGCAACACTACAGAACAGAAAACTCACTGTGCAGGAAAGCTGCAGGATAAACTTGGAGGCATCTTTTATCTTCCAGATTGTTTGCATCGGTCTTCATTTCTCTCTGTCATTCTTCTCTTTCTCACATTTCACTTTTCTTCTCTGTCTTGAGATGTCAGAAAACTGTGAAGATTCACGTGGAAGCTGGGAAAGCCCAGCATGTCACAGGCAAATGTAGAAAGTGTCCGGAAGGCAGCAGGTGCTCTCAGCTGCAGTGTCTTTTGGTAGGCTGAGAGTGAGCCACTGCCTATGAGGTTATTGTGGTGGAACTGGAATCATTGGTGGCACTGGAATTCTTATTACCAGAGGGCTGGAAGCTGCCTCAGTGATGAGGTTTGCTGTGAGGTCCTCCTTGGCATTTTGTGTGATATCAGGAGCACAGCAGGACTATCATGTAGTGCCTGAATGTTGTATGCCTATACTGATTTTAGGGACACAAATGAGGAGAGGAGCTTTGGCAGCTCAGTTGCTTCTGTTTACTTGAAATCTCTGAAGGTGACAAACCTGTGGTCTCTTTACCAACACTGCCAAAAGAATCAGTTTCTTTACCTGTGGGTATACTAATGCTACTTTGAAATAAATGATCTGTAATGAAGCTGGTTTCACCTGGGATGCCTGAAATCTGGTGTTTGATGAGTACAGCATTGTCCGTCTTTGTCTGTTCTCTGATCTGTGGTGTACTAAATAACTTTGGGCACATGTTGTGCAGCTTGTGCTGGCTCTGAACCAGGAGCAGCTTTGTGTGTTAGCTAATGAGATCAATGCCATTGGGGGCAGACTCCATGCTCACTCTCAAATTTAGTGCGTGATGTTTTGTGCTATCTAGCAATAAAAGATTTCTGCAGTACTCAACGTCTGACTGCCTGGAACCCGGAACCTTTTTTTTTTTATATATATATTTTTTTATTGTTAATTCCTCTCCCCTGTTAGGGAAAAATCCATGTGATTTAAGATGATACTGTTCTGGGTGGTGAGTATATACATAATTGCCTGGACTCTTAAATGCAGGAGAGGGACAAATCTGTGTGATATGTTAAGTTCAGATCTGGGAACAGGTGCAGGCTCTTTCTGAGGTAGTAATGCAGATATTAAAAGAATAATATCCTAAAATGACAGAAGTTTAGTAACTAACAGTAAGAACAGGTGAAGTTCACTTTTAGGAAGAATATGAAATGTATCGGTGGCATTCAACGTTTGATTCCTTTAAACTTTCTGTCCTCACAAGAGCTCTGGTACTTTTTCCTGTTCTGAATGGAGCTGGAGAGAACATCCTGAAAGAGTCATAGCACTGGTATTTTACTGAGGTCTTAAATAGAGCTGTGCAGTGCCCTATTGACCCTGCACTGGTGCTGAGCTGAAGGACTCTCCTGGGTCTCGTTTCTCCTTCCCTACCTAAGGCAGAGTCCTTTGGCTGTGTGACTCACAGACTGCTTCATGTGATGACAGATACATGGAGGGTACACTCTGTAGTTAAAACTTTTATTAGTCCTGCTCCCGGATCTCAGACTTCCATATGGGACTGGGTACCTTGGCTTACCTCCTTCTGAATGGGGTGCTGTGGTCTGGATAACACAGCAATGGTGCATTTTGAAAATTGTTTTTGGATTGTCCCAGTGAAAAAGTTATTTAACACATTTTAATTTAATTTGGATTTGTTTAGTCATCTATAGTAACCTTTTTCTCCTCTCTTTTGTACAATGTGGCTTTTAAGAGTACATTTTTTCCATACATCTTTCTGAGTTTCAGTTGAGAGCAAAATAGAGTTAACCCATCAGCAGCTGTGCATGAAGAAGTTTTCTGAGGAGCCAGTCTGCTGTTCTCCAGATATTTTATTTTCTTTCTCTTGCAGAGAGACTCGGTAGACACAAAATCGCCCCAAACACTGTGGTGTGTTTAAACTGTATGGTTATCTTTCCACAGTTGGAATAAACAAACATAATTTGTTTAGAAACTTCTATTACCCTCTACTGTTCTCTACAGTAACTCACTTGAAATATTCACCCTGCAGATGTTAAAAATGTAGGTGTCAAAATCATCTTCTGCTTGTGCTCCAGCCCTGTTATGGAAGTGTTACTAAATTGTGTCATTCTATTTACAAAGCTGCATGATTTAAGTGAAAATGAGTCTTTCAACTGTAAATATTTTACCTCTCAAAATACTACTGAAATAACTTCTGGGGGAAAAAAAAAAAAAAAAAGGTGAATCCTAACAAAAAAGAAAGGCTAAATAAATTTCAGATACATAAGACGGTATTTGTTCTTTTCAAACCAAAACTGACAGGAGACTGTTATGAAACGTACTCTGACCATCACATAGCTATTCATGGACAGTGTAAGACTTGGCAATGGAAAAGGCACTACTTGTGTACGCGTTTTATGTTCACATGGCATTACCTCAGTCTGCTGTTGTACAAAGCTATGCTCAAACAAATAATCACCAGAACCATTATTACATTTTGACATATCTGGCACAATGTTTGAAGGTGTACAGACATGATATAATGTATTTTTCTAATCTGTAATGGGATGAACGTGTGTCTTACCAGCCTTTGTCACAGACATTTCACAGACTGAGTATCCCAAACCCATTACTCAGATACTGAGACAATTGTTTCTCTTTTTAGAGCAAAAGAAATTGAAGTCTTCATTCAACTTGCTGGTTCCACAAAGTTGCTTGAGTACCATAATTTCTATCTCTAGGTTTTTGCTTTTAAATCTTCCAAGGGTGCTGTCCTTAGGCTAAGCTCGCGGTCATAAAAAATTTGATGAGTTTGTTCCTCAATAAATTTGAATTAATTTCTGAGTCTTTGCTGTTTCTATAATGTGCATTTGATAGAAACAAAGATAGTGCCCTACTGCCCTTATTAGAGATTCAATTTCAAGAGGACACCTGGACTATTTCCACTTCTGCGTCTGCTACATTATGTAGCAAGGCAGGACAAATGTGCTCTGGATAGATGATATCCTTGCATAACAAAAGTAAGAAAACTGGCCAAAATTGTTTTCGTGCTATCCCGAAGACCACTAGATAGAAAGCACATTCACAAGAGAGCACAGATGAAAGGGGAAAAAGTGGCAAAATAACAGATGGAAACAAATACTTTTTCACCAAGGTGCGATATGGTTTTGGGACTCATAACCAAAATAATTTCCAAGTGCAGAATTAGGCAAAAAAAATTTAAGAAGGGGATTAAACATATAAATGAATTTCAAGCGGAATATAGTGCTTGAATACAAGGCTGATTGACAGAGCATTATGGTAACAGAGCATTATATATAAACCCAAATGTTTGTGTTCCTGTATTTGACCAGAGTTTTAACAGCTTGAATGAAAATCATGTCCTTTTTCTTTACCTCTCAAAAAGCTGTGTATTTAATCTGAGCTAATCTTCTAAACATTGTGTGTGGT
Source organism: Corvus kubaryi (assembly GCF_017639235.1). Lineage (NCBI taxonomy): Eukaryota > Metazoa > Chordata > Aves > Passeriformes > Corvidae > Corvus > Corvus kubaryi. Next base: position 10,115,769 of record NW_024582054.1, read on the forward strand.
GTCAGGGGAGAAGGAGAGACAAGGAGCTATTTCCTTAGCATTTTAAAGCTTTGGTTTGGCAATGAGCTCTCTATCTGCACCAGACAGATACTTCATCAGGTCTGGACAGCAGGAGCTCTGCTGCTCATGCAGAGCTTGGGTAGCTAACACTGCCTGTGAGCAAGGATGTTGCCTTTGGACTGTGGGCCAGGGCAGGGACAGAATGAAACCATACAGAGCTCCTTCAGGACTGGGACATGAGTGTGATCTATAGTGATTACTCTTCTAATATCATCTGTGTCTAGACAGATGAGTATGCTCTTGTTAGCTGATGAGTTGTGTTAATGGCATTGGTAGCAATGTGTCTTCAGACAACCATTTACTTCCTCTGAGAGCTGCATTTATGATGTTCCACGAAGACTGCACACAATTCAATAGATGTCGAAGAGCCTCTGAATGTTTTTTTCAGTCTTGATGTTTTATTTTAAATAGCATGTCATTTACAAGACTCCCAAAGACAGATAGCTTTCCCTGCTAGCTTGCAGTCACTCTGCAATTATATGGAACAGACGTTGAAAGGATGATGGTGGCGTCTCACTGCTACATTTTGCTGCTGCTGTGATCTAATGTATTTCAGCAACAAGCTATTCCCCCTGCATTTTGTATTCATCAGATGTCGACATTAACACACTGTCACTTCTGCCAGCTATACTCACTTTTTTTTCAAACTTGTAAAATGTTTTCTAATCTAGAAAAAGTGTCACCATACAGCTGTAATTGTAAAGGTGGAAGTTGTCCAATGCAAAAGTAGAATGATGTCTTACCTTTTAAAATCTTATTCTGAGTCTTAAGATACGTGTAGTGGCCTTTATGGAGTTAAGTTTACTGGGTCAAATTTCTCATGCTGTAAGCTTAACTTATATTGTTCTCTTTAAGCATCTGCTTTTGACAAAAACACTGATGTGATGTGCACACTGACATTTGTAGCTATTATTTTAGTTTGGTTTCGTGATGATGATCTAAAAAACACCTGTTGAGGTTCTGTCCATCCTTGATCAAAAGACAAAAAGCAGAAGAAAAAAAGATTATGTACGCCAGATTTTGCTCACAGATAGCATCACACTCATGCTACTGAAAAATTCTCTGTGAGGTTCCAGCCTTTCATAAGTATACTGCACCTCCCTGGGGGATGTGTGCTTGTTTACTTCACAGAGGTATCACCTATCTTTACAGAAGTTCACAGTTCACAAAGTACATTCTGTATCTCGTTTTTTATCTCTGTGATATAAAAGTTTGTCAGGTTGGTTTTTATAATGGAACAAACCTGGGCGTTCTAGAAAACAAAGGAAAAGTATTTGTTTGGTTTTCATCCCCATGGCTGTAAGTCAAGAGATCAAAGAAGTATTGAAAGCACAGAATGCCGAAACAGTGAGTAGAGAAAATTTCCTCAGTGTGAGTTGGATATTAATACATGTGGAAGAGTCTGAAAAAAAATGAACGTTTTTCTTTACCTCTTATCTATTTTTCTCTCTACATATTTGGTTTACAAACATATTGCAATGAAAGTTCTTTTCACATATCCTGCTGGTTGAAGATTTAATTTCTTGTACATATCTAAAAATACATAGATAAAAAAAAAAGTCTGCATGCAGCAACTTACCACCATGTGAAGACTTCCTCTGCATATGCTCAGTGTTTTAAAACTGCATCAGCAACAAAAAAACTGCTCACACAGCCTTTACTACTGACCTGCACTAACTCTTCACTCACCAGGCAAAACTACCCTCTGCTAGTTTGTACCAAGGCTGCACCTTTGTGCACTGTACACAGCTGAAGACTCTTCAGGATCAAAGCCTCATGCCTGAGCATAATCTTGTTCCTGACATGTCATGCCAGGCCCTTTTCACTGTGGGTGCTTTGATGCAGCAACAGGAAAAATAACAAACCAAGAACAAACTGAGAGAGGAAGGAGGCAATGCAACGTGTTCTCATGGCTCTAGGCTTCTGCATTAAAGCTAATGTGCAAACCCCCTGGTTTGGATAGGTTTCTCTTCACTACTATTGTTTTTCTCAGTTTCTGTTTCCACTGTCATGTCTGGAGTCTTCATTCTCACGTTCTTGTAAGGTGAAAACATAAAGGATTCAGGACAAGAGAAGAGACTATTTCCAGCCATTCCCAGTGTAGAAGGAATAGCGCACGGCCCTTGGTTCACCCAAACCTGGCCATCAGTAAATGGGAATGTAGTGCATCATATTATGCAGTATCACCAACCTGGGAGGTTTGCAAGAACCTTGAAAATTCCATGTTTCCCTTCTATGGGGCCCTTCTTTGCTCAGGAGTGGCTGTTCTCAGAGGCTGATGCTCAGTTCTGATTCACCTAAGGGACCCTCAACATATTTTGTTCTGCCAGAAGAGGCCAGGGTACAGGGCTGATAGTGGACATCAGAGATGTGGCAACTGAGGAGAACCTCTAGGACTTCTGAAATGATAAGCAAGGTTCCCAAACAGAAAGTTAGTACATGCACAGAGGAAAAAAACCCCTTTGTGAACACTATTTGAATACTACAGAATTTCAGTAATGCCTGGAAAGGGGGGAAAAAGGACCACCTTGGAAGCCGATGAGAAGCAATACAGAAAAGTACAATGCTGGTATAATTAGTATTTCAAACATGACTTCTGGAGGGAGCCAGAAAAAAGCTTTCTTCTTTTTTCCTCCTGGTAGAACAGGACTGCTACCACCCTGGCTAGCAGTTACACTGCAATACCATGTTCCTGCTGACACTGTCTTTTCACCTGAAGAAGATGGCAGTTCTGTGCAGGAAGTCTCTTTGGTTTCCTCTCTGTAGAGAGGGCAGACAAAAACAGTTGCAAAAAGAAGAAGGTTTTTCACTCGAGTCAGGGCATGGTCCTTCAGGTCACTTCTGGGAATCTGTTTGTGCAGCTGCAGCCAGAGCACCTCAGAAGGTACCCCAATACAGCAGAAGCCAACTGCCCAGTTTCATGGTAGTTCTGCAGCTTCTGCCCCTGAGCCCAGCTGCACCCTGAGGTGTTGTGAGATGTGTGTTGGCAGGGTTTGAGCTGCAGACACCTGAACCCCAAGGAGCAGTACAGGAGTTTTGTGTCTGTGGCATGTCAAGCACATTTCTTTATCCAGCTTCTGCAGGTGTATGGGCATTCAATTAAAGCCAGAAGAATAATGGCTTGATATTAAGCAGATATATGATCTCTTTGTGCTTTCAGCCTTTACCTAGGGGAAAGTCCTATTAAATTCAGTAAAAATTTGCATAAACTGGGATTTTAGGAATGAATAAGAGTATGGATTAAAATTGCTTTTCTGTGATTATTTATGGCAGCACTTTTTATATACTAGACAAGTTACAAACCCGTAGAGATGATAGTGAGAAGTTCACTTGATGAAAACAAACACTGGATTGCATTTAGAGAGACATACAATAACCTAAACAACTACTCCACTTCAAAGTTGTCATCTGTACTTGCTTCTCCTGGCCTGTCCGTAAGGATCTGCCAACCCATAATCAGCAAGCTCAGAGCCAGTAGGGAATACAGAGATTTTCTTCCTCATGGGGATCGATGCTTTCTTTACCTTATCATGAATTACTGTCAATAGCTGATTCTACTGAGTTTGCCAAGGCTCACAACTGTTGTATGTTCTTACAGCTTCCCTTGTATCTTGTATTTCTTTAGGTTGGTTGCTGTGATTACTTAAACTATCTGCTTTTGATTAGCTGTCTATGAGCAGATGTTTTAAGGTGCCTATGAGTATATTTCACTTATTCTTGGTTTTTGCATAATCAAGGAACTAGTGTGTGACAGGGGTTGTTTCTCTGGTACAGTTGCACTACTTCCACTTTACTACCATCTCCAATTTTATCAGTAAAAATCCTTTTGATTATTCCTTTGCTGGATAAGCAGAAAAATCCCCTTCTGAGCCACAGATGATATTAATGGGTATGGGCAATGCCAAGCTTCCACTTTTGCTTTCATTATTTTAATAAGAGATTTTCCTTTGTCATATCAACAGGAATAAGTGTTGATACCAGATAAATAGAGTGTGGGTTAAGTTCCACAAGTGACGTTAATGTTTGTACTTTTACAAATGTTGCCTGTAGTAATTGCAGTTAAACTCCCTATCTGCTTTCCACCTCCAATCATTAGGTGATGTCACCTGGGTTGTAAGACTGGAATTCACTAAAATAATACGACATGAATCCAAATGGCCTGCATCTATTGTTCTTTCATCTGAAATTTCTCTCCCCTTGGACACACCAATTCTTCAAACACTCTCCCAGTAGCAGGACTTAGTATCTGCATCAGCAATTAGAAAAAAACCACAAAACCTGAAGCAAACAACCCCATAATGTGCTGCCATTAGAAGATCTAAATGAGAAAGCTGCTACACACACTGTATTCTTTATGAGATGTTTGTGTTATGTGATTTTTAAAGCATTATATTTGCAGTGTTAACCATTAGTTGGTCACTGGAAAAAGTTGGCCTCCTTCAAGATGTCAATTATCCTAGCGGATATCCTATCTTAAAAAGCCTATAGGTATATACTTCTGACTGGAAAACATGCTAATGGATTGATTCAAGCCAAGCAAATCAGTCTATTTCAAACTCTCGGAGACTTCTGAGTAAAGATCTACCACCCACGCAGTATAGATCATCCTCAAAAGTCTTCATTCTGTGCCATGAAAGTTCAGGGAAGTTTTCTCTACTGTCTTTCATGGAAACAGGCTCAAACATGTTATCCTGCCCCCAGTGATGTCAGCATCAAAGCTGGCAGACTTTATGTTCATTGCAAGAACATAATTGTCAACCATTTGATATCTGGGGAAGCTGAGCAGAGAATGTTCTCCATTGTCATAAATAATAAAAAGTATTAAACAGAAATTATTTTTTCATAGATTTTGAATAAAAAATTTTAAAACCTTTTAATTCAGGAGAAACACAGATATACTTTGACTAAAGATTAGAAATGCATAGTATAAATACATTTTTAAAGGTCAATACATTTGCCCAATATATATTCTCATAATTGTTTTTCTAACTTGAGGCAGGCGTAACTTGTATAAATGTGAAATGATTTGTGAAATGAACACAAGACTGTTTTCCTACAGACAATGATTGTAGATGCCACTGAATAGGAAAGACTCTAATGGTTTTTCTTTGTAGATATCAACCTGTTTATACAAATACTTACATTCTGGTTTAAACTTTGTGTTTTATAATAATATGTAATGAGAGAACGGTATATAATAATGAAGTAGTCACAGAGCTAACAGAGACTTTTCTTAATCATCTTCAGAACCATCTCCTAGATAAAACCTTGTCTTTAAGTTAAGGGCAAAGATAACAAAGTTAAAGCCAAACCTCTAGTGCAGATTGCCTCTGGAGCAATGCTTTACATGCCCCTTTTTCTTTTTGCATTCTTGTACTGCTTATAGCAGGCAAGGGAAAGAACAATGTGAAATATTACAGCCTGTGACTGGTAAATGTGTGCACATGGCCTGTGTCCGGTCATATTTCAATTATAACAGGGATGCAACAGCCTTGGTGCCAAAGCATTGACTGCACACATCACAGCAAGGTTGTGTTAACTTGATTGATCTGATTTGGTGAGCTGCATTAATAGTACAAGCTTCTGGACCTCATTTGTGTTAGATGTAACAGGGAGAGCAAAAAGTCACAGTAAGAAACATTTTTCACTATGAGGGAATGAGGATGTGAGCACACAAATCAGTAGGGTCACTGGGAACTGCCTTTCTGGAGAATTTTGGCCAACTACTTCAGAAATGATCAGAGTTAAATAAATAACAAAAGTGATGAGGCACAAAGGCTGTGTGCAAATAGTATCAATTTCCCTAATGAATTGCCCACTATCAGTCCTGGAATGTGTTAACTGCACAAGCTGTAATAGAAACAAGAGAAACTTCTTTTCTCAGTGATGTGCAGAGCTGCCAAACTTATTATCATATCACAGACATTCCCCACGAGTTGTGTATATCCCGCATGCTTGTGCTTTCTTATCACTGAACATTAGAGTCTGTATTGCACTACATATTGCTCAGCTGCTTCCCTTTCATGGAGGCTCATTTATCATGTATTTTGGCTTGTGCAAGGATGAGATTAACGGCCTTCTAGTTGCTGCCTGATTCACTCCTACTTTTCATAACTTCTCAGTATAGTCAGCTGTGTTTGTTCTTAATGGGTATATTAATTATACTTAATCACCTTGTTTACCTGGGAGAAACAAGATTCCCTGACTGTACATCTTTGATCACTGTTCTCTATGAAAGCCAAGCAATTCCAGAAAAGGATCCCCACTCCCCATCTGCGATGATACTTCTCCCATCCCATCCTTGCCCAAAGCTGTATATCTTTAAATTTTCCTTAGTGTGTTTTCTGTATGCAGTTGGGTTTTGGTCACTGCCTCAGGCACAGACCTTTCTCTAAGCTTCATCTTCTGTCCTTCCTTTGTTTTCCTGATGGAGCCCAAGTAATTCAGCCAATAGTTATTTGACCCACAGCTGCAAGCGGTGGTAATACTGAAGTAGGAATGAACATATGGGGTATATTCACTCTATTGCACATTTTAAATCCACCTAAGCAAAATGTAGAACACTGTTTGTTCCTATAATATGTTGATGAGGGACAGTAAACTCAGCCAAGAGGGGTAAAATTTCTCTGAAATTGTTACTTTGTCCAGAGGTTTTCCTTTTCTCAATGGATTTAAATACTGCACCACGGTTATGTTGTTGCCAAACATAAGACTTTGCATCAAAGCTGAAGGAGAAATATTCCAAGGTGGAATCCAAGTTTCTCCTTCCTATGCATGTATGTTTTTTTATCTATTGCTACTTCTCTGAAGGAGCAGCCAGGGGATAAAATGAAGAGCATGTTCCTTCAGTGGTGCAAAAAGCCTGTATTTCAGCAATAGAGGTCTGTCTCCTGGCAGGTGTTGCCTAGAGCTTTACTCTTCGGGTGCACTTTGTTTTGCTTTCTATTCTTACACTCTATGATTCCCTGGAACCAGTGCCTCAAGACACTTCCCTTCTGGACACTGCTTCTGCCCTCCCCCACACTAACTGCACGTTGAACTCTGCCAGTTCCTGTTTTAAGAATGCAATGTTCTTGAGAGCTGACAAAAATATAATTTGCAGTGGCATTTCATTGAGTTACCCGGCTTTCCGAGGGTCAGGGTAACAGCCTGCAACAATGTGGCCTGCAAAAAAAATAAGTTGCTTTTCAAAATCAGTAATGCACAAATAGCAAGTCACGCTCCTCTGCCTTGCTTCTGCTCTCTCTAAAACTTTGAGTTCCCATCTGTCAGTATTTTCTCTGGGACATCTTGTGTCTCAGTGTAATCTTCTGTGCCATCTTCTTTGACAACATTCACCAGAAGCGTCTTCAGCAATTAAGGCAACTTGAGGTGAACAAGATCTCCTCTATTTTATTCACACTCCATGTTCTTGAAGAAATCTCTAGTTGTCTCTTTTCATAAGAAAAAACATATGCAGCAAACAGCAGATAGCCATAAGCCTACTTCAGTCATGTCCATATGTTGCCTGGATGTCGGATAATTAGTTTAATAAAGCCCAAGATGTTAGGTTCAATACAATTGAAATGCCTAAACCCAATATGTTTCTTTTAAAAGCCTAACCTTCAGTTGTAATATATTTTAACCTTGTAGGCTAATTAAAAACCTGGATAAGGGTCTTTAAAAGACATTGATCTGGAACACCTAAAGACATTATTATGTCCATAGGTGTGGGATTAGGGCTGTGGCATACTGAGCTTTTTAACGCCCTGCATCCATTCCCATCATCCTTTGAAACACACTGTCTGAGCAATATATGGTTAAAAGAACAATCCCAGCCAGGGCCACGCTTCTGTTTCAAAATCTTCAGGGTATATTGAATAGACTGCAGTTACCTCATTGCTGTGTCCTTGAACTCTCAGCTACTGGTTCCTGGCCTTCAGCTGAGGAGCATTTTGGGTTGACTGGGTTAGTCCTCCTGGCCCCTTCCAATGCCAAATCAGACAGAGTAGGTTAAGTCATTTTGGTAGTGGTTAAACTTTGTACTGAAGTATATTAAAGTGTTTTCCTGCATTCATCTTCTGCTTCTCATCACTTTGAACACCAGGAATTTACTGTCTGGAGCAGCTGTGACATATTTTCTTCTTGAACTGCTACAGCTGTTTCCCAAGCAAACTGAGGAGCTTGGCACTGACACCCCTGTACTTTTCCATTCCTACTGCCTTTGAAGAGAAGGTCAGATTCTCTTAAAAAGGGCCTCTAGCCCTCTGAGGGCTAAGAGACTTCCTTAGCCATTGGAGAAAAGGCATCCTGGCATAGCTGCATGGCTGAACAACAGGTGTAGTGTTGTGAGAATCTGGTCTCAGTCCCAGGTCCTAAATACCGATGTGCAGGCCAGAGTTACTTCTGGCTTTACTCACTTGACATTAACTCTTCTTGCCCTATCACTGTGATAAAATTCAAGCAGCTTGTTTGGTAAAACCATCTCTGAGAAATAGTCACAGTCTGTGCAAGCACCAGGAAAATTATGGAACTGGCCCCCAGAACAACTGTGACCATTGCTGTACCTGACGGATTGCTGCCGTAACCTTGCAGAGGTCTGCTCATAAACCAATGGGGTGGTTGGGAGTGAGTGTACATCACTAGGAACTTATACCTGGGATCTGTACTCAGCATCGTTTGCACAGGAGATTTTTGCCAGTAGCTCACTGAAAACTCTACTGGAAAGTGCTCAGGAAATGGGGCAGTACAATCATAACCAGGAGGACATGGGTAACATTGGCACAACAGCCCTGGATGCACTACAGAGGAATATCTGAGTCTGCTGCAGCCTTTGCATGTGAGTAATTGATTCTGTCTGTCACCTCTTCTAACCCAGGGAGAAGCAAAAAAATCCAGAGGAGACTGCTATTACTGAGCATTTTTCAAAAATAAAAGATGGTGGCTAATAATTACCTCAGTCTCATCTTAAGAGTAAAATAACAGTAATCAAATGAGCTGGGGACAGAACTAACTCCTGTGCCTAAAAAACAAAAATCTGAAAAGAGTAACAGAGGCTTTATACCATCATCATAATGAATGAAGTTGAGTGAATGCACATTAGCCATCACATTGATGTTAATAAGAAGTGAATTCTTTTTTTCTGGTTGTAGATTAATGAGTGAACCCTATGCATTAGTAGTAGTGGAAATACTTTGTCTAAACCAAAGAAAATCAGAAACTGTTGTTTTCTAGCACCCTTCCTATGAAGAAACTCAGCTGCAAAGATTTTTCAGCCAGCATGAGGCAAGGCTGCATGTAGGGCAGATCCCAGCATTATCCAGCCCTCTAGCAGCATTTGCAGACCAACACAGCAGCCAGCTGCCCATCCAGCTCTCCCAAGGCTTGGCAAGACTTACAAAAAAAGCCGGTCACTTGGAAAGTGTGGGTTACAGTAGCAGGGGATGGTAGAGCTCTGCAAGAGAAGTTATGAGTATTTTATCCCACAGGGGTGTAAATCTCTGTCCTCAGTGGCTGCTCTAACTGCTTTGGGAGAGCAGCCAGCTGGATATTGCATAGCTGCACTCCTGTCAGGGCCTGGGTGCTAGGCCTCTTTCCAAAGCCTGGCAATTAAACCAGGAAAACATTCAGTTGAGGGTTAATTTAAAGCCTTAACTGTAGTACTAACCAGAACAGGAAATTCCATCATTTAGCAAGACTGGTAATAGTTCTTTGCTCTATGACGACGGGAGAAGCATGGAACAAAATCTAACACTGTGAATGTATCTTTGCCCCTCTGGTGAATCAAGATTCACCTTTGCACATATTTTAGATAATTTCAAGCTAGTCATAAAGAAAGAGTAACAAAGAAGCCTTTCCTCTCCCCCCACCAAGGAAAGGGTTGCTCATCTGGTCAGCACTGTGGGCTCTCACTGAGCTCTTCTGCAGGATGCTGCTCACCATCACTCAGGGTATGACACTCCCCTGCTAGCTGAGCAAGGCACTGTGCTGCTTAGAGCAAGGACTGTGAGAACAAGGATGTCCCTGGAAAACAACCTCTGTCATGACAGGACAGTCTGTGGGTGCCGTTGGGGTGAACTGTTCTCACTGCAGGGAAAAGCTCCAAAGGGATTGCTGATGGATACTGTACATCTCTGACAGGGTTTCAGTATAATCTTTTTGCACGTGGAAAACTTGAAGATGTTGATTAATCTGTTCATTAATTTTTGTGGTTTCTTTTGGCTTGTGAAGAGGCATGGAATGAGTGTAAATTGTCCGTATGTCTGTAGTCCAAGACAGACCTGTTGAACTTTCCTTTGAACATTGCTTTTCTACATAAAAATATCCCTATTGGAGGAGAAACTGAAGCATATTTTTTCCCAGGATGTGTCTTTACTAAGGCTATTAGACTGTTTTTTTAAGCTCTTTGTGTCACTGAATATTTAAGTGCTTTATCCAGACTGTTTCATTCAATCTCTTCTAGCAGCAGGAAACAGGTTTGCTAAACAGCCGGGGAAGGCTTTGAGAAGGAAGAAGGTAGTTAGTGTAGGTAGTAGCAAAAGTAGGTGGAAGCTACTCCTACTTTATATTTTTTTTTTTCCCCATCTGCTCTTTGTTCCCTTCTCAGTCTACTGTTTGGGCAGAGCTTGATATGAAGAGTGTGTGGTGGAAGAAAGATGGAAAAGCAAGGGAGAGCCCTTGCCCTTGCCCTGGTTGCTCCTTCTGGATTGCTGACTGCTCACCTGAGCTCAGCCACGCTGTGAAATATCACAAGGCCTGACCAGTTTTATGCTGTGTTGCAAGACAGAGTGATGTGACATGGATGCTGATGTCTAGAAGAGGATCTAAATGTGAGTTTTTATGGCGGCTTAGAAAGTCCATGAGCACTCAAGGTCTCAAGCTCCAGCCTTTGCAGTGTTTCTTGCTGGAAAGCTGAGGTTGTTGCTTGGACTGTTAGCTGATGTCTGTGAACCCTACTTTTTAGCACTTATTTCTCTCTATGAAACATGAAACAGTGGCCTTAGGACCAGGACCCACTCGGCAGCAGGATGGTTAAGATGTTGAAACCAATTCACCTTTAGAAATTAAGTGCCTTTTTATTTCCTCTGTATGGTACAGTTCGCAATCTGGCAAGTGCAATTAGCTCTTGTCTCAGTCTCTATAGATACATAATGCTTTTTGTTTGCTTAAATCCTTCTACAAGGGCTCGTGTGTTTGAGGACTCATCAATAAATCTGGCAGGGTGACTGCTGTATGTTTCTAATCCTTTAACCATTTATTTACAAACAACAGTTGGTTGTCTATGCTGTGCAAATTAGTCAAAAGGAGGAGAATGTAACAAAAGGCAAATGAAGGAGGATTCAATTTTAACTATTTGTTTTTCAATTTCTAAGAAAATACACATAAATACCCATTTTTGTGGAATTTACATACTTCAGAATTCATTACCAAGTTCTTAATTTTCCTTCTTGAGATACTTGCTTTGTGTAGCTGTCAGAGTCCAAGTCTAAAGGTGGAGTGAGACAAAAATACCTATTCCATACTTGGGGATATCTTGAGTGAAAAAACTTCACTAATTCAATTTAACATCACGAATACAATTCTAGTTCTAAAGTACTTCATTTCTATGGAAGGTTTTAATCTGTATACTCTCATTCATGCACCTTAGTGAGCATGCCTACTTAAACTTCACCCCATTTTGCATGGGAAATGGGAGCACAGATCTGAGTGCCTTCTTCTGTACAGCAGGCACACCTGCAAATCTATACAAAGTCAGGACCCCCACCATCTAACAGATATTGGACTACCCTGTTCAGTGTTACTGGTGTATATATTGTTCTTAAATTAAATTCAATTAAAATATCATCCATATACAAGCTCTTCTGTCATATCTTAGAGGTAGCTATCAATTTATTATTAAAATTAAATACAAAAGTACATAAAAATAATCTTATCCTGAAGAAAAAACAATACTAGAAGCAATTGATTTTCACAAATGGCTTGATTTTGGTTGATACCAGTTTGGGGTGCCAGGCTTTAATGGATATTAGCATGGACTCTATGAAAAGATGCTTCAGTATATTTCAAAAGGTGCAGGTTTTAGAAAGCTCAAACAGTAGTAACTTGAAAATAATAGCCTATAATATTCTGTAGTAGAATTCTGTAATTGCTACATGCTTTTGGGCTACTGTTTCCAGAATGCTGTAGTGTTTTTATAAGATTGTTTAGACAGATGTTCTTCCTTTTTTGTATAAGAGCTATTTGCTCTTCTGGGGCTCAGAGATGTTCCTTCTGATGTTGAACTGACATCTGGTCTCTCTGTGGCAGGATGTCTGCAGGTAGAATTGCTGTAGAAATACATCTGTTAGATAATTTAGGTGCACTAAGTTTTAGAGTTGTGGCAGACAACAAGATTTGTAAGCTCACAAATCCTGACTGGTATTAAAGGTACTTCCTACCGGGTATGAGAATTTAGGGACTTCGCAGGTCAGATTTTTCTCTTAGATGTTTCTGCTGCATCTTGAAAGTACAAGGACAGATTAATCCAATCATTAACTTAACATTTAGTTCTTGAGAATCTAAACAGTTTTCTAGGAGACTCAAGTCAAAGACAAAATGGATAACTCCTGAGCCAGAGGGAGCAGTATTAGAGACACTTAAAATTGCCTGGCTGTGAGAGCTACTCACTCCAGGGTTGTTGGTGAGTTTGTAGGGATGGATGAGCATGGGAAAGGTCACAACAGGGCTTATCCTCACTGCTCTGTCCTACTAGGATGACACAGTGAGATAATGGGATGAGCTTCCATTAGTTCAGAGAATACTTTTGTGTTTGAATCAGAGAGTATCAACCAATACCGAACTGGTTATCTTTGGTATCTGCTGACCATTGGAATATTTTCAATTTTCCAGATACTACAAGTTTCACCCTACAGAATATGCCTCTTTCCAAAATGAGGGGCCCTCATATTTCTGTCCAGGATTCCAACAAGGAAACTTTTGTGAGCGTACACTATGTCATTCATGTGTCATAAATCCAGCTTCTGGATATGTCACACTTACTGTGCATACATTTAGAGTCATTTAGAGTCAATCTGATCATGTTTAGTTCTTATCTGCTCCAACCAGCATATCCAGAAAAATAACCTAGGTCCTCCTCTTACATCCAAGCATGTCCAGAGTAACTCAGACATACCACAGCCAGACAGGAGTTAGACTGTGGCTCACTCTGTGAAAGAAACAATGTGGTTTCCTCATGCTTTTTGAACCTTTTTACATGGACTTCCTGTAGTCAGAGATGAGAAATAATGCCATGTTTTTCCTGTATGGACTGAGGCTGCTACCCTTCCAAAGCAAACAGGGCCACGGTATCCCACATTCCAGCAAAAGAAGGAATCTCCTTTTGTGTGGAAGGGCTTTTTCCTCTGTAGTCTCAGTCCTCTGGGTCATGCATTCCCATTCCAGCCAGGCCAGGTGTGACGCTGCCTCAGTCCCTTTCAGATGGTTGTTTGCTCAAAACATGAAGCCTGTTGCAATCATTCGTCCTTCCCTTTTGCAACTATGAGTTTCTGTTCAAGCTGTGTCATTTTAGGAGAAAGTAAAAAAGATGGGAATGAGGTCTAGCTGCTGGTAGAAAAGGAGAAAGAAAATACAACATTGAATTATCCAATGTGGGGTGGGAAGTGCTGTTGGAAAAATACGGTGCATGTCTGTCACAACCTAAGAATCCGCCTCATCCAGAGTAGGATGTTTGATAAGCAGCTCTCTGTTCACAGTTCTGCTGTCACAGCCAAATTACCTATTCATGCTGCTGGGACTACCTTCAATGGAGCTCCCTGCAGAATTGATGTGCTTACTAGGTTTGCTGGTGTTTGTATTCTAAAGTTGCATGTACAACTGGGTAGAAAGCTGTCTTCCTACCTCAAAACACTGAATGCTAATTAAATATAAAGCTGCTTGCAAATGAGTTCTGTAGTCACTGGCCAGTTTTCACTGTGGTACCTCATTATTTCAAGCTATATAATTGTCTTCTAATAGGAATTCTCATACTGGATCTTATTTCCTTCAAGTGAATTTCCACAGGTGCACCATTTCATACTTCAGCTGCAAGACATTGCAAATGACATAGTGCTATTTAAAGCCAGTGCTTCTCAAGGACAGAAAATCCTTTATTTTGAATCATCCCTAGTCAATCAGCTAAAAGCATCAGATTTGCCCTAATCCAGTAGTGGCTCCAAAGAGTTAAATACATTCCTCTGAAGCAATGCCACTGAGACAAATTAGATATTCCAAGCAGAACCAGGTTCATTGTGTAGTTTGCACATGTGAGACAGTGCTATTCATGGAGTTTTTATCAAGAAAAGATACTGAACTTGTCAGAAAATAGTATGTATTGGCCTAAATTGTGCAATTCTCATTCATGCTTGTGAACATTTGTACAAATAGACCCACTGACTTCATGAGGAAAGTGTTTCATTATGATCATTCCTATTTCAGTGATCTTTATGTGATTTGAAATAATAAAGCACCACAGGCCCATTGACTTCAGTGATAGTACTTATTCCACCAACATGAGTTGGTGTGTTGTGCAATGTAGTTAAAAGGATCTTAATAACAGAACCTCTGTTACCAAGCTAAATATAACCCCCACCCCAACCCTGCCACAGAGTAGGCACAAAACTGCATGGACACAAGCTCCCCCATCCCCGCACATACACACACATCCCCCTCCAGTTTTTCTTTCGGAACAAAACCAGCTGTAACTAGAGTCTGAGTTTTACAAATTGAAAGGAGCTTGTAGCAAAAAGAACAAAAGTGCTAGTGTGCAGAAGCCACCCTGCAAAGAATGTTGGCAGGAGAGGAAGCCAGGCCCTTCCACTGCTGTAACCTTAAACTATCATTTGTTGATGTTGATGTATTTCTAATAAGAGAGGAAACGAGAACACAAGAAAAGGGAGATGGAGAACTTGAGACCTTTTGGAGACTAGGCTTTTCACATTTTTATGTAGCCTGGTAAGGCAGAAGGAACTCTGTTGAGTGATAATAGCATACACTGCACAATTTACCCGTACGCTAATGTGAACGGGATAGTGCCATAATCTTCAGGCTTTTCGTTTTACAGGAGTGAAACCAGTAAAGAAAAAATGCTTTGTTGCTCAAGTCTGAAGTGCAGACAGATATGGGATTGTGGCTCCAGTTTCAGAGAGAGCTGATGTTTCTCCACTGAGCAAGCTATTTAGCTATCACATCAAGTGGTGTGATCTGGAGCACAGCAGTGCATTGCTCTAGTGTGAAGTTTAGTCTCTTCATGCACACTGGGAAGGAGTCTTGCTTAAAAAAAAGCACCATTTTCGTAGCAGTGCTGCTGCTTAGGGAGCTGCAAAGCCTGATGCATGGATTAATCTGTAGTTTTGGACTAAAGGGCTGTTTTTACTTGCAAAACAAAAAAATCTCTTTAGGTGTCTTCTATTATATGAAGAAAACAAACTAATGTCCATAAGCAGTCACCTTCCACCTGAGGATCTCTAAGCACCTCAGAAATAGGCAGTGCTGTTATACCCATTTGACAAAGAAATTGTGACCAACAGAAGTTGTGGCAAAGCCATGCCCAGCACCCACATTTGCCAGCTCACTCTCTCTGACCCCAGAACATACCAGTAAAAGGAGTTTTCTATGTCAGTTTTACAGCTGCCTTCGACTTTGAGTGGTTGAGGTTGAAATCACAGATGCAGAGAAGTCAACAGCAATTGGGTCCCTCAGTGCATTGTCCCAGTTAAGTAGTAGATATTGTAATAAAAATATTTCACAGGCATCAACCCTATATGAATTATCAGCAGCTGTCAGTTTTTATACTGAAAAATATAGGCCAATAAAAGACATGGTATCTTTTTAAGTTATAATGCTATAAGAATGAAAAATTCAGTCTATTCCAAGGGTTAAACCCAAGCTTCTGCTCTAAAGTTTCTATGGCAACTAGATGCAATCTATAGTGATATTGTAGCTAATGAAATGCTTCTTCCAGACCAACAGGGCAACATGTAGCATTCAGTAATGAGGAATGTCTTTGGGGAAAGAAGAGTGGCATAAAAGATGCCTTCTAGCAAACTATATTGGATGATAAAAGCCTGCAGTAAAGTGTGTCCTGAAGTCCAAATTCCCTTCTGTTTATTCACAGTGCTTCCTTCATATCTGCTCTGATAATGAGAAATACTGGTAATAAGAACAGTACTTGAGAAGGAAGAGAGTAAGGAAAGAAAATATATTTTATCACTTCTTTAATTGAATCATAAAAAAGAAAAAGAAAAGCTTGTAAAGAATATCTTTTGTGTGTTTGAAAGAGGTTTACTTTTCTTTATGAATGGAATAGCTAAATGTTGACATTTGGTGTCAGCATGCTATATCATATCTGTATGTGCTCGTGTATGAATCATATGGATACAGATTAAATCTCTCTTCCTCTTGACTTCTCAGAAGCTGAAATCTATATTAGCCTCAATGCAAACCCCAACATTTTCCAGTTGTACTCAACCCATCTCATAAAAGACAGATTAAAGACGTGAAAGCCATGCCGTGTGTATCTGAGAGCTGGAGGCAGCAACTTGGACACAACACTGCACCTGAGCGGTGACACAAAACTCCCCTCGTGCCCTCTGGTCCCTTTCAGCAGGGGTTGGCCATGCTGCCAAGACCCTCTGCTTCTGGAAAGCAGCTCCTTTCCTGTGCACAGGGGCAGAGCTCCTCCTCTGCTGAAAAGGGAAGAAAGGCAGGTCAGAGCAGGGTGCAGGAGCTGTCTTGTGGCTTTGTGGTCTGCATGGGAAGGCCTCTTCCCTTTTCTGCTCTGCAGTGAGGCTGCTTAGCCACTTGTGCAGCTTTGTCCTTGCAGGCCCTCCAAACTTGCAAGAAATCTTAACAAACCTGTAAGTAAATATGACCACACATACCTGATATTAGATGTTCAGGTTTCTGAGTTTCTAGAATTACTTTGCTCCACACAGGCCTTGAAGAACTGTATTAATATTATTATTGAATTTAATTGAGTATATTGAATATAATTAATATTATTGGGAGGTATCTAGACCTAATGGATACCTAATGGACTGCCTCCTTTCCATGCAGTTAGTTGTTCTGTGTGCTATGTTTATGTTGTACATGATATATCTGCTCTGCTGTAGTAATGCTGCTGTTGTAGCTATGGCAGGCTAAGAGCATAAAGAAAGCAAACAGGGCCTCCAACACAGAAATCCTTCTTCAGGGTTTGGAAAAATGTTTGGATGCTAAACTGCTTTCTGCTTCTTCTGGTGCTGTAAATGGATTCGGTAAGGAGAAGCATACTTTTTCTTTCCACTTGCCTGGCCTTGCTTCAGACACATACAAACGAGAAGAGAATAAAATGGGTTACATGCAACACAAATTCTTACCCTGGACAGAGAAATGGTGGCTTATTTTAGCAGGGGAGTTTCAGAAATGCACTGAATATGGAAGTGAGAAGCGCTTGTGCTCAACACCAGCACATTGGCTGAGGGGCTGTGGTGCCATAGTTTCTTAGCCACAAGGTAGATGCTCTGTTAGGCCCTGGGTTTTTGTGGGGTTTTTTTTTGCAGAGCACTGCTGAATAGTGAGAAGGCTATGTCCTTTTAGCTGGACCTGTCAAGGATTTTCATGTCCATGTGACATTCAGTGTTTTCATTTAGATATCTGCATTTGAAGAGTTTTAGCAAATCTAGTTTTAAATGTATAGACTGGCTTTAAAAAACCCTCACAGCTGTATCCTTGCCTGTGTACTATTAAAGTACAGTAGAAAAGACTGAACTCATCTCTAGTGGTGTGCTGGATAAGAAACAGTGTTTCCTTAGGCAAAATTACCAAGAATTTTTTTTTTTTTTACTCTCTGGTTCTTGAAGTGGCATTTACAGCCACAGGAAATAAAGAACAAGGT
Organism: Corvus kubaryi; assembly: GCF_017639235.1. Lineage (NCBI taxonomy): Eukaryota > Metazoa > Chordata > Aves > Passeriformes > Corvidae > Corvus > Corvus kubaryi. The sequence goes on from NW_024582054.1 coordinate 10,133,719, forward strand.
ACCTTAAAACACCCTTGTAAACTTTATACAGTCATTTAAAGTGAAGCACAGTAGTAATTTACTTCCAAAAGGCTGAACTTCGTAAAAATTTTTGTCACTCAGAGAAGCTTTCCCTTCCTTAGCCAGGTTACATTAAAATGTATAATGCCTCTTCTCTGAAAGGCCTTGTGCCCTCTGTCTCTCCTCTTTTCTCCACTCATACCAAATACTTTCATGGTTGAAGTACTGATAGTTAAAGCAGTGTTAGGTCCAGAAACCTTATCTTCATGTACAGGGATATTTGCCATTGTTTTAGCAGCTGCCTAAAGAAAGTCCTACAGTATTAAACAGAAGCACTCTGTTGGCAGCTTTCTCCTTATTTTGGAAACTGTTTGGATCACTAAAATGAAAACAAAACTGCAGGCAGGAATTTATATGCCTGAGAGAAGGATTCTAAAGCCTCATTTTTACAGCCTTCAGTTTTGTGAAATAACATCTTACTACAGATCCTTTGCTATTATCTGAGGTTCAGAATAGAATTTCTGTTTTAGATTTCACCTCTGTGCAAAAAAAACACCCCACACAGTCCATCAGGATCACAATAAAATCTTGTGTCATCAAAATTCAATGAACCGTTCACAGGCAGTGAGAGCGCTTTAGTAGGACAGACAGTCATTTTGGTGGTCAGGGTATTGCACGTGTCAGCATGGCAGCTGCTGTGCTATGAAAAGATCACTGTGCATAGAGCTGAGGCACAAATAAAGTTGGCTGGGAAACATGTTAAGTTTGCTATGGCCAAAGAAATTAGATTCTTCTGCAAAAGTAAGTCAACTTTGTGATGAGTATACATTTTGCATTTTTGTTTATTTGGTGCAAGCTTCGTTAGACAACTAGCTCATAAATACACTCACTTTTTGATAACAGTCTCAGAATAATTAATGTGTATGAGCACTGATCAGTTATCTGATGAACTGTGTATTGTAACAAGTGAGAAAAATTTCTTTGAGATGGATTATGACTTTGCCCTACAAAGTTAGGAAACTGAAGATACTGAATAAGCCCATCCAGAACATCTCAGGCAATAGACTGAACCTGCTGAGACCCTGTCCTCACTTCTGACCCTGTGTTTGCCCTGGTGCTCATGTGGTTGCAGAACAAATTGTTCCAGAGAAGTGATGAAAACTCATCCTACAGGAAAAGGCATTAGTTCATGGTTAGATCAGCTTTCTGGTCAAGCAAGGCTAGGAACACACAAACAGGAACAAGGGGGAAAGACTTAGGTGGATTTAAGTTGTCCTTGAGGCATTCTCTGGGGTTGCTTTTGCATTCCATTGGTAAAATTGCTGAGAAGGGTGTTGGAGGACCAAACCTGTTGGTGTATATTCAGTGAAATTTGTTGCTTTCAAGAGGAAGGGACCTGGAAAGCCCTGATATGAGGAGGCTTCTTCACCTTTGCCCACTGGATAGGTCTAGGTAAGCAGATCTGCATGTGTAGCTTTCGCTTGCCTTGCTCACAGTAATTTGGTTGGTATAGAGCTACAAACAATTCCCATGGCGAGTGGATTTAATTCCTTCTTGGATTTCTACAGTGTGAAAGGTAGAAAACAGAAAACTCCTTGCTGAATGTCTGCCCTTCCCAGTTTCTCACGAGTCATTTTTGTTCCATACCTAAAGAAAATGTGGTCTCACACTACTGAACCAGTACAAAACAGTAGACACAGGATCCCTGCTCCTTCTACGCCACGGCAAAAGCACTGCATCCTGGCTGCAGTTTGTGAAGTCCCACACTGCTGTTACAAGTGACCTGTCCTTGCTCTTTCATTATTGATGTGCTTCCTCACTGCACTGAAAGATTCTTGACTCAGAGAGGTTTTCAGCACACGACTCTCATCCCCGTGAATCAAACACTGTAATATAGAGCTCATCATTTATCAAGCAGGCGCGGGGCTGAATTCAGATCCGGTGTAATGGCTATATAAAGATTACTGTACGTGTGGTTTTTCTGGGTCACTCTGATTGTTTTGTGGCAGTATAATGTGTCGTATGAGCTGGGCTGATTGTGGCTGGTGTGACAGCTCTAGCAATGTGAGATATTAGTGTATGCTGTTTTACCACCACACCTACAAACTCAGTGTGCAGCAGCTTTGGTGAATGTGATGGTATAAATCATGAGATGTCTATAAAAGCATTGCAAGCATTACAACTGGGAAGGGTTTTCCCCAAAGCAGTGGCAGGGGAGTATGTACAGGAAACCAGATTTGGATGCTGAACTTGTTCCCTAACTGAGAAGAGCTTGTGCGAGTTTTACACAGAGAACATATTGGGTCTTTTAGCAAGAACACTGCACTTTTGGAGTCGGAGGTGCAGGACAGGAACACCAAACATAATGATGCTTCTCAAACACAGGGAAGGTTGTCATGATAAAAGACCAGTTGAGTAAGGAGGCAAAGGTTAATAAAGAGAATACATTGCATTTTGGGAGCAGGCCTCCTCTTCTTTACACACTGCTCAGTCATCGTAGATATGAAGGTCAAGGCTCATCAGTATTCCCCCGTCTGGAGTCAGTGTCACAGCTAACAGTTTGTTGTTCTTTATGATGAAGTCTTTGCTTCCCCAAATAAATAAAACTGTCCATACCACGCTGTCTATTGGAAATAAGATGTGCAGATTTGCGCAGCTCCTGGCTCCACAGGAAGCTCTAAAGCTGAGAATGGAGCTGGCTGAAAACCTGGGGAGTGAGGCGGCGTGACAGAACCAAGGGTACTGTTACTGCTGTCTCCATGTCTGCTCACAGTTTGGCTCGTTCCTCTCACCAGGTGAAGCAGCTGGGGCAGTACAAAGGGATTTCCAGGCTCTGATAGGGCCCAGATCCCCTGCGTGTGCAGTGGGGTGAGGGCTCACGTCCCCCTGCCCTGCCGTCAGTGGGGTGCCGCGTATCCAGCAGCAGGGGCCCGGGCAGCTGGCGGCAGAAAGCTGCTGGGAGCGAGGGAGCCTCCCGGAGTGCCCCGGGCCACCGCAGCCCCAGGGCAGCGAGCCCCGCCCGGCTGCGCCCGGAGCGGAGCCGCGCCCGGAGCGGAGCCGCGCCCGTAACCACGGCACCCCTCGCTGCGCTCCCGCTCTGCAGCCAAGCGCTGTGCCCCTCCTGTCATTTCACGGCACGAACCTCCACTACTCGGTGTGCACCAGTATAAACTTTTTTTTCTTGAATATTCTTCCAGCACCGGTAATGTCACTAGGTGACCTAAATCCTTCATTCACTCACATTTATTTTTAGTGAATGTCAGATAAAATAAGAGCATCACTGTGCAGGGAAGAAAAAACCGACTGTGTGAACTTTTTTCCTAGAGGTGAACGGTCTGTGGGAAAATTAATGTCAATTTTTAATCACAACATCACAATAATATTTGACTGCCACTAAAGTTTTTGCATTTCAAATGCAGGGGAAGAGCTAGAGTCTTAAATGCATGAAGTAAATAAATACAAAGGTATACAAAACTACTTTTGAAATGTGTAATTTAAGTGTAAGATAGCTGAAAACAAAGCTGCTATTCACTTATAGATGAGAAAAGAGACCTTAATTCATATAATTAGGCAGTTAATTGTCATAAATGTTATTTAAAGGTTCTAATCATAATCATGCATATCTAAGTAAAAACTTGGAGACTATTTAGCATTTGTAAACTTATTTATTCTAATATATTTATATATTCTAATACATATACATTATATGAGAATATAAATATATATAGCTCTATACACACAGCACATCCATTAACATAGAGTAATCTATTGCAGCTTTGCATGTATTGCAGATTGTTCTGTAAGTCTCCTTTTCTTTCCCTTTCATATGTACCAGGTGTGGTAGTAGGCCTCACTGCAAATGAAAGCTAACATTGTTGTTTAAAAATAAAATTCCATTCAGTCATTTTACATGTAAAACAAAAGTTATGTATGTGTATGTAGACATACATATTTACGATTGCAGTATTCATAATGGTAGTATGGAAAGGCTGAACATCTGCCTGAATGTAGGAGAAAAAGCTCTGCTGAAGTGATAAGTGAAAGCTGGCCTCAAGTACTACCTGTATGCAAACTTTTTGCAGGCAGAAGTTAATCAGTGTAAACATTTTTTCATTTTGAATGGAGCAGAAAGAAGAAGGGTCACTAATAATAGGTAATGAAGTAGAAAGATAAAGTACTTGAAATGAAATAATGGATTAGGAAATGGACTAAAATAGATATTTTTTTTCTATCAGGAATCTCACCATTAATTCCAGGCAACAACATTCACTGTGTCAGTTCCAGGTTTCCTGTAAGTTCATGTCTGCAGCAATCACCGTTTAATCAGTGACGCAACAAACAGGCTTTCTAGATGTTCAAGGCTAGGCTTTGCTTTACACAGGGAACTGCCTCTGTGCTCCAGTTTAACAGTGTGTCTGGGACCCTGGCTCTGTGAACCTGCTTCCCCAGAGCCTTGCAGAGTTCACATCCAGGCCTGAACTCCATGGCATTGGTCTGTCAGCTGGGGCAGAGCTTTTACTGTACAAATAACAACCTCTGATTCCCCTTACTGTGTTTGCTACACATGTTCCAGTGAAACGAGACACAGGATTTGTCAGGGAGAGCAGATTAGCCTCACTGAGGCTGAAGTAGGAGCAGTGTATATGGTGAAATCAATTTACAGACACCTTTTATTTCTGGGGGGAACGGTATTTTGTGAATTGGATTAGTAGTAGAAAAATGTTTTAATTTACCTAATAGATTTTTGGGGGCATTATGCAGAATTTCCTGTGCAACACTTAGCGTTGCTCATGGGGAAAACAAAGTCATGCCTGAAAGAGAGCCATGCATAAAAATGATCTTAAGAGTACTTGTTTGTTAAAGCCTGCTTGGACTCCATTAACTGTAGCAACTGCTGCCTCCTGTCGCTTACCATCTGCTGGTCCTCAGTTAGACCATCCCCCGGGAACTGAGCTGCGCGGCTCCGCCCCGGCTGGCGCGTGCTTATTCCCATGGCTGGTCCTTACCGCTCCCATGAAAGTGCTCGATGCTGCACGAGCTGCCCAGTCCAGCTCTTAGTGGCTCTCCAGAGGGACCAAGTAGATGGGCTGTGTTCAAAGTGTTTGGCAGGAACCAGTCCCTCAGTGGAGGCAGCACCTGTGCCAGGGACCCTCTGGGACAGAGCAGAGAGGCTGGATGTCCATGTGCCAGTAGGTCGGACAGGAGCTGGGGCAGAACTGCATACTCTGTTGCTCTTCACTAATTTCCACTCTAATGGCTTTTATGCCAGTGTTACGTCAGAGAAGCTTCTTTGTGACTTTATTGCCACAGTCTCATAAACCTAAATCAAGGACATTGTCTTAATAGCTTCATCTGCTGCTCAGCTGAGTGGAATTTGGACAAAAACAATAACTGAAACTTTTCCTTTATGAGAAAACATTATTCTAAAGCACTGCTAGAAATATTGTCTAGAAATATTCCTTTGGAAAACCTCTCAGTGCCTGTCTAGTTCAAGAAGTGCCTTTGCAGGTTGAGAAATGGAAATGTTGCCATTAGAGGAGTGCTGTCCTGCTGTAATTTGGTTTGGCTTCATCCTTCAAATGTTGCTTTTTAAAACCAGACTATCACTGCAGCAGCCTACTAGAGACTCCTCATGCTGGAACAATTTCTTAAGCAATAATTTGCAGCTAAAGTAACTAGGCAAAGTTTAAAGACATGATCCTGAATTTTAGGAAGATGAATGAAGTTTTCTTGCTTTTTGGAATAGCAGTGTAGTTTATTATTGCCTGTAGTCCTTATGATGAGGATAACATGGCCATGCTCATAGGAAGTAACTGAGGAAGTGACCATTTATGCTGTTGCTGCCCAAAAGTCTACAGCATGTGGTTATTTATTTATCCACTGCAACAATTGCTCTATAAACACACAGTACATTCTTGGAGAGAAACAAGTCAGGATCTCTCAGCAGGGAAGAGGGAGCCCACTTGTGTGTCCCACCCAGCAGAGGCAGCCAGCCATTGTTCAGGGCTGTGCTCAGTTGTTGCACAGGGGATCTCAGCCTGGGCTAAACACAGCCCTGGAAGCCATTCCTGTGCCAAAAATCAGTGTCCTCCCAGTCCAGATGAGAAATTTGAACTGAAACAGGTGAAGTTGCCCACAAGGAAGCATCCCATTTTCGTACTGCTGTCCATGTTAAATAAAAAGTGTGAGAAATTAAGCATAGAAAATGATACTAAAGTAAAATGGTTACTGAAAGGATACAAATTCCATTAAGCACCAGCAGCACTGAGTTCAGTAAACAGAAAGGTCATCTTTCTGTCTCTGCCTCATTCCCAATTGCAGCATGACTCAGAAGAACAATCGAATAGGTTTTGTTAGATGCTTGCATGCGTTCTGGGGTTTTTATTACTTGAAATTTCATTCTGTTCCCTGTTGATTGTACCACAATCAACAAAGTAAATACTTAAAAAATTAGTTGTAAACCAAATAACTTTTTGCATATGTTTAACAATCAAGTGTCCTGATTTCAGAAAGATTTCAGCTGATTTTATTACATGTCCCTGCTTTGGTGGAATTGTAGAAATTGAAGACAAAAAGGGAAGGGAGAAGTGAGAAGAAAAGCCATCCTCGACCTGTCGAGAGGTTGAAAGTGCATACACAGCAGGTGTGCATGTGCTTTACAGCTAACCATAGCAGTGGTAATGGTTGTCATAATCTGAAGAGGAATAAAAGGAGAGCTGGATACCACCAAGACTTCACTTAAACCATCAGATTTGGGATGCCTCTCTCTGCAGGGCAGACTTCTTTCCAAATACTTTGTGCCCTCTAGGACAGGCAGAAAAATCTAATCCTTGTGACCTTTTTTTAAAAAAAAACCATAAGTAAAGTTTGCAGCATGGTATTTGTATGCAGAGATTAGCTCTTGATTTCTTTGCTTGGTACCTTAGGGTATATTTTTAAAGTACTACACAGAATTTTGGTCTCACTTGTCAACTTCTATTGACTTTAAACCTCATGAGTCACTTTGACAATATATCCCAGAGGGTTCTATCTTACATCGGCTTTAATTTAAATTCCCCTGCTTTTAGGGGGGTTATTTCTGAATTTAGAGTTAGCTTGCATGGGAAGTTGGCTTTCAGGAGAATTTTCCTGTCTTAGAGATATTCTGCTTCCAGGTTTTCACAGTATTATTTTATGTTCTGGTTTTCTTTGGGGGGGGGAAAAAAAAAAAGACATTTTTGTTAGTATCTGCAATTTCTTTTACTTATTAGGTTTATTCATGCTGGCAGTGGCTGCATTACTCAATGTCAGTATGCATGGCCCCCTTGTGAGTGCTATTGTAACTCATGTGTAACTGTAAAAGTATGTACTTGGTAAGACTCGTAGTACAACAAAGGCGAAACTCTGTAAGTAAAACCTAGCCAAGCATTTATGCATTATTTTCTTTGCAGAAGGGCTATGTTCTTCTCTCTTAAGAAGAAAATCCCAGCTGATTTTCCGTATCAAAAATTCCAGTGAGTCATGTGATGTCATAAATCCCTATGGGAGTGATATGCTGCTCCATGGCAGCTGGATGCACATCAAGTCCTCTGCCTGGTAATGTGTTAAGGTGCCCAGACTGGTGGATTGGTCATTATTTGTGGCTCTCACATAGAAGTTATGTCAAACAGATATATACAAGGGTGAGAGTGACATTTTGCTAGTCCCCAGAAGGGTTTTCTCACAGTTCACTCCATTACTCCTCCAAAATGGTAAATAAATAAATGACATTTAGAAAGGGAGCTCAGTGAGAGACAGGTCTGTGTTCTGCTAAATGTGGATGGCAGCCCGAGTTATCCGTAACTCCCCTCGTTGACTGGCAGCACCAGGGGGGCTAAAAGGCATGGCAAAGAGCCAGCTTCCTCAGCTGGAGAAATCCTGGGCATGGTAACCACCTTTGCCAGGCTGTGCCATCATGTACCTCTGGGTAGAGCATCAAACAAGTGTGCTAACAAAAGGGTAAGTATTTCCCCTGAAGTGTTTGACAGAAAATAAACAGCTGGAGCAACTGGCAGTAAATTCTAGTTTCCTCAACAGCATTCTGGTAACAATGGGAAAAGGAAGGAGAAGTCAAATCAACAGTACCTCTGTTATAATTGGCACAATAGTCTGGTTTCTCCTCTTTTGTCTTATGTGGTCATATACAAATATGCAAACAGCAACAAATACTGCCTTAGCTAAAGACAACTGCTCTCTGTCTAGGAATTCAGGTAGCAAGATGGTGAAAATTCAGGCTGAGCATTGCTTTCAACATAATTTTCTACTTTGCCATGAAATATGAGCTGATCTTCCATTTTCTCAGTATCTTTCTCATCTAAGGGACAAAACATTGCTCCAGGATTGGTAAGCATATTGAAAACATTAAACAATATAAATGAAATTCTTACTATTGGGCAGAGAAAATAAACTCTCAGTCTTTCCTTAGTTCTTGCCAGGATAATAACTATGGCATACATGACATTGCTACACATCATTATCAGCAGTACTAGTTTCATTAAAAGAAACATTTTCTCTAGCACCACTAGCCATTTCTCATTTGATTTTTTGATTCAAATGCTTTACTGACCTCTAATCAGCATAGGTGTACTGCACTACCTTTGGCTGGAGAGTTGGTTATCTTGGAAAAGGAAGATAAGATTTTGTTAGTATTTAGCTATTAAGTAAGCTCATGTTATATTCCATTCCATTTTCATTGCACCTTCAGGTCTTATTGTCTTCCCCTTCAAAACTCTTTCTACGGCTTTGCATTTTGTTTGGATCAGTCTAATGGGCCTGCCATGGTCCCAACCGCTCCTTTTTCTTCTTCCTTTCATTCTTCTTCTACTTCATATGCACCTATCACAGACATAATTTTCTGGTTACTTAGTAGCATTCAATTGAATAAATTTATTCCTAATATTTGGTATCAGATCTGGAATTTTCTGTGTCCCTCCTTTTGAGATTCAGTTAAAGAGATGATCGAGCCCTTCACATGTGGACATTGGCTTCCAAGACAAGTTCCATACCCTTTTGCTAACCTGTCCTTGCTTAATTTTAGGAATGTACCTATGTGTCCTTTAATAAGTCTCCCTTCATGTATAATGAGCTTAATGTTATCTTTCCCTGCTTTTCAGTTTTATGACTAAAGGGCATTGTTTTAATTTCCTGTGAGTATTGAATATATTGACTTTATTCTTACACCTCCTGACTAGCAAAATGTTTGTTTCTTGGCTGACTGTTGGTGTTTTTTTGTGATTTCCTTATCTTCAGTAATGTTTTTGAGACTCTTCCTACAAACCTCTGCCTTAGTGTATAAATTCCAGATAAGATTGGCACCTTTGACTTAATGACATTCCCGCCTTCCTGAAGACAGAGGTGTTTTGCCTGGCTGACTTCACTAGTCCCCTCACTTCCTTAAAGTTTGTCCTTCTAAGTCTGGAGCTTTCACTATTATGAGTATTGCAACCCTTGCAGTAATAAAAGTGTAGTGTAAACATCTGTGGCAGCTTTGATTTAGGTTACTCATGCACTGCTCTAACTGCAGCAGTTAGTTTTGCTTAGACTAACTTACTCAATTTCTTAGGTAGGTTTTGCAGCCTGCCCTGAGCTCCAGGCTGCTTTATTTCAACCTCTGCTAATGCCCCAGTTTATTACAGTTTACTGAGTTACAGCTTCTGTTTGTTCTTCCATTCCATTTAAATGGCATCAGCTTCAGACTATTCAATTCACGTGTTCCTGTGACCAAATTCTGTTATTAATGTTCTCACTACTAACAAAACCAAGCTTCAAATAGAATTCTGTCCAGTTGTTTTAAGAGTTATTTGGTAAAAATATCAGTTGGTTATTGTACTGGGGAATAGCAGGCCTCTGAATTATTAGTGGCATTTCTCTCAATCATTTTGCTTGGGAAGCTAATGTCACTTACAATTTGTCTCCTTCCAAAGCCACAAATTTCTCTTTATGTACACAGAATTTCCTCTAAGTAATTCTTGGTCAGAGGAAAAGTGGTTTTGACTAGACCTCATTTTGTCACTTGTTCCTTAGCAATAGTCTCTGTTTTAGCTGCCGTTTTTTCTACTATCTGAATAATTGGGTATGTTTGCTCTTAAATATCTTCATTCTTCTGTGGTGGAAGTTACATCATTTGTTCTAGATCCAAAAGAAAACAATAGATGGCAATTTCTTTGATGGACTTTCTGCTGCAGTTTGGCATCCTACCGTTATCTCTTTGTGTAGCATCAACCCTGACCCTAATGAGCAAATTTACTTTTGTATCCTCCTACCTGGCAACAAGTCTTTGCAACACTTCTCTGTATATCTGGCAGAGATGCTGGCTGTAGCAGCATCTGCAGGCAAGTGAGGAGCAATTGTTATTGAGTTGTAGTAGAGACACATTTCAGGGATGTGCTCTTAAGTATTCCTGAGTTGAAGTGTAGGAAAGAAAGTCAGGGAGAATTCTCTCAAGGTCGCAGAGTAAACCACATTCTTGTTCCTATGCACTGTTTCTCTACTGACATCCCGTCAATGAAAATCTGATAAAAAAATGAGTAACTTGAGGAAGTCATGCTTTATTTATGGAATTTGGTTTGCTATTTATTTATTTATTTTGTATTCTCAAAATTTCTGCTGAAAGGGTGGAAAATTGGTGCCTGGAAGCAAAACTGGAGAAAATTCAAAGCACAAACATAGAAATTCTCCTTGCATATTCATGTAGAATAAATATTCCACATTTTATTACTCTATTTAGGAGTGACTGTGCCTAAATTCACAGACAGTCCGCGGGTAAGTTTTAGAAAAGATAGTGGATCTCATGTCACTCTGTTTAAAAAAACTTCAGAATATTAAAAGTAACTGAGTATATTAACTGTAAAACACAACAATTTATGTTCATTCTAATTTCACTTCAATACCTATGAGAATTTTAGTACTTTTTATTACTCTTTCTGAAAGAAGCTAAAAATTACAGTTCAACATTCACCCTAATGCATTTTCATTTTAAATCAAGATTTGATTACAAATGCCAATGGAAAAATATCATTCAGAAAATCTAAATCTCCATAAAACTGTTTCTTTTTGAGCAGTGTCCTTCAAAGTTAATACAAGCTATTTACATGTGTGCTTGGGCATTTACCTACATATCCATATTTTTTATTCCTTTTTTCTCTTCATGTGTATACAGGGAAAGGCAAAAGAGAAGAAGGAGAAAAGGGAGACAGAAAGTTGAGAAATCTCTGCTTTGATTGCTGATAAAATATTTTCTACAGAAGTCACAAGTGTTCAAGGAGCTTGTAGAGAGGTTTAACCACTACCATCAATAAAATATTTCAATGGTTTATAATCTCAAAGAGTGAGATCCTTTCAAATTTGTTGCCTCTTTCTGTTATGAAATCTGCAGCTGGCTCTTCAGTGTGCTTTGCCTGATATATTATGTTAATCAGCTCCCTTATTTTTGCTAGGCAGCAACCACTCCTTCAAAAACCCCACCTAATTGAGTGCACTATTTTGGGGTGTTTTGTCTTGCAGCTGGGAAGCCACATTTTTTGCCAGTAATTTGTAGTCTCTACTTATGAATGAAACATCTTTGTAGCTTCCTCAAGCTGAGTTTTTGGAAGCTATTTGTCAAAGCATTTTTCATAGTTCAAGGCAGAAGCCTCCACTGCGGAAGTAATGAGAAACATTTGGCAACTAGCGGAATTTGTTGATACTATTTTTTCTGGTTTTAATCATAGAGGTGGTCTCCTGCTGGGAGTTTCCCCTGTTATATAAATCTTCTGTAGAGAAGACATTTCATGTCTCTCTCCTGTAAGACAGTTTGGATTCTTCAGATTCTTCCTCTAAAGTATCTTTCTTCTCCTGTGGCTTGGTTTTTAAATTTATTTATTTTCTTTTCCTATGAAAACTGTACATATTCAATAGTACTTTAAAAAGTTTTAAATATTCTCTCTTGGTTTTTTGTCTCCTTGAAGACTTTAATTGCTTTGGAATTTAACAATCCCTGTGTTATTAAAGTTTAGTTCTTAGATTTACCTGCACTTTCACCTTTATAAGAGCAGTCTTCTGGTTCCTAGTGTTTCACAGTGCTTGAGAGATTGCAAAAATATTGACATGCTCTTTTCTGTCTCTGAAAAACTGCCCGAAACAGATTTTTCTCAAGCCTGTTCCATTTCCAATTTAGTCAAGCCACTAGGCTGCATCAGTAACTCTTCCTCTGTTAAGATTGTTTAAAGCAAATACTGTATTTTCCTATTAAAGAATCTCCCTATTTCCCTCTAGAGATGCACTGCTGCTAGAGGCTGCAGGGCTGCCTGCTCAGTATTGTGAGGTATCAATTTTTCCCTCACCAGCCATGAATAACTCTATTCACAGCCTTCAATCTGATTATGACTTTTCAAATGAAGGTTGTCTGAGGGTGGTGGAACTGTATAAAACACGGGTATTTGTGCTCACAGACACCGATGGCAGTGGGTAGTGTAGGCTTTTTCTCTAAGGAATAACCATTTCAAGTCTTTTGTTGGCACTCTCTACTGCTTTGGCAGATGGGCACAGGGTGGGCAGGCATTCTCCTGCTTGAGGGATGGGGTCAGAGTCCCCAGGGGATCATCTCAACTGCAGGAGACGTCCTTTGTAAAAGCTCTGCCACAAAGTGCCAAAGGCAGGAAGCAGGATGCAATAGCCAACACAACTGCCAAATGTAGCAGGACGGGATTTGGTACAAACTGAATTGTTAAGAATTCTGTAGGCTGACATCTGGAAGTGGTAGAGCTCTAACCAAGGGCAGCAAAGTCTAATTATTTTCTCTTTATCTTCTCCCAATGTCTTCCATGTATCTCATCAAAGTGTGAAATTTTCAAGGGAGATACTGACCTCTTCCCACTTTGAGAGCATGGTCCTTGCTAGAGTGCTGGGGCCACAGAAGGCAGGAGTTACCTACTGAGTTGCCTTCTATTTAGATCTTTGCTTACCTCCTACCAATAAATAATAATCTAACAAGTTACACTAGTGGTATTTACAGCCTCTTCTGTAGAACTGGAAGGCATCTTTTCTATTAAAAAGTGAATGTAGAGCATTTCCAAAGGCTCTTGACTTTGGTAAAGAGACCCTTTACCCAGGAGACAGCCTAATCTTTTAAACTTCCTTCCCAATGAGCCTGTTTTTTGGATAATCCATCTTTGCCTGCTAGCATGCTACCCTTGATAATGAGCCTGTCGTGACATCAGGTTAAAATGTATCACTACAATTAATTTCTGTAAAATACATTGTTCAGAGGATAATGAGAAATAAGTCCTATTTTAAAGCTGATCAGGCGGTGCAAGACAAGAATCTCATTCTTTTAATGAAAACCTACAGACTTTTACTTCAAAACCAACTATACTTGATTAAAACTGTGATAAAAGCCTGCAAAGTAGAGCTAAAATGTTGCAGCTGGAATTTCTTCAAAGTAAGAGAAGAGCTCTTATATTGTTTCAGTATGATGTAATGTGCATGTGATGGATTAACTCTATTTCCAGCTACATTTGCACCTGAAGTTTTGATTTTCTTCCTTCCTGTTCATATAATTAAAGGAATTTGGAGCCAGACCCAAGAAAGGACTTCTAGGCACTTCAGGTGGAATTTAGATGCCTATATCCAACATTTTAGTGCTTAAAACCTTCGCTTGATTTGCCAGCTGATCTTGAAGATACCAGAATTCTTATCTTTTGATCTAAAGCTTTCCAGGCATTTTTTTTTGTACAAGCTCCAAGCTGTCTCAGTTCTGTGATCAGATGTAATCAAAATCACCAACTGGAGAGTAGACACTTTCCTTCTCAAGGGCTTGAGGCTGTAGGTATTTCTAGAATGCACTTAATACTACTGACCCCTCTAAAAATAAATTAGTGGTAGCCACTGTCTTCTTGTAAGGCATAAGAGGAAGCACATGCCATTTCTTCTAGCTTGGGGCCCTGAGGTACCCGAGGAGAACCCAGATGGGTCCCTTCCTTTTGATCACATGAGGAAATTAGATAGTGTTCTCAATGTATGGCATATTCTGCATGGGGGGAACCAAAGAGGAACAGAAAAGAGATTAAATATTTCACTGAGGAGGAAGAACACTGAAGGTGATATAATTTTGTGACTAGGAGGTTAAGGTAAACCTCACAGATGCTAGGGAGGTAAATTCTACTTCCACATTTTTTTCAATGTTCAGTGTAAAGCATTATTTTATATAATCCAGTATTTTTTTCCCAAATAAACTGATTTAAGGCAAAATGATTTTTAATTTGGTACTATTGCATAATGGTGCTGGCTTCTGATAGAATGCTGGGTTTTTTTGATGCTTGTTTGTTTCTTAAGTAATTTAATTGCAAAGGGTGCAATAAAAATACAAACCGATATAGGAAGGGTAAAACAAGTACAGAATGATGTGGTGTATTTCTTATTCCTCACATGTTTGTAGCTTGCAGCTTGCAGCAGTATTTTGCCAGTCAAACTCTTTACAAAAAATAATGGTATTAGAAATAGGTTGATCTCATCTGTATGTCATGGAAATAACTTGTGATTCAGATAACAGCTGAAACCCACTATCCTTACTACAAGTAAGCAGTTCAAACACATTGAACTTCTAAGGATAAAATTTTTAGACATAAACTTAGAGTATGATTTCTTAGTGTTTAAAATAACAAAATTAAAAATTCTTTGTGAGTAATAATTTCCTTTATGTAAGAGTAACCATCCTAAGAGACATCATTGGCAGCCTGGCTGTGTATGTCATTACAAGCTCTGGGTGGACACTCAGCATATGACATTATGGAAAAAGGTGGGTTGCTAACAGTTCCATACGTAATTATGGTGATATTCCTATCAACTCATATGGTGAAAACAACTAATCAGACATGGAGGACATCTCTACAGAGGAAGATATTACAACTGGGAAGCAAGATGATGTTATGTGGCTTTTCTTCACCAGAAATGCAGATGCTGTGGTGATGAGGAGAACTTGGATGCTGGATGCCAAAACAGGCTGCTAAGAGACATCTAAGCACAGAATTGCAGTGCCACAGGAGAATACTTTGAAACATTTGCTGGGTTATCTGTGAAAACAGCACAACAATGCAAAGAGAATTTAATTAAATTTAGAAAAGGGCTTGAGAGCAAAACAAAAATATTATTATAGCACATTGTGGACCTGTAATATTCCCACATCTTGATTATTGCTTTAAGTTTGGTGATTTAATCTCTAAATGAATACAGAAGAATTAGAAAAGAAGAACTGAACAGGACTATAAAACCATGTATTCTGCATACCTTCTGAGTGAGGCTAGAGCGGGACAAATTTTGGGAGAGGATAGACGCCCACAATTTCATCGATGAAATGGGAGAAGAAAATGGGAAATACTTAGTGAATATGTGAGTCAGTATAAAGGGGATCCCGATGAAATAAGGTTTTAAAACAAACCAGCGGAAGTTGTTCAATTGTGCAAGTTCAGCTGTAGAAGTGAAGGTATTGTCTTATCCAGAAAAAGGTTGGAATAATCTATGAAAAATAAGGAATCTTCTTAACATCTAGCATAGGAACTCCTTCTATTCATGACCTAGGTAAAGGTCATTCAGCTTGACTTTACTCTGACCTGATATGGATTTCTCAGGTGGAGAGAAGGCTGGCAACATGAAAATTGTAGTTGCTGAAAGAACCATGCTAACAGTGTTCATGAGCATAAAATATTGCTCAAAATGGCTTAGAGAAAACTGTGAAAATTAAAATAGAGACCATCTACAATCTTTCTCACCAGCCCAATTGAAATGTGTGAAAACTTTTTAAGTCCTAAATGTAAAAAAGAGCAGAACTCTCCATTTCCAGACATGCTATCTGTAGCTGGTGTAAAGTTACTTATGATTGCAAAGCCTGCTACAACACTTTAGGAGTGCTGTGACACAGCCTGCAAACTAAGAGGTGGTGAGCATTTTGTAGAAAAAGAGTAAAGAAGTTATGGGGTGAGGAGCTTCCTTACTGATCCACAGTGAGAACTTTGATAACATCTTTTCTACCTAATTGTAAAGGCAGAAAGTTTTTTGAACAGTATTGAGAACAAATGTTGATTTGCAGAAATAAATTTGTTCCTTACAGTATTTTTTTTATGTACTGCAAAACATAGAAACCATTGGAAATACCACTCCCAGTGCTACAACGTGTCTGTTTCCCCCTAGTACAAGCATTTTTGTACAGGCCTAATCAGGATTTGAGCATTCTCTGAGGCTATGACTTTAATGATTGGTTTGTGAAAAGATATTAAAAATCATTGAAAATATTACTGAGTTCATTGCCTGATCTGCCAGTAGGCAGGATCTGAACAAAAGTGTTATTTCCCTGTCTGAATCATGAGCACTATTGATTGTCTTTCCAGTAAATGTGTAGAGCTATAGAAAGAATATTATAACTTGTCCCTGTAAGTCATATTCTGAGTGAATGAGCTTTTAGAAATGGAAGTTCTGGTGATTTATATTTACAGCAGCTGAGTTTGAATTTCAGGAGGATGCTTGGTAAAATTGAATGAGGACAGAGGCTGGATGGCTTAGCTTGTGCTCAAGGAGTCACAGGATGTAAAACAATTATTATTATGGTTGCTGCTAATAATGAATAGAACTTCTCTGCCTCTCTTTGTGTAGATCCTTGTGGCTGAAAACATGCAACTTGCCTCACATGCTGTGTGAGAAGAAATAAGCATGTATATTTACTGGTAAGAAATATATATTTGTACTGGTAAGAAATTTTCTCTTATTTAATGAAAGCCCAGTGCTGCAACCTGCTAAGCATTCTTGATATACATTTAAGGCAGATGCTCATATTTTTTATTAGTCAGTTGGCATACTTGAGTTCTTTAAAATCTTTTGAGCTTTTAGTAATCCCAAAGTGGTGCCAATGTACAAGACTTACCTTGTCTTTCATGAAATTTTAGCAGGAATTTTTGGAAAACATGCTGAATCACTGACGTGCTATATAGTATCTATTATTATTTATAAGAACTTACCTGTTGCCTTTAGTGACATAGGAAATTATTTCAGATGAAACACTAATCATATCACTATAAAATTCACCTTAATTACTCTGCCTTATTTTTGGAATTGCTTATTTGGAATGACCACTGCACAAATCCATCACCATGCTCAGCTGGGTATTTTCAGCTCACTTACATCTATATATATAATAATACAATGTAGAAAATAAGCAGAATGCTATCCTGGGGAGCATTCAAGGTCAGCTTGGATGGGGTTCTGAGCAACCTGACCTAGCTGAAGACCTCTCTGCTCTTTACAGAGGGGTGGGTCTAGCTGATCTTTAAGCTCCCTTCCAACCCAAACCATTCTATGATTCTGATGAAGCTGTATCATTGCTATCTCAATGATCAGGAAAAGCACAATTATGTGGTTGGTAAGTGTAAGAAAGTCGGTGGACTAATATACCTGATAGGACACAGCCAATATTTTGGGTTAACCTGACCTCTCCCTCTACAGACACTTTCTTAAGAACAGAGAGGTATGATAACAATGCTGCTTTTTAAAATATCCACGTTGAATTATTCATTGTATTTTAATAGAGAATAATCACATGCAACAGGTGTTTTTCCTCTGGCTTGTTGAATTTCAGTGTAACTAGCCTCCAGTTATTGGCCTCAGGGAAAGAAGCAGTAGAACAAATCAGCCTTATTTTAAAATAATTACTGCAATCCTACAGTGCCTGTCAGTTGTTGTTTTCCTATTTTATGTCAATGTACAGTACATGTACAAATAGGACTCTGAAACTGGGAGAAGAAAAATGCAACCTATTAAATAAAATTGAGAAAATAACTGGTGGATTTAGTAAATATGTTTTTAGTAGAAGTGGAGGGCCCTTTCTGTATGTTGTATTAAAATCCTTTTGAGCAAAGCAATAATAAATTGCTAGCATGATGATAAAAGGAATAAGGATTATTATAATTTTTCTCCAAGTAATTGCTATGATATAAAAATGCATTTGGGGGCTCCTTTTGTGGCTTTTACGTCAGCATTTAAACATGATTAATTTAATTTAAGGAGGATTAAGTAAAATTTCAAAAGGGATAGAAAGTATGTTTCACTAGTCTGATTCTTTTAAATTTCAAAAATACAATGGCTGTTAATAAGATATTAGGGAGAACTGCATACCTGTTTAATTCGACTGATGCAGCAAGGCCTTCTGATGGATCCTGGGTACTCATGAAGGGAAAATCCAGCTCATTCCCTATTCCCACACATCTGCATTTAAAACACTGCACGAAGTCTACAGGTCAAGGAAGAGGTTGGAAATAAAATAATCTCTGAATCTGGGCCTCTCTTAAATCTGCAGAAAACTCATGTACTGGATGGATATTTTGGAAGAGGGCATAGTGATCAGAGGCATGCATCTGCATGTCCACCTCTTCACCTGATGGTTCTTCCTGTTAGAGCTCTTCTCCCACATGCTGGTCAGACCCCAGCTCTGAATGATCTCTGCCTGATGCCTGTTAAGGAAGATTCTCCTTCCTGTGACAGGACACAGATTCTGCACTGCTCTTAAGTGCATCTGCAGGTGTAGATGCACTTAGTGGGTATAGGTTTTGGTGTCAAGGAATGACCCTCCTGAAGGCGAGCCACCCACACCTAACAGCAACATCTGGCAGCCTTTGAACAACGCAGCGCCGCTCTTTGTATGGGGTTAGCTCAGGGACTTAAAAGGTGGGGGCTTTCCAGAGGTGGTAAATTACTCAGAGAAGGCTTAGGATACACACAACTGAACAGTTGCTGTATTTCTCATAATTTTTTTCAGTCTCTCCCAGGCTAACATATCAGCAGGACTGGGAGAGACTTTTGATGGACTGCAATGCACTGCAGCAAGATGCTACTCAAGCATGCAGCCTTCATGGAGCTGGTGCAGTGTGAGGTGGAGTTCTTCCTTGTAGCAGGCTCAGAATTTGAAAAATTTATTTCACTGTCATCAGATCTACCTATTGGAATGTAAAGACAAGTGAAGAAGTAGTTTAAATTGGAAGTTATTAAACTTATGTAAATGGATAGACTGCTAAGAGGACTTTCCCAACCATAAAAAGAATATAAATATTTTTATTATGCTTTATTCTTGTAAGTTGATAATTTTTTAATAACTATATCTCAGTGCTAGAAGACTCTTGTGCTTCTGAATGAGGCAGGGAAGATTTTGTTTCTATTTTAGCAATTAAAGATCCTCTCACAGCACAAATATGGACATAAATTCTTTATAATTTTCACCTTGTCCCTTTACAGCAAATTATGTTCAGAACATAAAGTGTTACCCAAAAATTGAAAGATGAGATAAAAGAGATATTTTCAGATTTGGAGAATAATATGAATAAGATCATATTTGTTGGAAAATAGACTAAAAGAATTGATGCTTTGTGCCACAAAGGCTAGGTGGGAATAGTAATCATCACAGCTCTTTTCACAGTCTGCATCATCACCAGTAGTGTTTCATAGTATGAAGACTGGACAGTAGACCAGCACACAGGTAAATGATAACTAATACAACACATTTCTCCTATGTGTTTTTAATTAATGTAATTTGTTATTTTGGTACTTTTTAAATAGCAAAAATCTTTTAATAATTTTTTTTTAAGTAATAAAAGCATTCCTGTTAGCTTTTTACAATGAGAACATTAAAATAAGAAAAAACGTAGTCCTATATTTATTCAGAAATAATAAAAATTATGCATTTAAAATGTTAATGAAAGCTGGTGAGTAATTAAATGTAATAATTTTGTACATTTATTCTTCAAATTCTTCACTAGCCTGTATTAGTGAAATACACAGATAATGAAAATTAGAAAATGGACTTCACCGCTCAATTAAAGATAAAACAGGAGACACTTTAAATGTTTTCCTTTCTATTCTATTTCTATCTTGTGCTTCTCTGTCTCAGTTTCAGAGGGAAGCAGAAACTCAAGGAGTTGCTGCACTAACAAAAAGACACTTACACAGGTGCATTCCCATTTCTCCCTCTTAGTGCCATGCAAACATTTATTTCCCTTCCCTTCAGCCAGGAAGGAGACACATTCTGTGTCAGAGTCTCAATCCAGAGGAACTCTCCATGCCCTTCAGTGAAGTTATTGTGAACTTACTTTTACCTAATTGAATCGTCACTAAAATCAGAATCCAGCTCTACATCTCTGACAAGAGATGGAACAGCTGAACAAGAGTAGGCATAGAAGAAACACTCAGCTTTTCTTTGTATTTTCCTCCTTTGGCATCTTCACAATTCCTTCTGAAAGCTGGAGACACAGGAGCTGGGAATCCTGCTTTTACTCCAAACTGAGGTTCAACAGGGAAAAACAACTATTTTGCAACAAATTTGAGAGACACGCAGCTTAGATCTTGATGTCTTATTTCTTCTGAGTTGTATTAATAAAGGCCCCTATTTTTTTCCTACCGAGGAAGAGATGGAGCAAGATTATGTAAAAATTATAGAAGAGATTTGAGTTATTTTAATACTATTTTCTTTTGAAACAGGAGGAAAGTATGAAATGTTTCTTACCTTTTAAGTAATTTTTCTTATGTCATTTATTGTTCTAGTGATGAATGGTTAAAACTTACTTCGATAAAATATCAGGCTAAGTGAAGTTAGCTATGACGAATCTTTCATTTGTAGATCAAGATTTGTTGCAACTAGCCTACATTTTCTTTATACACTTTAAAAGACATCATCAGTTCCAGAATTCCTTCATTTAAGAATGCACACATGTACAGACTAACACATCTTCTTTGGAGGGCTTCTCCTCTGTTAGAAATTGTATACTTGTGGTCCTTTTGGAAGCCTGGACCCTAGTGGAACACTTAAAAATGCTCAACAGATGTAGATAGTTAAAAGCTCAGTAGAGGGGCCTTCATGCATCTTCAGTTATGTTTAAACTTTTTTTAAATATCTGAGAGCTGGAAATTCAGCTCTGAGTCAATTTTCAGATGTTTTCATAAAGTTTTACTCTGCGGCCATTTTTCATGGTTTTGATGTTTAGCTTCTATCAGAAACTAATTTAATGAATGCATCAATACATAAATTAGTCTAAATATGTCAGAATATAAGCCTTATGTCCCACAAACACTCGTTCTTGTATCATCTGTACATGGGTTTTATTCTTGTCTTTTACAAGGTGCAGTAGAAGGAACAAGCACACAAAATGTACAGTTATTCAGACAGAGTACCTCAACTGTGTGCATCACTAGACAGGAAGTCATTTGGGAGTGTGTCTGTCACCATTGTCACCTGCTGTAATTAACAGCATGCTAAGAGCTATAAGCAACCCGAGAAACTTGATTGCATCACACGTTGAGGAAAGGACAGCTAAAAGTTTTTCTAAATAAAAACCAAAAAAATAACTTCAGATATGGTTCTCTGTTCTGTAGGTTCAATAAAAATCCTGCATAAGTAGTGAAGGTGATTTGACAAGAAGAGCCATTATAAGAGACAAATAAAATAAAATAAATCAAGTGAATTACTGATAAGATGAATTTCAACTTAGATGGTTTGATTTGATCATGCTCAGTGTTTCTGGTTCATTGTGATTATAGGGTCTGATTTCTCAGCTTTATACTCTTGATTTATGCCAAAGAATGAGATATACCATTGATTTCAGACTTCCTGTTTTAATGCAATGCTAAATTATGGGTTGCATCTCATTACATTTCTGATTCCCAAAATTAAAAGTGTGTTTGAGAAGAGACTGCGAAGGAGAGAGAAGACAGGAGTGCGATGAACTGCCCAGCTGTCTCTAGCAGGAGCTCTATCTAATGCTGGGAAGCAACACAGAACAGCAGTGTTCCTACGTCTCTTTTTCATTTGTGAATGTTTGCCAGAGATTACAATCACACCACTTCTCATCAGAGCTGGAGTTCTAGTTTATCAAAGTGTCAGTATGAAGACTAACACTAGGGAAAATTTGCTGCAATATGGCTGGAATATGAGCCCTAGTCTGACAGCTACAACATAGAATCAAACCCATCTCTGTAGCCGAAAGGTTTTGTAAACATTATTGGGCAGGAAGGGACAGCTTTTACAGGTACTTAAGGCTTAAATAGTTTATTGTGGAGTGTGCCATTATAGTTTTTAAAGCATTTGCATGTCTGGTACTGTTATTTTACTGGGAAGCAGGCATAAAGGCATTTTGTAAAACCGTAGTGACTTTTGTTTCCAATGCTACTGCACACCTAACACTACAAAGTATATCCAACTTCTCCCTGGTGGGGGTTTCACACAACAGGAGGTGCCACACCTCTCAGGAGGCTCCAAACTTTGTCCTTAGAGCCTACACTCACAGTCACAAGGGAAGTGCCATCTGGGCTTATGATAGTGCCCCACCCCGTTCTGTTTTTCAATGGTTCTAATCATCAAGGAATTACTCACAAATATTGCAGATTTAAAAATTATGATGCATATAGCAAATATGAGTGTGCATAGTCACTCTTTTTAGAAATGGAACTCATTTAACAATGTAGTCTGCACCAATAAACTTTGGGTATTCCTTACCCCAGTCTTAATTATATTTGAACTTTAAAAAGCTCTCAGACTATTTGCAATCTTTTATATGTTTAGTGTATTCATGATACAGAAATGCAAAGCTCATGGCTCAAAAAGAGTAGGGGACAAAAGGGAGGCAGTAAGATGAGGGCTCGAAATACCAAAGAACTGACATTCATCATTGTATCAATGGTAGCACATAGCTGTATGGACACCTGCAGGGAACTGTTTGGCAGCCTAACTCCAAGCCAGGACAGCAGAAGGCTGTCACAGAAAGAGTCTGCAATGCTTTCTTACAGACCCCAAGATTCATTATGCAGTTCTGAATCACAGTATCATTTCCACTCACATCACCTGGCCTTGCAGAATAAAGCTGAAGAGGTTGGGATTGTAATTCCCAAAAGCACACTAATGCACTCATGCACTTTTCCTGGGATCAAATCTCCCCCAAAGTCATAAACCCTTGCTGCATGCTCTGGTGACTAACTAAAACTTTAACTATGCCTATAAATTGATCCTTTATGTCAGCAAAGTTTTTACTAGACACAATTTTTCTTCAAGATGTGTTTGGTTAGTGGAACTAGAGTAAATATTTCATAGGATGATAGTAGTAAAACTGAATGGCAAGCAAATACCTTTATTGATCTTGGACTTGCTGACTAGACATCATAATGAAAGACACACTGGGAACTCGTGAATGGATGACTGGTCACTGTTCACTGTGAAGCATTATACTGGTACTCAAATCCTGGGCCTGAAGTGCTTATGCAGAGAAAACACTGTCCGCTGGAAATCTGTGGGAGATTTGCCCAAGTAAAAGTTGATGGAAGGGTCCCAAAGAGCAGTCATCTACAGGGGAACTCATGGATTAAGGTCACCTCTGTCTTTCTATGGGAGATGAGTCAAGGACCTTCTGCCATGAGTGCTTTCCTGGGTCTAGCCTGGCTCAGGCTCTGGTGTTGTTGACAATCTTAGTGGGTAGCCTCTGTGGTGAAAAATTACCAGGACATCTTTGAAGGGGTGTAATTTTTGGGATCTAAAGATTTCTTTTTTCAGAAATAAAAGGCAAACCATACCTGTTTAAGAGAGTTTCTTTATCCTGCCACTGAAGGGATATAAATACGAATTGAATGTTTTTGTTTGTTTTTCTATGGCTCTGGAGCTTGTATCAAATCTCTATGGTTACTTATTTGTATTTTGTTTTAGAAGTATCTTAAAATATTCAGTGTTCATGGAATATTTTCTCCAGAACAAAGACTGCTCTGAAGGATAGCATCAAATGCTAAAAGGCTGCATGATCCAAATTTGTTGGTTTTAGAAGAAAGGCACTTCCTCCTTTTTTGAAATCTTCTGAATTATTATGAGCTCCTTTCTGTAACAACTCTTTGCTTCTACAAGAAATATTCTGAATAACCAAAAGGTAGAAAAAAAAGTAGCTAGAGAACAACCTTCTACCAGGTCTATTTTTAAAATGGAACTTTGCTTTCTTCTCCAGGGCTGTGACCAGACATTTATTGCTAAACTGAGGTGTTTCATCAAAGCTCTGAGTAATATGGTGGGATACATGTGACCCAAAAGTGTGTATTGGGGATTGAAAGCTTACCTATTTAATCGAGGACCCTGAGACAGGAGCACCTTGCACTATGAGTACTATGTGTAGGTGCTGCCATGTTGAAAGAAACTGTACTCATACAGGCCATTTATTGCTGTTTTTTGTTATTCCTTTTAAAATTGATTCACAGACATTAGAATCAGGTAAAAATATGATTTGTATAAATAAATATATGCAAATTCACTGGTTCACTCTCTAGGTTGCAAGAGATTGTGAAAACTTCAGCTTAGTTGGAAGATGCTGTTTACCAGATTATTTATTAGGTCTCCTTCAGCTTTGTCCAAGGGTGAGAATTTGACTTTAAATACACTTCATTTATTTAATGCAAGCCTCCATTGAATTATTCTGATTCTGCTTTTATTGCTGTGTAAATACATTTCTGTTATTTTTCAACCTAATAGCTTTTCTAAATTTCTGCTATTTCACTTCTGGTCATTTTGAACTTAGAGGATTTTGTTTTGGGGGGGATGAGGTTTTGTAGAACTGTGCTTTGAAAACATGATGTGTGCAATTTGCTACTGGCCCCCTTCAGTGTGCAGCACGGCTGCCTGCTACGCAGCATGTGCTTCACCTACAGTCAGGTGCTAGAAACAACAGTCCTGTTTTGTCCCTCTGCCCCATATGTTTCCACTCCATCCTTCATATGAAATCTAGGCTGAAAATTGACTTAATTCAATTCACTGGTTTGCCAGTACTTTTGTAGTTTTGTGCTTGGCTCTTGCTTTAGTTGAGTCAGACATCTGCTAAAGCAGTGAGCTGGCCCAACTCACCCTACAGCCACTGAGCTAGTAGGCTGAATGTAAGTAATGAGGGACAGACCACACAGATAAGGTGTGACACAAAATAAGTAGTCTCAGTGACTGTTCTTTACTCCTGATATTAACTATGTCTGAGCCAAAGTCCACTGCTCCATGGTGCTTGTGCCGGCTGCGTCTACACTGCCTGTAGCAGCAGGAGTGCGTTGCACTGGTTTTGAGCTTGGAATCTTCCCCACCCGTGCCTGAGTCGTCCCTCTTGGCAAGCCAGGATGGGAGCAGGAACAGAGCTTTGGCTTAATCCTGTGTGATGATATTGTCATAGTCTGAACTCCAGAATCTGCAGCCATTTTGTGAGGCCAGACTGCCCAGCTGTAGCACCACACCACAAGGGGCTGGCCAGCACAGGTGGCAGAGCTCAGCGCTGTCACGCAGCCTGTGGTGGGTAACCCTTGGCAGCAAGGGAGGGAGCAGCCTTCTCACCAGAGATCCAAGCTCTGGGCATCTGTCCTGTCTACAATGTGGTGACAGAAACAAACTGTTCTAGTTTGTGTTTTCTTTCTGTGAAAGAAAATGTGTAAAATAGGACTGAAGAGATACATACAATCTTTCACAGACCTTTATTTTAACTGAGGAATTTAATCCAATGTAAATAGATTGCATTTGAGTAAAACAATGCAAATATGTATATTAATGTAATTAGAAGACACTTATCTGCCTGAAGGACCTTTTAATGATTTTATTTTTATGGGTTTTTTTCCCCTGGAATGAAGAAAAGTTCATTTTTATAGAATCCTCTGAAGTCTCTGGGATGTGTATTCTATGTATCTTCTGCATGTAAATTTACATATATTTTGGAATGTAAATACAGTGGCACTCTATATGGGGGGGGGGGCCCATTAGAATCTAATAACAACTCCAATCTCCAATAACAAAAAGTGTTCATATGAATAAAAGAATTGTTGTGGTTATACAGTAAAGAGACTAAAAATGTATATGAAATTAGGGAACTGGAAAAACACATAATTTTTATCATCACTAGAAAAATATCTGGTAGAAGTCAGTGGAGGTACTTGGTTACCATTGTCATTAGTCTGAGTATTACCCAAAGAGAGAGGTAACTAGAAATAAAATACGAAAAATATTTTTAGAAGAGAAAAGCAAATCACTGCGCAGTTGCTTCTTTATCATTCAGAGCATGAGATATTAGTCATAATAAGTGTTGTGCTGGGGGAGTAGATGCTTTAAAAGCTTTCTTCCTCTTCTGGAAACATCTTGAATGAAGAGCTTAGGAAGAAATCCCTAGAAGAGAATAAACTATTGTGTTTATTAAGAACATCCTATTGATGGATTATTTGGAATGGTACTAAAAGTTTCCCAAGGGAAATATCTATGACTTTTACAATCAACACTTGAAACAATTTTTTTTATAATGTCATAGAAATCCATTTAAATTGAAAATACTTTGTATCAAACTTTCTAATATGACCAAAGATTTAAATCCAACCAGTAACAGTGAACATAATGATAAAATTAAGCATGTGGTAGAGAAAAAATATCCTGTAAGAGACAGTATGGCCCTAAGTTCAATGTTGCTTTAATATTTAAATTTGTGAGAGTTTATTTCAGTAGAAAAGAATCAAATGCCATATCTGAAAAACAAAATGCTTTCCTTAGAAGAACAAAAATTAATGCCCCAAATCTACAACACACTGTCCAAAGGGTTGGTCTCTCCTCTGCATTTCATTTTCAGGCTGCCTTGTATTACAACAAAAGTACTGCAAAGGCAATCAGAATGATGTTACTAAGGAAAAGTCTGCAAGCAGAAGCTAAGGGGGTTTCTGTCTTTGCAACAGAAAACATGAGAAAACTCAAGAGCTTTTCAGGGAAAATGTAGGAATCAAGCAGAGAAGCAGGTCAGTGAATCCAGCATTTAACTTTTCTGGTGAATTCCTGCACCAACCATTGCTCATCATTTATTTAGTTTCTGATCTCTAGCCCCTCTCTGAACCCTCTCTATCTGTCAAATTTTTTTCTCTCTGATACAGCCAACTTCAAGGAAATGTCAAGATCATCTTCAGGAGTTTACTGTGTCAATTGCCAGCTATTTAGAGCTAGCCTACAAAAAGTACTACTTAACACTGTTAAAAATATGTTACCTGATTATAACTGTATCTGAAGAACCAACTCCCCCAACCATAACTGTTACAGGAATGTCATACAGCTGAGCCATATCAGTCTTTGGAATGTCCAGAAAATTATTCATATCCTTTTTTTAAAAAATGTTGGTGAAAATGAATAATGACGAACTTGAAAAATACATAATTTTGTTCCATACTTCTCTTAACTTCAAAGCCATACTTGTAAGACATGTTACAAGTTTGTTTCCAGTATCTTTACAGTGACCATATCTTACACACATATTATGAGCTCACAAGCCTGAAAAGCAAACTTCAGTTGTAAATTCAGTATGCTCTACCTGTCTGCTAGTGAATAAATATAAAAGAATATTCAATTCAGCAATACATTAAACATATCCTCTGTACTCATCCCAGGGAGGATATATACAATATAAAAGATTTATATGGATTGGTTTCACATAATACCATGATTTCCTTGGTCTTGTGTTTTTGTTACCTTGTATATATAGCACCAGCAGAGACTAGAAATTTGTTTTTATCTGGAGCTCTGCTACAGCTCTGCCTATCATGTAGACAAGAAATTAACATGGCTTTCTTCAAACAAAATACAATTATTCTGAAGGTCTTTCTGGTTCCAGTTGTGACTGAACATTCTGCTACAGGTTCCCGTGTTATTTCACTTCAAGCTAACATTTCATTACCTTTGCCAGTTCTTTCTGGCAAATACAAATCATTCCCATGACGAGGAATGAGAGTGGAAAAGGAAAATAATCTGTCCTTTCTCAGCATCAGACGTGCTCTCTTCCCACTGTCCAGCTGGCATCCAGAACCTAAAGTGCAGTTTGAACAGGTATCAGCAGGCATACGGCAAGAGATAGACAAGTCTGACCTGAAGTTTGTGGTCAGACTTTTTTTGCAATCATGGTGCTACATGTTTAGCAGAAATATTTTTTTCATTTTTCCAAATGACCTCAGTGATGCTCCTTGTATGCTTCCTCTCTAGACTCTTCACTATCTTTGTACCCCTCATTTAGATGCTCTTTAATATCCTTCTTATCCTATCCTAGCTAATGTCCTTCTTATACTGTGGCACCCAAAACTGGACACAGTATTCAAGGTGAGGCCGCCCCAGTGCAGAGCAGAGTGGAACAATCCCCCCTCACCTGGCTGGCAATGCTGTGCCTGATGCCCCCCAGGACACGCTTGGCCCTCCTGGCTGCCGGGGCACTGCTGACTCATGTTCAACTTGCCATTGACCAGGACCCCCCAGATACCTTTCCACGGAGCCTCTCATTTCCCAGTCTCTGTGTACTTCCAGGATTGCCCCATCCCAGGTGCAGAATCCAGCATTTGCCCTTGTTAAATTTCATATGGTGGGTGATTTCCCAGCCCTCTGATTTGTTTAGATCTCACTGCAGAGACCCCCTGCCTCTGAGGTAGTCAACAGCTCCTCCTAACTTTGTGTCATCAGCAAACTTAGCATACTTTTGAGTCCTGTGTCCAGTTAGTTTATGAAGACAGTGTTGGAAGGCCTTTATTTCTCAAGTTACATAGACCTTCCCAGGCATCTGCAAGTGACTTGTACACACAGCCTTCCTTCCCCTTTCTATACCAGCCTAGATTAGCTGCCATGGCAGCATGTTCAAGTTGTTCTACACAACTGCTGAAAGCAAACACTCCATTCAGATTGGTAAACAATTACCTGGCAGGACTCTGTTATGATTACATGGCGTGATCTGGTTCTGATGAGGCCCTCCCCACCCTAAGTAGACAATCTCTCAGGCACCTCCCCCTTCTTCTGGCTTTGGCTCGACTCATGGGCTTGTTGAGGCACAAGTCAGTATCATTCCCCCTGAGGATTTTCTACTCATGATCTTTGTCGCATCCTGGTCACTTCTCCTCTGCACTGACAGCTTGATAGTTAAACAAGGTGTGGCTCAGAGCAATATCAAATAACTCTAGGAAGGAAAAAGGGTTTTCCTGCCACCCATTGGGAAAGCAGGACAAATTGGCAACTGCTGCATTCTTTCTGTGGAATGGATCTTAGGCAAAGGGACAACAGTAGGGTTATGTGCCAGGCTTAGATAAGGGCTATGTCCCACCCACTCCTCGAGCTGCCAGGTCCTTGGTAAAGCACTCCATTAGTACACAAATATGTATCCTCTGAGAATAAGGAAGCTTGGGAAGGCAGTGTAGTTGGTAACTTGGTGTGTGGACCCTGACTGACTAGTTAGGGTGATATGGTCCATAGTCCAAGAATTGTTCTATCTGCAGGGCAAGCAGGTAACTTGCAATCAGGAATGTCTCTCTGCTGTCATGAAAGGAGTGTTACCTTATGTGTGGTGAAAAGGAGCAGAATACCTGGACAGGAGAAGGTGAACTTGATTAGTATAGCTGTTCATGGCACTTGAGCCACTTGAGAGTGAGAAAACGCTGAAGCACCCTGGGCAGATATCCTATACTGGCTTGCTAACTTGTAGGTGTACCTTTTAAAGTGGTAAAATGTAAAGTATGTTACTCAGTTTTTCTGCAGAGACAAAATTTAACCCTTGTCCAGGCTCAGCACTAGCTAAAAAAGACTTCTGGCTCTGGCAAGGCTGGAGTGCTGTGTGGTTGGTGCTATCTTTTTTTGTTGATGCCTGGCCCTCTGCAAAGGTGAGACTATTTTGGTCTATACCTAAAGCCTGGTATACAGAGAGGCAGGTCTGCTCTTCTCCTGTGTGTGGGTATGGATCAGGTAGGGCATGCTAGATCCCTCCCCTTTGCCTAGACATCTGATGGAGATGGAGAATGGCCCTAAAGTGGGTTTGCTGCCCCCCAGTTTCAGGATGGAGCCTGAAGGACAGCAAAAGAAGAGATCTAGATTATATAAAGCACACTGGGGTGATCGCAGGAGATATCTGTCAGGAAAATACCAAATAACAAAGTTTGGCAAGAAGGAGTGCACGTGTTGGCTATAGTTTGCCAGGGACAAACTGTCTGCACACCTTAGGAGGAGGAACACTGAAGGAGCTTGGTGTGCCACTCTGAAAGAGGCATGAAATAAAGGGTGGATCAGCATGGAGGTGTTGCAGTCATACTCTGTTTAAAACAATGCAGATAATGGCATCAAAGGAATGACCAAGAGCTGAACTTTGCTTCAATAACACAGAAATACATGTTACTTTTCATGCCCTGCATATGCTAATGAAGTAAAAACTTGCACATGCTTTTTATGTGCTACTAAAATCATTAAAATTTCACCTAAACATGAAATGAC
Organism: Corvus kubaryi; assembly: GCF_017639235.1. Taxonomy (NCBI): domain Eukaryota; kingdom Metazoa; phylum Chordata; class Aves; order Passeriformes; family Corvidae; genus Corvus; species Corvus kubaryi. The sequence continues at coordinate 10,163,993 of NW_024582054.1, forward strand.
ATCAATTGTAACTTTATGTTTTCTCCTCCCTCAAAGGAAACAATATAAATATAGCTTCAGTGGGGAAGGGGATCAGAGGGGGCTCCACCTTTGTATCCTGGGACAGTCGATGGGCTGTAGTTATCTCCTTTCCCATAAGGACTCCTATGGCTATTGGCTAGGACCTGAACACTTGGCTGTGCCAAGTGCTTCTTCAGGAAATTCAGAAAGCAAGCTTGTGTTTGTGGTTAAACTTGCAGTGCTATATAGTCATCTTGCAATTTAATGTATTTTTCACTGGCTGTATTATTTGTATTTCATGTATTCATGCCCACTTCTGAGGACAGTATATCACCACAACAAGTAAGAACTTGCATTTCTGTTTCTCAATAAACGACACTATTTTGCACCTGACCATGAGAGATATTGAATGTGACTGGACTTTTAGTCTGGCTGTGAGAGTTCTTTGGGCACAACCAGGCTTAGAGTGGATCGCATTATTTGTGAATCCATAATCATGGTAGTTCTTATTGAACATGACCAGACTTACAGTGCCACGCTGGCTCTGCATTTCTGTTGCTTAGTGTTGAACTGGCTATCACTCAGAATCTAAGCCCAGTGACCCCCAGCCACCTGACATCTGAGGACCAGCTGGAATGCAAGGAGGTTTATTTTCTGTCAGATCTTCCTCTTAATGCAAAAGAAACATTATCCTTACTCTTAACACAAAAATGTCTGTGGCAGCAGAGTTTACTGAATCTTGCACAGTATAAAAGCTGGTGTTTGGAGATTGCAAAGACCTGTGGGATAGTTCACAGTGCTCCTTCCAAAGCATGAGATGGACATCATTATGGCATTTGCCAAGGCCAGGGCACTGGACTGGGTCTGGCAAATGATTTGTGCATCTGTGTGCTGTTAAAAGAGATAGAATGGGCATAGCCAGAGTAATCAGTTTAATTAACTTCTTTGTATCTATAATTAGTCTGATTTTAGAGCATATTAAAATCGAAATTAAACTTCCAATACATTATTACAGGAACATATTATCTTTCCTTTATGTCCCATTATAGCTGTAATTAATATATTCAAAAGTATACATTACACTGTCACAATAATGAACAAAGCTAAATGAATATAAATATCTGCAGTAAAATACAGTGAAGTCCTGTGGTGCAATGGTAATGTTAGTCATTTTTGCATGAATAAATTGAAGTAGAGTGTGAAATTCCATAACTCTGCTGTGAAGCAAAGTCTCCAGCTGGCATGGACTGTCAAGTCTTTGCAGGACTAGTCTGTTGTAAATATTCATTATTACTAATTTAACGCTTAGTCACAAAATAAACCTCTTATTCTTCTGTGTGATTTCCTATCTGCACTGTGTTCCATTTTCATTCTTTTCTGGAAATGAAAGCTTGAGATATGATTCTGACAGTGTGAACTTTGGAAGTAAAAATCAACAGAGAAACACTTGCTCTAGTCTCGTACAACAACTGATTCAGCACTTGTGGCTGATTACTGAGAATCTTTAGATATTGAATTGTATTGGCCGAATTCATTGATTTTTTTAAGATCAGAGAACAGTATTATTTAATTTCAGCTCCTTTCATAGCACAGACACCACATCAAATGAATTTATTATTAAAATAAAAACATCAGCAACCTGTAATCACTATTCCCTTGATTACTTGAGAATTCTCTTAATTACTAAACTAAGGGGTCCTTTACTATGCAAGTCTTCTCCGTTGCAAACAAATAGAGAGCATAAACAAGACAGCTCTTATTCTGATGGAGAAATAAAAAGTATAGGGCAAGACAGGCTTTTCAAACTTTTGTCCAAGCTTGCAATGCATTTCCAAAGTCTTTCTGATTTAAAATGCAAATTCTGAACAGGTATATAGATTTTCTAGTACTTTCATTACAAACATGAGTTCAGATGTGCTAGCAATGTTATTATACTGATGTGTATTTGTAAAATTGGAGTATCATGTAGTTTGGAAGGGATGTCTAGACCTTGTCTGGAACAATGTCCTGCTTAAAGCAGGGTCACCTAGAGTGGATAATTGAGGGTAATTCCCAGCCTGTACAAAGATTACTTTAAACAGTGCACTGGAACTTGTATTCAGACATTATTTGCCATGAACCTTGATCCTTTTTCTAAGTCACCTCTTGACAGGTAAGGAAGTCCTGACTTAAAGAAGAACGGTTTAGATCTGTTGACCTTTCGGGTGCAATCTCCACATCTTCCTGACAGATTCTCAGTGCATGTTAAAACGGCATAAAATATCTCCAATGCATTTCTAAATGTGCTGTTAAGGGTACCGTTGGCATGAAGGAATCCTGAGGTACCCCAAAGGCAACTTTGTACTTCTCTTTGCTACCCTTGCCAGGGTGACTTGTCAAGATTACTTTGGGGATGGAAGAGTAAACCAGGAGTGTCATTCACTCCATGATCAGTTGCAAGATCTGTAGTTTTTCCTGCTTTTGTGGAAGAATTCTAGCTTGTGTTGGGGCCTGCTTTGACCTCAGGTAGTTTCAGGAAGAAGGGGAAGCCATTGGTTGCTGCCTTCCAGGGAGTGGTTGCTGCCTTCCAGGGAGTGCCTGGAACAAGGCCAGAAAGTCTCCTTAGCCTAGTCGATTGTGCGCCTTGAGATCCCCTTCAATCCAGGCTTAGTAGACTGAAGAATTCAATATGACAAATATTGCTGTGACAGTAGGTCATGGACAGAGCCCTACTGCCAGGCTACGGGGCTGCATGAAGAAATTCTTTGAACTTAAAAATACCCAGTTACCTAAATCCCAGGTGAAATGCTCTCTAAAGCAGCAACTGAGCATTTTGTACTGCTAGTAGGCTTTAACAATTCTTGGATAAAAACCATAAGTAGGGGCAAAAAAGGTCACATTTCTATATCATGGCTGAAAAGCCCTCATACAAAAGGAATATGCACATTCTTCTAGGAATCTGAAGACAGTAGAAAATGTTTCTTACTATTTACCTGGCAGATTATCAGGGGGAGATAGTAAGTTCCTGTGCTAACCACGTTTTTGACACATAAAAGGACATTGTCCTACTTAGAGTTCAAAGAAGGTTTCAGTTAAGTGTTTTACTCTTTCCTGTGTACTTCTGTGCTGCTGTCTTCAGCAGGTTATGCTTGAGCCAGTTTTTTTTCTTTTCCTTTTTTGAGACATTCACTATTTCTATTTTTGAAAACAAAGTTGTGGAAACTATGTCAATGTCAAATACTGGGTAAAACCTGCTAGAAGTGATGGTATCAGAATGTGGTTTTACAGGCTTGTATAATTTTTGGACATGATAAAATAAAAATTCCTTTTGTGATATGTTAATTCTTTATAAATACGGGTTTTCTTTGTTCAGCATAGACCCTTGAAGGACTTCAGCAGTCCTACTGGAAACCTGATTTTATTAGTGTTTTAGAAGAAGTACTTGTTGAAAAATCTTTAAAAATTTGTTTGGAGAACTTTGGAACATAGCCTTACTTTACCCATCCACAGTAATGTCTGATCTTCTAAAATGAAATGTTAATTTTGTTCAAATTGAGTAAATGTTATGACAGGGATGGTCTCATGGTCATTTACAAGCTGATGTCTGATGGCACTGTTAAAATACTTTAGTAGCTTTAAGTCATTGCTCCTTTGTAATATATGGATTTATCCATGAATTTAATATTTCTGGTCCTAAGACCTGGATTACAATCAGAGGGTTTTGGTCTATGTTGTGATCAGTGCAGCTACTGTATTCATTTTCAGGAAAACGGAAGTTTAATTTACAGCAAAAGCAGGTTTCTTTACATTACTTTGTGCTGACTTTCCCTAGTACAACTTCTGCAATTTCTGCTGACTCTGCCAACATATTAAAGGGCAAGAGTGGCAAGCAGTCAGAGGACCCTGAGTGTATGGGGATGAACTGAGGAAACCTTTACAGTCAAGCAGTTCTTCAGGATTATATTTCTCTTACCTGTCCATTAATTTAATTCTAAAATGTACCATATAAAAAGACCCCTTATTATTTTCAAGGTATATAGAAAGTGACATCAACTCACTTAAAAATCTTAATTGTGGGGAGAAGCAAGAGATTTTGAACAGCTAAACTACCTCACTTTAAAATCCCAGCAACAAGAAATAGTCTTATAAATTAATGCCTTGCCTTATCTCTGAATAATTTACAGTGTTACTTGTGCCACTATCAGAATGGCTTACTGATCAGAGTTATGCACTGTTTCAAGTCCTGAGAAAGTGCTAGTGAGTTTTTGCAGCAATTCCCAGGCTGGCTGTGTCTAGATCTGGGCTTACACCTTTTAATGCCAGGCCTGGACCTAATTCTTCAATCTCAGGAAGTATGTATTGGAGAATTTTAATCAGAAAATAGGGAAGAGAGTTAAAAAGCTTGTGTTTCAAAGAAATAAAATGAAAATTGGATATCTGTACCAAGGTAGTGCTCTATTTGTAGTATGAAGAGTCAAGGAATCTGAATGAGAAGAAACAGAGTGAAAATGCTCAGTTAGATCATAGCATAAAAATAAACAATTAGTCCGAACTGAATTAAATTACAGATATTTAGATCAAAATGTAAAAGACTATAAGAACAGTATATGCATTACTGAAACGCCCTAAGATCATTGTGCTTCAAAACACACCACAGATTTACATTATGCTGGAAGATTTATTAAAAATGCAATTTTAAAAGAAGAATTAAGAAGATGACTATGGTATTTTTGGAAACTAACAAGAACCAAGGAGAAACCTTGCCTGACACAGGAGAACATACAGCAAACACTTCACAGAATCACAGAATATGCTGAGTAGGAAGGGAGCCACAATGATCATCAAGTCCAACTCTTATCCCTGCACAGGACGCCCCAAGAGTCATTCCATGTGCGTGAGAACATTGTCCAAATGCTTCTTGAACTCTGTCAGGCTGGTGCTGTGACCACTGCCCTGGGGCACCTGTTCAAGTGCCCAAACATCCTTTGGGTGAAGAACCTTTCCCTAATATCCAACCTAAACCTGAACCTGGCACAGCTTCAGGCCATTCCCTTGGGTCCTGTCACTGGTCCCCACAGAGGAGAGATCAGTGCCTGCCCCTCCTCTTCCCCTCACAAGGAAGTTGTAACTGCAATGAGGTCTCCCCTCAGTCTCCTCTTCTCCAGGCTGAACAGACCAAGTGACCTCAGCTGCTCCTCCTATGGCTTCCCCTCCAGGCCCTTCACCATCTTCACTGCCCTCCTTTGGATGCTCTCTAACAGCTCAGTGTCTTTCTCATATTGCAGTGACCAAAATTGCCCACAATATTCAAGGTGAGGCTGCACCAGTGCAGAGCAGAGAGGAACAATTACCTCCTTTGACTGGCTTGACAGATTACATTTATTTAAATGATGGATAAACTAGAATATTACTGACTTAACGTCTCAAGTTACTGTTGAATCTTGTAACTTCGGAAATTAAAATAATTTGTGGTGATTTTCTTATTGATTTACTCAGAAGCATGATTGCTATATTAGACACACAATTTTTCTAAGATTTCTGAAAATTGCAATATCAATTATAAGAGCAAACAAAAGGAAATATAGAAACCACTCAAACAAACAAACAAACAAACAAAACCACACAAAAAACCAAGCAACCAAAAAAACCCCACCAACAACCAAAAAGAATACTAACCAATGGTAAATCTATATGCCAGGGAATAAATTTTCCTATAATCCCCCAAAGACAAGCATTTATAAATTTCATAGAATCATATCATAATGCAGGTTGGAAGGGACCTTTGAAGGTGTTCTAGTCCAAAACCACGCAATAAGGAGGGCCATTTTTAACTAGACCAGGTTGCTTGGAGTCTCATTCAACCTGATCTTGAAGGTTTCCAGGGATGAGACATCCAATACCACTCTGGGTACCCTGTTCCAGTGTTTCACCACCCTAATTGTAAATATTTCTTCCTTGTATCTACTCTGAATCTATCTTCTTTTGGTTTAAAACCATTAACCCTTGTCCTACCAGACAGACCCTGCTAAAAAGTATGTCCTCAATTTTTTGAAAACTACTGCAAATTATTTTAGAGCAAATTCATTAGTAGCTTTTCTTTATTCAGGTTGTCCATTTCAAATTGTTAAATAAATTCACTATGCAATCTATAGTTCATAGCTACCAAATTGAAATTAGGTCACATCACAAGATAGGTATCTTCCTTTGTTAGAAAATGGAACCAGAAAGTACAACTTGTTGTATTTTAGGGGCCTCTATGTATTGTTTACTATAGACTTCATGTACAAACAGAAACCTAAAACATTCTTCTACATATGGCATATCCTAATAAAGTCACATTCTCTACCTACTAAATCAGTAAGTGTCTACCTGGAATTAAAGTGCATGTCAGAAAAATAAAAGCTCAGAAAAATAATGACGGATGTTGTTTCTTTTAATGTCATTTTCTCTTATTCATCACATGGGGACAAACTGTGGCCCTGTAGTCACTGAAATATATGCTCCAAATGTTCAAACTTCGCATATTGAACTTGGCTCAAAAGACTAACTAACATGTAGAAAGTTAACATATAGGGATGTTCAGACCCATTATCTTATAGAAAAACAATGACAGCAAGAGTACTATGCATTTTTCTGGTGGTTCCTAGGCCTTTTACAGATCTGAAATTATGAAGCCTAACAATAACCTGAGAGATTGCATTACAATTTGTTTGTGGATCTGAGCAGAAAATCTGAGCTGTAAAAATGAAGAAGTATTTATAGTGAAAGGCAGAAGTACCTATAAATTAGGTGTACAACTTGTAAGTATAAGGCACCTGGTGCTAAGAATGGGATTCAAAACCAGGCTAGATGCTCAGGCTCCCCTTAGCAATTCATGGCACCTTTGCTATTCAAAGCACCATCTGCTGAATGGAAAGGGATGTAAAGATGCCCAAAGGAAGTTTGGGAAGCCACCTTGGAGGTGACTGTGCCTCTTAGTTCGAAGACCTGAGTGCTGTGGAAAGTCACCTAGGAAAACAGAGAAGTGGATGTGTTCAATGTGGTCTTTACCTTTTCTCTTCAGATGGTGAAAATTCAAACTTCTCTAATTACCATGGAAAGACCAAACCATAGACAGGAGGAAAATATTTCCATTGAAGCTGTGCCACTGGGCAGAATGGAAGGAAAGATTCACATGATTACTAAGAGTTAAGAAGAGCCTGACACTGTAGTTGGAACACTAGCTGTATTGGAGGATGCTGAAACACTGTCCTCCTATCCATCCTATGTTAGACAGTTGCTAGAGAAAAATATAAGGACTGAAATAGTTTACAGCACTGAAGCAGTGGGCCAGGATTCCTTACTCCTAAGGAAATTCCCTGGCCAATACAACACAGAGTGATCTGACAACAGTCGGTTGGGAAGGGTTTTCTGCATGTGTTTGTGTCCTGCTTTGTATATGTCCTCATATTTTTTGAATCTGGCCCTAAGCAATTGTTGATTCCACATAGCAATTTAACAGCAAAACTAATCCATGCTTCCATTCCATGACCAGAAACTGTAACTCCTGCAGAGCACTTTTGAAAGGAATTTTAAAAGCCTGAGGCAGACTCAGCAATTTGTGTGATGTACAAATGTGTAAATACCAGAGAATCTGGTTACCTCTCCTGGCGGAGAATGGGTTTTTGACAGCGGAAAAAGAGTCATTTTTTTTCCTTTGTTGGCCACAATGGGTTGCACACCCTAATGTAAGGTGGGGAAACCTTGTAAGTACCTGGGAAAGAGTTCTTCCTCTATTTGTATTCTAGATGTAGGTTTGGCTTAGCTCTGCTGGGGATTATTTGCCACACACTGCTTGCATCTTATTATACTAATGAATCATATACAGGCATCATGGGAGACATTTGGATCCTAGTGGAGATGTTGGCAAACATCCCACGGACTAAACAGCAGACTTAGATGAACCCAGTGAAGACTAAGGACACTAATGGATTCCTGTAGGGTGTTTCTCAGCAAAAATGGCCTGCCCTGCTGCTGCTAAGCTTCTGAAACAAGCCAACCATTAGCTGTCCCACCAACTCTTCATGTTGTCCTTCAGGTAATGCATTTAACTTGAAATAGAAATGAACTGTTACTTTTATTTTTCAGACAAAGCTAAAATGATACTTCTAGAAAGGTGAGACTAAATGTTCTTTTTTAAAGCAAAGAGCAAAACCAACGAGTCAGTTTTCTGAATGCAATCTGTGTGATTAATGTGTCTCGAAATACAGACATTTCTATAAAATATTAATCACTTCACTTCTGGACTGTATTAAATTACATTTAGCAGTTTTGAAATTCCTTCCATATACTTTTATAAGCAAATAATATTTATTAAAATTTTTGATCCTGTAAACCACTTCTTGCATGATTTTACTCTTTTTGTTAAAAAATCTGATTTGTTTGCCAGGCAAAATAGAAGTTCAAGGAGCTTCCTAGGAGAAGAGATGACTTTTGTGAGCAGGAATTCAAGGAATGTACTTTTTTCCTTATAGCTACAGTGCACAAAATTTCAGACACGTGAATGTTGAAGAGTAACTGATTTTTTAAAAAACATTTTGCTTTTTTAACAGGATATCGTCATCATAGCTTCTCTAATTAAAATTATTTACATAGGTAAGTCTATATTAAAGTTATGAATACAGTTTAAATTCTTGATGTATCTTATAGTACCCAGAATGATTGAAATGTGTTTCTGTTTTACTAAAAAGAAAAATTCCCCTAATTGCAGAAGTAATGTGGTTCCATATTGGTTGTTTGATGAATTAAGGTGTAAAGTTCACAAATCTATCTATTAGTTGACATGATTATTTTCATTTCAGTCTTATTAAGGTGAAACTTGGTAATGAAGGATTAGATTATAAGAAAACAAAATGGCAATAATGATACCTAGTGTTTAATGAACACCGTATTTTCTCTTATTGGTGTCTTCAGAGATAGAGAAGAGTGCCACACCTCTTTCATGAGCACAACAGATTCACTGTCAGACAAGGAAGGAGTTGGCAGGCTCATGAATACACTAAAGGAGGAGAGCAGCTGTTTAGCAACAAAACCTTCCTAGCAGAGCCTTTCAGCCAGTTGCTGGACCATTTGATGTGGTGCTTGTGAGAGCGTGCGCACGTGTACGTAACTGGAAAGGCAGGAATGCAGGAAAAAAGCTTACAGTGGATGCACTGATTGTCATGTTAACTAGGTAAATATGTAACTTTTATAAGTGGGAGGTATTTTAAGGTTTTACATATGAAAGAACCACTTTCATGCTTTTCAGACACCAAATGGGAAAAATGTCTATGTTGTTGTTTATTGGGACAGTTCCCATAAATGTATATGCACTCAAGTTGTTTCTAGTCCGTAGAGTACTTCTCTTGACTGCAGTCTGTAAAATCTACGATGAAGAATGGGAAGAATAGGCCTGTTATCCTGAATTGATACCAAAAAAGGGCAAAAGGAGAGAACTGCATATCTATTCAAGGCAATTATCATCCATTATGAAGACATGGCTGTTCTGCATTCTTCACACAGGCTAAAGAGCCACATACACTTTTGATGAAAAAATAGAACACGTGTGCAGAACAATAGGATTCTAGAGGATATATTCCATAGTTGTATTTCTTTGCTGTTGTCCAGGACTCCAAAGCACATTCTCCACACCAAGGACCTAAATCCAAAGGTTTTGCATTTTTTCTTCAAAAGTTGGGCAGAAATTATCTTAAAAAAAGAGATGTATATACCATAATGTCAAAAATCCTATTACATGAATAAATTTTGATTTGCATTTAAATGTGTTCATATGAATCCATTAACTCATCTTACAATGACAACAAAAGATCTTTTTTCCTGTTTATTTTAGGTGGATAATAACTTGGGCTTTTATTTGGCATCACGTCTTAAGACATGTTTGCTCAACTGACTATTTTCATGCATATATGTTTTAATGCATGATGTAAAGTATTTATCATAGGCATGTAGACCCCATTTCAGAGTCATAGCTTAGAATCCAAGTTTTAGAAGTAAATGTTTACTGTTTTATTAACTTACTATGAGCTCAGTCTGAACTCTCCTAATGTAGTCTCACCTGACTAAATACTGGATTTATAACACTGAGCAAAAGAATAGAGATCTGTTTCTGTTGAAGGCAATTAGGACCTATGAGGAAAATAATGGCTGTTCTGTGTTCTTCACACTGGGGAAAAAAAAAAAAAAAAAAGAGCCACATACAATTTTGGTGAAAAAACCAGAGCACAAATGCACAAACAGTAGATTTCCAGAAGAGGTATTTGTTTGCCTTTGTCCAGGATTCTGATAGATATACAAAAGAAAAGCCTATTCTGTCTCTCCAACCTTTAAGGCAAGATTCAGCTACTCTTCCCAGCACACTTTTTTCCCAGCTCTGCCTTTATATCTGGGGAGGGAAGACACAAGAACATACAGTCCTATAATTGTAATTTGTCTTGAAAATATTCCAGCTTGGTAGTTGGTGAATATTCTTTATGTGTATTAGATTAGCTATTTAAGACAATTTCTATATGAGTAAAGTACCTTCACAAGGATAGTTGCAGTAGTAGAAGTCAGCATGATCACTGGTGTGATCACTTTGTAATAGTAATCTGTTGCTAAAATGAATGTCTTTCCTGCTCCTTCCCTTGGCATTTGTTGCCTTTAAATCTCCTGCGATGTTTGCAATTTGGAGGAATCTTCTCTTCCTGTGATATTAAAAAACCTACAGTCTCTGACAACATTTTATTAGAGAAGGAAAGGTGCTTGCCCTATAAGAAAGACTGCTTTAAAGCACAATGCTTAGTACTGTTTCTTTAGAAATGCAGTATTTTAGCATATTTTTCTCGTAACACCTAAACTGTTACTATCTGATAGCACAATAACTTGGTTATTGAAATCACCTTGTTATGTTCAGAATTTGACCAGAAATATTGTAGTCAAATGAAGCAATGTATTATTCATGCTTAGTTAGGTCAGCTGAACACATTTCAGCCTCACCGTGTTTGCAATCATCTTGACTAGTGTCATAATATTTTCCATCACCTCTCCCGAGGCACATTTATCACCTTTTTTTTTCCCCCTTTTTAGAAAAAGAAATTCTCAATTATAGCTGTAAAAAAAACAGGCAACTGAAACCCACCCATTTCCTAAAGCTCTATTATCCCTGAGGCATCTGAAACAAAAACATATCAATACCAATTACTTAGCAGAAAGCAATCAAGAAAACCTTCTCACTTTCAAATCTCTCTTCTCCCTGTACTCCTATAACCAATGTGCCTCTAAAAGAAAAGCCTGAGCTGTCTGAAAGCACACAGGGAGACATGGTGATAGCGAAAGCAAGCCTCCTTTATGACCTTGACCCCATGAGTCTTTTGTGGTATCTTCTTCTCACAGCCCTCTCCTGGTTCACCTGTGATAAGTGTAATCTCTTCTCAGCAGCTCCCAATGCTTCAACTCACTGATTTCAACAAGCAAGCAAGCAACAGAAGAGGTGTTGTTCATACAAATCTATCCTCTCCCTTCATCAGGCCGATGCCTGTACTGAAATGAGCTATCATCAGTAAGTCCATAAGAACTGGCACCCACGCCTGCGCAGGACTGGCACCCAGCCTCACAGCAGTATCCTCTGTGGGCTGGAGAGGATGCTGTGGGCAGGCCTGTTGGGAGGCTCCAGCAAAGGCTGCAGGGTGCTGTGGGTGGCTCGGTGCTCTGCTGTGGCCAAGGCTTCTGTAAGGCTGGGCTAGAGCAGCCAGGGGCTTGGGACAGGAGTTAAAAGTGGCTCATTATAAGTGAAATAACAAACTGAAACAATCCTCTATTTCCTTCTCTATGTTCTCTGTGTTGAGCTAGGCAATCACTCCTCAGTATTTAGGTTCCATTAGTATAGATATAGATACAGATATAGATACAGATATAGATATAGATATAGATATAGATATATATAGTAAGTGGTAAACGTACTCTGGAAGGTTTGGGGTTTTTTTTCCCTTTTTCTGAACTAATTAATACATGTACGGTGTCTGGCTAATTTTCTTTTCCAGTTAATTTTTAAAAGGATTATGGATTCCATAATTTTTCTCAGTCTCCCTCTCATGCTCTGTTAGATCTTTCTGCACTCATTTGGGATTTTCCAGTCCCTGGGAGTCATGGGGTTCATACCAGCAGAGTAGAACATAGCAAGGCTTAGAAAAAGGCACGGCTTCATCACACAAAATGCTGAATGTGTGAATTATGTGAATGCTTGATTTTGCATAAGCCAGGTTCACTGCAATCACTGGTCATACTCTTGATGTTTCTTTTGAAATGGTAGATGATCAAAATTATCAAAAATGGTGATCAATGTAGTATTTAATTTAAAAAAATGAATAAAATATTTGTTTACAAAAACACAACCCCAAAACCTGAATCCCCAAGGGTGGAGTAGGAGAAAGGTAAAGTTTACTACCTGCTCTTTGTTTCGTCAGGTGTACTGATGATCAGAAAACCAATAATGTTGGTGAGCTTTCCCCTCAATGCCATGGGATTATGCAGTGATGTGGGTCTCTTGGCAAGTAAGTGCATTTATCTAAATTATTCCTATTAGAAACCAAAAAGTCTTCAATAATTTGATATGATGGTGTAAGTATTTATGCTTCCATTTTGCCATCTCTTCCTGTATGCAAATGTTTTTACATGGAGCGCAATGAATTAACGTGAGCATAAATAGCAGAACAATTTCAAAGTATGTGAAGATTTTCTCACAAAGAAGGTGTTGTAACATTGATTCTTAAACTTTATGCAAAACAGTGCCTTTCCCTTGAAGTGAGACAGACCTGGGAGTTCTCCTGTTTAGTTAGGGTTGTTGGGGAAGAGGTCTGAAAGGCAGCTTGTAGTAAAATAATATGTGCAGATTTCATGTCCTGCAACCACCAACAGCACATTGATTTTTAGTTCAGTACACTGGTAAGATTGCTTGTTTTGCACTTCCAAGTGCTGCAATGAAAGCAGTGATGGAGGAGCGAGGGCAATTAAGAAAATGCTGTACCCATGAGAAGTACGTGCACTGCTCATCTGATTTGTGGTTTGAAATCCACCAATTCCAGAAGCATGGGGAGATATGCACTTGCCTCTCATTTGGCTTCAGATCACCAGAATCAGATGAAATTGATATTCAGGCTTCTAGAGATATACCAAGTGCTTACTTTGTGTTTATAATCAGCCCTTGAACTATGAGGATATTTCTAAGGGGAAATCTGCTACAGGAAAAGGCTCAAGTAACAATAGTCATTATAAATAACAAATGTTGCAAATCATTAATGTAATGACTTTCTTCTGAGTTTCTCAAGGTTTACTAAGATGTTTCTTTGAAGTGCCTTTCTGTATAATTTACAAAACACTAACCTACTTAAATTATTAATCAGCTTTCATTATTATAGTTTATTTTTATGCCTTCTCTGAGTTACTGTGCTCCCTGTATTCTACTCAGTCATTGAAAAGGCTTTTTGAAAGATTTCTTCTGACAAACATTCACAAATATTTCCGATCTATTTTAATAAAATTTTATATGAAAATGCCTTGACAGAGTTGCTTTCATTTATCTTACTTCATTAGTGACATAAAATCTTAAAGTAGCCCTAGAAATCTAAATATTTTGCTCTCATAAGGGCATAAAACTACCTGTTCTCTCATGGATTTGCAGTTTTCTCACCACTTTCCCTTTGAAACTTTATAAACCTTGCATGTCTTTTTAATATGCATCTGAAACAGTCCATGGATATATCCCTATCCAATAGTTAACATTAAACTGCAAAGTTATAAATTTCATAGAGTCTAGGAAAAACACTGTGTCACAAGTCTGCTTAGAACCCTCCTTGTTGATTCATTGGACATAATTATTGACTTTTTGTAGCTTTATGCAAAATCAAGGGGTTTAATATGTTGTGCAATACCATAGCAAGCTGCCTACTGCAGCCTGACAGAAGTTTTGCATGCTTCCTGGAAGGCCACAAGCAAAGTAAGTTTCTGCACATCAGTTTCCTCTGATTCTGGTGATCTGATGTGAGGAAATCTATACGAAAATCAATTTTCTGGCTTTACAGTCTTCCTTTGTTACATTAATTTTTGGACGACTATTTAGGATCAGAGGAAGAAGAATTAGCTGATCTAATTCTGCCTGAAAACCTGTTTTGTTTTCTTTCAACAAGGAGTGCTTTTGGAGCTGATGGTGTCTCTTACCAGGGTAACATCACAGGAAACTACTGGTGCCTGTTGCCTTTTGTCTGGCTGCTGTGCATTCTTGTGAAGAGGGTACCTCCACACTCCCTGCAGCCAATGGTGCTGCCAACTGTTTCCAGCTGAGGCACTCCTTGCTGGCCTTGCACGCTTCAGGTTTGAGCTTGCTGGGAAAAACTTCCTGCTATTCCCAAGCCTATTTACCTTACTGAGTTTTTTTTAAACTAAAATCAGGATCAAAGTAATTTATACAATCAATTCCTACATGAGAGATCTTTTATGTGATGGACCTTTATGAAAATTCTCTAATATTAACGCTTATGGTAATTAATAACTAAGCAGACTTTCAGAAGGATACAGATTCAAATTTAATTTAAAGATTCCTTTAAGTTTGTGTTAAGCTAAGAAATCTCAAAAGATTTTTATCATATGAATACAAGCTTTTAATTCTGCTAATGCAAAATGGGACTTTAATACTCCAAGGTATTTATTTTCAACTCCCCCCCCCAAAAAAAAAACCCTCAAAATCAGGCAATTCAAATTAAAATTCAGTTCTGGTTATATGCTTGTTTAGCTTGCCTTTTGGTCCTTTTTTTTTTTTTTTTTTTTAAACTGGGATGTGACTGCAAAAACTCTTGCGCAAATGCTGTGATTACAATGCCAAATAATTTTACATTTCTTTAATGTGGACCTACCTAAGGTAAGTATTTCTGGAAATATTCTCGTATAAGGCAGTGTCCATACTAGGTTGTTCAGCCAAATATAACACAAACAGTTTTAGCTAGTTAGAATTTTCTCAAAAATTCAAGTTTACAGGCAATGTGTCTTTACAAAAGATCTAATTTTGTAAAACTTTTAATTTCCTAATTTTCAGATGTAATATTTAAGATGTTGTCTTGGGGTGACATATGCACAGATGTGCACGCAGTATGTAAAATTGCACAGAATGAACCATATTGTTATTAAATATTATGATTACAAATATAACACTCAAAACTTGGACTGTGCCAAGAATGAGGTTGCTAGCAAAATATTAATTTGTTCCTTTGTATGCATACATATAAACTATTTTTAGTAATAAATCATGCACAGAATATGCATTTCTGTGTGCACAGAAATAAGGTGTATGTGCATGATGACTAGAGATGTCCTGTTCCCTAAGGTGGATAGAATAGATTAGCACCTACTTACTAGCTCTTTTGTATGTGCCATGCCTCACCTGCCACTGCTTGAGGAAACCCAGCCCCAGGGGCAGGAGCACAAAACTCCTCAACTCTATCCCTGTGGGTTTACGTACAACCCTGGAGGGCTCTGAGAGTGGGAGGGGGATTTCATCTCCTGCAAGCCATGTGGGGACCCCTCCGAGTGCCTGTGCTGCCTTGGGTTGCTTTAACCCGACTTCCAGGCTGTCCAGTGCCTGGTAGGCCCTGCGAAGGAATGTCCTACAGTGATTCCCAAGCTATCCAGGGCCTGGTATCCCCTGTGAAGGAATGTCCTGCGCCTTGTCCCACAAAGGCGGGTGTCACACCTGCCGGCTGCGAGAGGCCCCACTGCAGTGCTCTTTCTCTTTTTAATGACTGACAAACCAAAGAAGTACTCTGTTACACCGGCTAAATCTAGGAAATGTTGTGAAATTTACAGGTGGCCAGGCAGGAGAGGACCTGGGGGCACAGGATTGACCAATACAGCATTTTGGCATCTTTTAATTTCATCCCAGTCATCCGCCAGTTTCTTCCCCGGGAGGCAGCGCTGCTGGCTGTAGGTTTAGGGTAGGCCCCAGCTTAGGCTGGCCCCCACCCGCCAGAGCCGGTGGCCCGGGATCAAGCCCGTGGCCACCTGCACACCTCGGAGCCACTCTCGCGAAGGGGCGTCGCGGCGTCCCGGCCTGCGCCGCTGCCCGAGGCGGGACTCGAACTCCAGGCCCTGCGACTCCCGACTCCCCGCGCTAACCGCGCGGCCACCAGAGCACGAGCAGGTGCGCGCCGCGCGCGCCCCCGCACGGGCCGGGGAGGGGGCGGGAGGCGGGGCGGCGCGCGTGCGCGCGCAGCTGGGTGCCGGCCGCGCGCGCCCTCCCAGGCTTCCCAGGGAATCCAGCGGCAGCAGGAAGAGGCTCTTTCCCGCGCACGCGCAGCTGTCCGGGCGGGCGCGCGCTGAGCCGCGGCGGCGGGAGGGAGGGGGGAGGGGAGGGAAGCTGCTGAGGTAAAGTTAGGGGGAGAGAGAGACTCCGTCAGCGAAGCGAGAGCCGGGGAGGCTCGGCGGCCGCCATTACTGAGCGCCGGGGAGAGAGCGGAGAGGCGGGACGGGGCTGCGGCGGCCGGGAGCGCTCGGGAGCTGCGGGCCGGAGAGCGGAGAGAGCCCCGCGGGGAGGAGAAGCCGCCGGGGGCGCCGGCGTGGAGAGAGCGTCCCGGGAATGCTGCCGCTCTCGCCGCCGCCGAGGAGCCGGATCCCGACGGCGCGAGGTGAGGGGAGGAATGCGGTCCCGTGGGAGCCAGCCCGGCCTGGAGCGGGGCGGCCGGCCCGGCAGGCGGAAGGGGAGCGGGGGGAGGAGGCGGCTGCAGCCCGGCGAGCCGGCGCGGCGGCCGCTGGCTGTAACCAGTTCGGAGGGCTGGGGCCGCGTGGGGAGCGGGCACCGGCCCCGCGCCCCCCGCCCGGCCCCCTCGGCCCCTCCGCGCCACGGAGGGCGGGCGGGAAGGGCAGGGAGCGGAGTGCCTGGTCCCAGACAGGTGATGAAGGCCTGAGCAATGGGAGGGTCTGAGCCTGCTCTGCGAGGCTGCCAGCTGGTCACGGCTCTCTAGGGAGGGAGGAAGACAGGAAGGGGAGCTTCCCTGCTCCTCTCTTCTTCCTTCCTCATTCCCTTCTTCTGCCTACTCCTTTAGCTTCCTCCCTTCTTCCATTCCCACTGCCTTTCCTCCCTTTTCTCCTTTCTCTGTACTTATTTTCCTCCTCATTACCCGCTAATACTCATTCACGCCTTCTCTGTTCTTTTCCTCCTCTACTAAATTTGAACAGTTGTCCATTCCCCTCCTCCTTCCTTTCACCTTCAAATATTGCTCGATATTAAATTTCAGAAAACTTCACTCTCCTAATGATGTGTGTGCATTTCTGTTTTTCCACCAGGTGGATTTTAAGGCTTTGGAATAGGGTAGCCAGTTGCAGTGTTGCAGCTTTGAAGCATTTTGAATCCCTTCAAGCAGCATAACCTTTAGACTCTCTCCACCCAAGGGAATCACCAGAGACATACAGATGTAATGCCATGGTGTTGTAGCTATAAGACATAAGGAATATGAAACACTGCTTTAATTAAAAAAAGAAGCAGGACTGTGTAGTTATAAAAGGAAGACATACTTGTCACCTTCTCCCCATTATACACCCCACCCCTCTGTATCCCCCTCTTTTTCTCTCTCCAGTATCGCTTTTGATATCAGCGTGGAATATTTCCTTAATAAGTAGCAGGGGAACGTTTTTAATCTAGACCAAAATAGGCCTGTGGGAGTATGTGTGTATTCTTTAGTTTCGTGTCATGCAGATAAACTGGAGGATTTTTTTTCTTAATAAAATCCTTGACAGAAATTTGAAAACTCTACACTGCAGAGTAAAAGCAGTAGAGAGAGAACAGCGTTTGCTGGTCAATTGGACGTCCATTTTAAACCTGTGCATTGAAGCCAGTTGCAGCACTGATGCCTGTATACTTATTTCATCAAGAATGAGGAGTCAATAGGTGGCTTTTTTGTCAGTTGTGCTGTCTTACCTTCTGAAGGGTCTTCTGCATGACAGTTGTTTTCAGCAGTGACATCAGTGACCAGAGTTGGCTGCCTTCTGATAAAACCCGTACTTATTTATAGTACAAATCTAAAGTAAAGGGTATTACAAATATTCATCCAGGTGCATTTTTGTAAGGGTTTACTATCATTTTTGTGTTGCTTTGAAAACTATTTTTAAGAAGTGCTAAAAATCTTAAAATTATATTTATAGTACTCTACTAAAACTCAGTATTACTAGATCTTAAGAAGTATGATGCAAATGTAGGGGTTTTTTTAAAGTCTATAGTACTTAAAGTATGGGAAGTTGTTGAAGCATTTGTTATCACTGACTTGTTTTAGTATAAGTTGCTTTAGGCATGGAACATACTGAACTGAAATTGCATTTTTTTCTAAAGTATCGCTATCTAAAGCAGCTGCCATTGTTGTAAAATTGTAAATAATTGCAACCAAATGCCTACCACTCCCTGGTATTGGACTTTACTTTAGCTAAGGTGTTGCATGTGTAACATAATCTGATTAAATACTTTAGGGTCAGACTAAATTGTTTTAAAATGCTATATTTAGCACTAACAGAACCAAATGCTCCACATATTTTTCCAGCTATGTGCTTTCCTAAAGCTGTAGGTGTTCTTTCCGTGTGCAGACTTTGTAGAAAAGAAAAGCACTGATTATAATAATAGATTGTTCTGTGTAAGTTTCCCTGTTGGGACTTGTTATTTGAGGAGATGGTGGAAAAATAATTCCTTTATGTTTAATAAAGATATTAAAAGGATGCTGACGCTATCTTTAGGCTTCCAAAAGTACTTTCTTGACACAAGATAAATCCCATGTACTGGCATCCTTCAGGAGTATGTCGCATAACACTTCACAAAGCACTGCACATCACTCCGTGTAGTAGACTGCTCCGCGGTGTGTCCTTAGGATTGTGTGCAGAGGGCGTTCTTGGGGGGTGACACTCCCTGACCTCCGAGAGAGTGGCACTTTGGAAGGCAGATACCCACGGCTGAGTTCTGCTGGCACGGTTACGTCGGGCGGACTGAAAACAGCCCGATTCGTGGCCATGACGTAGCTGTGCGAGCGAGCCCGTGGTGCATTCCTGCTCGGTGATAAGGAAGGAATGCTTTCCAGAGGGGCCTGCGTCCCGCGGCCAGGGAGGGCTCGCGCCGCCAGAGGGCTTTGTGCGCGCGGCGCTGGCGGGCGCGGGGCTGCCCGGCGCGGTGCCCGCGCCCCCGCTGCCCTCAAGGCCCCCGCAGGGCCCGGCGGGGAGCTCAGCGCAGTTTAGGGGGGTCGCGGTCACGCTGGGAGGTCAGGACTAGCGCTCCCGGGACTTTTTCCTCCCCTGTATCTGTGTTACGTCTCTCCTAATGGGCACACAAAATACTTAATCGCTCTTTAATCACTCTTTGTTTGGTTGTTTGGTTCTTTTTCACTCTTGAGAATTTTTAGCCTAAAGGTCAGTGTAAGTGAGCTGGAAGAGTATTGCATTTTACAGATTATTGTTTGAACTATCTCATCACTTCCTTATGTTTATAGATTTGGTGAAATATTTAAAGAAAAGCAAGTTCATAGTTCCTCACAAGAAAATCTGAAACAATTGTGAAGTTATTTTGAATTTGCATGTTAACTGTGTCTTTCTAGTCACTAACATCTATTGGAAAACAAAATAATTAATCTTTGGCTAGTTCTGCCCATTACATTTTGTGGTAAATAAAGAGGTTTTTTGGCTTTGAGTTAAAATTCCCACACATTTTTGCAGTTCTGCATCAGTTGACATTCAAACATGACAGAAGAATGTTTGCATTTAAAAAAGCAAAACCAATACCTGCATGTGCAGTTTTTGGAAAAGTGTATATTGTTGCATTTTGGCATTTATTAAAGTTGGCTAATTTTTATGCAGAATATTATTTGCTGCTTATATATGCCATTTCTCTTTCTCGTTTCGTAATTTTAAGTAGGGGATAACCAGTGTTGTTTTACACAGGTAGATATGACATATATTGCTTGTACAAGGTCAAACAACAAACTAAGCTTTATGGTGTCGAGTCCTGGATTCTATACTGCAATTGCTCATGAAGCAAAATAATCTGAAACGATCCAGATCTGGGGATCAGTGAAATTAGCTGTAGTTGCTGATACAGGATGTAAATGTTCTTGTTTTTTTCTTCCAGGCAATGCATTTTACCTCTTTTTCTGTCCTTACTTTGATCCTTCCTTCTTTGTCTGCTTCTTTTTCTTTCTTCTATTTTTATAAGTTTTTTGATGGATCCCCTTTGTCCGATTTCTCCATTAGTTCTTTTGTGTTCTTCCTGAGTACCTCTGTAAATAAGCCTGATTGGAGACTTGCCCTGAGAAACTTCTCTGACCACTCTCCATGTTTTCGGTTGGAGCTTATCCTATGCATAAAGAATTAAGAATTTATTATTTCTGTAAACTTGCACTTTCCTTCCCTGTGAAGTACAGGCTTTGAAACTATACTGAATGCTTTCAGATTTTCAAAAATCTGAAGATAAGTAACTTGAGAGGCCTAAGTTCAGAATACTGCAGTGCTGGTAATTTGAACCTTTGCAATTTACCTGTTTATTGTACCTTGGTTTAATTTATTTAGGTTGGTTTGGTTTTTCTCTTGTTTGGTTTTTTTTTTTGTGGAGAGCAATGATGATAATAGGTGCCCTGGGACTGCTAGATTCCACCTAAAAAATGATGTTTTGTTTAGAATTCAGAAATAATATTTAGGCTCTGATTTAATTTGGGTAATACACAGTCTTCAGTGTATTATTATTAATAGAAGACATTTATTGAACTTAGCAGGAACGAAGAGCTTTGAACTTCTGTTTTTAAACACAGTTTTTCATTGCTTTGTAATATGAAGTTGTCTCTCTTTTTTTTTTTTTTTTTTTTAATACATTGGTTACTTTGCTTTTGTATGGAAAGAATAATCTAGGCTACAGAACTACTGTAGGGATGGTAGTTGGCCATCATACTAACCAAATCTGAAATGAACGGTGATTGTAGTCACCCATTCTCATCCTTCATTTCCCTGGCATGATTAATCAGCATACCAGTTACACCATATTCCTTTTCAGCCAGAGGATCACTCTTGAGGGCATTGCAAGATATTGTCCTTTAAGTCTGGATGTTGCTTGATTGAGCTTACTTTGTGATAATGTGATAATGTCTGTATAGTGTTTTTTCTCATGTTGGCTGATACTTGGGTAATTGTTGTATTTATCATTATTTATAAGTAAGATTTCAAGTGTGATTAATTAAGGTTACCAGCACTTGTGCAGGCAAGAATATTGGTATGCTTGTGAAGTGGACAGGACACATTAAGTGTTAGGACCTCAACAGACTTAGGTGATTTGAAATTGTTGATAAGGTGACATCAGTATACTCTGGTTTCATTTCTAAAAAGGATTTTCACTTGAAGGGAAGATTTCTTATGCTTGCTTGTGTGAAAAAGGTAACTCCTGGTAAATACTGAACAAGAAATGACAACATTACATTAGGGTACATCAACTTTTTTTTTTTACTGGTTGTAGAAGGGAACACAGTTGAATTCTTACTCTGTTTTGAGTAGGGCTATAGTTATTGTTGTGCTGATAGATCTTGGGCATTGGGTACTGTAGTAAATGTTTTCCAATGCCAAGTTTTGGTTCTCAAAAAGTATCAAGTGAGGAATGACTCAGTATAAAAACTTGGTGTCAGTAGTAACTTGAATCTGGAGCTGTAACTTTCTTGGAATCATGGTCAGTGATATTTTGAGTGCGCAACACTTTCAAACTCATCCTCCAGACCATTTCAGTGATACCTACTGTGTTTGAATTTACTTTGTGATCTGCTGTAGAGGTTACAGTAAGTTTCTGTTGGTGTATTCGTGTACCTGGTAAAGCAGACTAGGCTGTTCACGTATGCTTTTCTTTGCTTCTCCAGGTGATTTACAAACAGACTTGCAAGACTATGCTAATTGAAACTAACCCCAGAAAATACTAATCCATAAACGATTGGGTCTATACAACACTACAGAGTGAGTAAAGGACTTGGGGAAAAAACTCTTTATTTTTCCCATTGGCAGCTGCTTAAATAGTTGACAGTCATAAGCAATTCTGTAGACTCTTTCAGACAACATTTTTACTTCAGCCATGTTAGGTCTAAAACATTTTTAGGTTCAGAAAACAGGAGGGTATTGAGAAATACTCAGGAGTATTTATCTGTAAGTGATTTTCTTGACTGTGAACTCATCTACAAGTTCCTGTGCAGCCACAATTACTAAATAATGATAGGTGATTAACTCTTCAAGTATTTATTACTTGCTAATAATATGTCATTCTACTCTAGTGTTTAGAATTCAGCTCAGAAGATTTTGGGAAACATGTATTTGTAAATAGAGATTTCTCTGGCCTCGTAACGTTTCTGACTGATGTTGTGGGGGCCTGTTTTTGAGCTTTCTCTTGTGGCCGTGTCCGTCAAACCTCAGATGCCATCTTGCAAGCAGAGACACTTTTCTCTTAGCTCTTCCACATACTCCTGAGTTCTTCAGAGTCCCATTGTCTTTTTCCTCATGAGCAACTATCTGCTCTGCTCAGGTAGCTGTGGATGTAGAGGAGTGCCACAGCTTGGAGATAAGGGCAGGGAACAGCACTTACCGCCTGTCTTCTTGTTCAAGTGATAGAATTTAGCACTGAAGCTCAGCCAGGCTTAATGCAGGACTGATAGACTGCTGCCTATTAATTCAGGTATTGTTTGGTACCACCAGATTAGTTACTGTTGTGATATTGGTATATTGTTTATCAGTATAGCCAAACCGTTTTTGTCCAAAAGAAAATTTTGCTAAAGCTTAGACTCTTTCAGTTACCTGCATTATTCCCAATGCCGAGTGAAATTACTAAGAATATAATTGTAAGTGGCAAAACAAGAAAAAGCTCTGCTGTTTTGATATAGTATTTAGCATATATAGTGTGGTGCTGCATCTTGCTTAACAATGACACCTTTCCTTAGTTCAGAATGGCTTACATAATATTCCAGTGCAGGTGACTCAAGTTCCTTTCCTTTTCTGCATCATAATGTATGGATCACTGGCCTGGCAAAGTCTGGGTTTTGTGTGAATGCAAAGGGAAGAACAGTGGAAGAGAGTTCAGTTTTTTGTTACTTTATAGTAGCATCCCTGCAGTGAGATCAGCACTTAAGAGGGTTATATTAATAACTTGTACCCTAGTTGAGAATTCAAAATCTTCAAATATAATTGTACTTTCAATTTCTAATTTGTCACAGTTCAGGAGGCCTTTTAATTTAGAAGTGGTGTATTACAAGTAAAAAGGTTTTGAGGTAGACTGTACTTTTTTTCCTAGTAATAAAATATATGTACATAGACATACATTTGTTTAATATATTTTGTACTTATGACTATACCAACTTCATCTGACAAAGCTGTGTTCTAAATACTTTAGAATTCCAAATTACTCTACAAGTGATTAGTGATTTTTGTAGCTCACATTTTATATGTTATCTGAGAAACTACATTAATTTTTTTCAGAACAGGCTTCTGCAAACTAGGTATTGTTGAAATATCAAGTTGAAATTCAAATCACAGTCATGTAAGAACTCTCCCCTTTAACAGGTGTACTTGCAGGATTTAAAACTTCTAAACTTAGATAAATACCAGCTTGAGATCTTGAGTTTTGTTTATGGGTTTAAAATAAGGAAAACAATCCTCATGCATAGCTGAAGTGTTGTACCTTCTCTGATTGCTGCTTCTTCCTTCATAAACTTGAAAGTTTTAATGGTTCTTATTTTTTGTTTTCAGATCCCTCAGGGAAGGACTTACTGAAGGGCACTGTTTAAATGTGTGACATTACTGCAGGAAGATTACAGCAGGATAGTCATCTTGCTTTGCACCTCGTTTTCCTAAGGGTAAGTTTGGGCTTTAGGCCTTTATTATGTTTAAGGGGGAAGGTGGGTAAATAAGTACAAGATGCTACCTTAATTTCTTTATAACTACACTTGGAAATCTAAAAATCTGTAGAGACAAGGTCCTACAGTGCATCTGTAGATGGTTAGAGATTATTCCTGTAGTGATGTCAGACACTTTGTATCTTCTGAGTGCCTCAGAATTTTCTGTATATCATAGATGTATTATTTTCAATCCTAAGATTGAAATTAATTGGGGAAATCAAACAACCCCTTGTTTGAATCTGTAACAAAGGTGGGGGGGAGGGTTGGGTGAATCGTAGTATTTACAATTTGTTATAATTGAATTAGGCAGATTGAACTAAGATAATGGAACTAATTTACAATTAATTTCCAGTGTACGTGCTTTAAAACAGTACAAAACTATAAAAGTATCTTTACATTAGTGGTATAGTGAAATGAAAAATCTTCCATTTGGAGAGCAATTTAATGATGATAACATATTAAATGTGAAGCCATTATAATGTCAGATTTTTACCAGTCGTATTACTTAATTAAAATAGATTTCATTTTGTGACTTTGTACAATCAGTGCAAAGTAGGAACTGTATTTAAAAAAAAACCAAACCCACACTGATTTTAAATCTCTTTAGTGATTCAGCTTCTGCTATGGTTAAAATCTTCCATGTCAGAACTTTAATGATAGACTGATGTGTTTGTTCTCCCTTTGTCAGTGTCCCCTTTCATCTTACTCCTTGTACTTACTTGCTTAAAAATGTATCAATTTAACAAAACATTTCATAGATGGAGGAGGAACAACCTTTGTTACTGATGATGTAGAGTATCTGAAAGTATTAATTGTTTCTTATAAACTAATTTCAAATTGACAGTGTCTTCCTGATGAAATGAAGTAATCCTGTGGATGAAGATTCTTGTGTTCTAGTTTAGTCCACATGAAATCTGTATTGTGCTGTGGCAAACAGAAAACATTTTATAGTGAAAGTGCTGACTAAATTTCTCATTCTAACAGTTTGAATGATGCTACTATGATAAGCTTTGCTTTAGAAAGAAAACACTGGGTTTATTTGTAGTAATATAAATACTGCTTGTAAAGGATGTTACTTTTGCTAAGTATTTTTATTCCTGGAGGCATTTTCTGTTAGCTCCAAATTCTGTGTTTTAAGAATATAATAAACACAGTGGAAACAGTGAAAAGCAAAATTCCAAATACAAGTTGTCTTTCTGAATGTGTCTTTGAGTAATCTGATTTAAACAAAAAATAATTCTAAAATCTGGCATAAAAGTTTCAGTTTTTGCAATAGAAGAGCTCTCAAGTATGAAAATTAGGTGTTCCTCTTCATTTTGTAATGAAGTTGATACTTTTTTCCTAAAAAAAGTACTGTCCTTTTTCTGTAATTTCTATAACTAATAGCTGGTTTTATGTATGTAGTTTGTATTTTATATTTTGGTTAGTTAATTGATGCTAAGAAGGGCAAAGTATGTAACACTAAAATTTCAGTACCTATGCTTGTTATATTTGTGTTCTTATAAGGGCTATTTGCATGTTTGTTTTAAGTACCTTTATGTTGTTACTTTGTACTCTACAAATGTAAAAGCATTTACAAATATGTTAAGTACCGTGGTATCTACCTTTCATTTACAGTGCCATGTAATAGTTGTCTTCTTACCAAGAAAATGAGAAGTATTTTAATCAAAATATTTTCACAGAGTATAGAACAGTCACCTAGGGCAGATTTCCCAGGTCTGTGTCCAGGTGTCTTTTGAATATCTTTGGTGCAGGAGCCTTTGCAACCTCTCTGGGCAAACCAGACCAGTGCTCAGTCACCCTCACAATAAAAAAAGTATTTTCTGATGTTCATTTGGCATCTTGTGTATTTTAGTCTGTGCCCATTGCCTCCTGTCCTCTTCCGGGGCACAACTGAAAAGAGTCTGGCTCTGCCTTCCTTGCACCTTTCCTCCCAATACTTGTACACATTGATGTTCCCCTGAGATCTTCCCTGAGTCTTCTCTTTGCCAGGTTAAACAGTCCTAGCCCTCCTAGCCTTTCCTTGAATGAGAGATGCTGGTGGTGCTTTAACCCCCTGCTGCATTCTCCAATAGTTCTGTATCTCTCCTGTGCTGTAGAACTGGGCGCAGTGCATCAGGTGTGGCCTTACCAGTGCTGCAAAGAGGGGAAGGTTCACCTGCCTTGACCTGCTGGCAGTAAATTGTCTAGTGCTGCCCAGGGGACTCTTAGCCTTGTTTGCCACAAGTGCACACCGCTGGGGTTCACGTCCACTGGGATCCCCAGGTCCCCTTCTGTCCAGCTGCTCTTCAGGCAGGTGGCTCCCAGCATATACTGGTACATGGAGTTATTCCTCCCTGCATGCAGGCCTGTATCACCCGCGCCTCCTAATTTTGTCATCAGCAAACTTGCTGAGGATACATTCTCCCCTGTCATCCAGGTAATTAATGAAGATACTGAACAGTGTTGGACCCAGTACTGGCCTATGGAGTGCACTTCTAGTTACTGGCCCCCAACTAGATTTCATGCCACTTGTCACAATCTACTGGGACCAGTTATTTGGGTATTCAGTTTTTTCTTTCTTCCTCATAATGTAATTGATTCAAAACCAACAAATACATTTCCATTTGCAGTATGCATGCAAGCAAAGTCTTCTGATTAATAATTGAGACGTAGTCTTAATTGTTATACTTGATGACAGCTTCAATAAGGCCACTGGAACCTTGTAGTAATTCTGTTAACATCTGAATGTAGATATAGTAGTTTTTTTGTTTCCAGTTAATAAAAGTCTGGTTTTTTTTAATAGAAACAGAAGAAGTGACAACACTGTATTCTTAAAATCTATACATAAGTCCTACTCTTAGTATTTTTATGATATTTGTGTTTTCCTGTAGTATTCAGGTTTGAAACATCACCTTAAAAGCAGTTTGCTGTTAGTGTACAAATAAAGTAGTCTACTTTGGCAGATAGGTAGCAGCTGAGCCATGCGGCCAACTGCCTGCTTTTACAACTACTTATTTTGAAGTTTTCTTTACTGCAACCTAAGCTCAAAACTACAAATGCACATAAAAGTAGTGTTATTCATGCAGATGAGCATACCTAGTGAAAATGTGAGTGTGAATAGAAGTACATGAATATTGGGTTGGGTTTAGAGGTTTTATGTTGTATTTTTGCTTTTTAGTGCCCAGTATTCATAAGTTAAGGAGGAAAAGAGTAATTTGGGGATTTGGGTGTGGGTTTTCTTTTTTTAGAAGTAATGCTGATCAGCTATCAAAACAGCTGACAAACTACTACTAAACTGTGCCTAAAATCTGTTTATTTTTAAATTTGTCGTATAAATAGCATTAACTATAGTTCATACTGAACTGTGAATTTAAAACCTTGTTCAAAGAAGTTGAAGAATTTTCATATACACAGAAAATCAGGGTGATCAATTAAAAGTGCTTCTTAAAATCTCCTTTTTTAATGAATATTTTAAAGAAATACCTGCAATCTTGAACAATCTTTTTTTCTCTGTATTTTTTAGGAAGATGATCCTCCTTGTCATGGTTGTCTGAGTTTGTCTTAATCACAAGCTGAAGCAGGAATGACTGAAAGCGATTTTTGGAACCCTGGATATACAATTTAAATTTGTAGGAACCTTTTCCAGAATGAAAACCGCATACAGTTACCTTGATAATTGCAAAAGGATGAGAGGAAAGTTATGATGGCAAAAAACAAAGAGCCACGCCCCCCATCTTATGCTGTTAGTGTTGTTGGACTGTCTGGAACTGAAAAGGATAAAGGTAATTGTGGAGTCGGAAAGTCATGTTTGTGCAATAGATTCGTTCGATCAAAAGCAGATGAATATTATCCTGAGCATACCTCTGTGCTTAGCACAATTGACTTTGGAGGAAGAGTTGTTAACAATGATCACTTTTTGTACTGGGGTGACGTAACACAAAGTGGTGAGGATGGAATTGAGTGCAGAATTCATGTAATTGAACAGACTGAGTTCATTGATGATCAGACTTTCTTGCCTCATCGGAGTACAAATTTACAACCGTACATAAAACGTGCAGCTGCCTCCAAACTGCAGTCCGCAGAAAAACTAATGTACATTTGCACAGATCAGCTAGGCTTGGAGCAAGACTTTGAGCAAAAACAAATGCCTGAAGGGAAATTAAACATAGATGGGTTTTTATTGTGCATTGATGTAAGCCAAGGATGCAATAGGAAGTTTGATGATCAACTTAAATTTGTGAATAATCTTTATATCCAGCTCTCAAAGTCTAAAAAACCCATAATAATAGCAGCAACAAAATGTGATGAATGTGTGGATCATTATCTGCGAGAGGTTCAGGCCTTTGCTTCAAATAAGAAGAACCTTGTGGTCGTGGAAACATCGGCAAGATTCAATGTCAATGTTGAAACATGTTTTACTGCACTGGTACAAATGATGGATAAAACTCGTGGTAAACCTAAAATAATCCCCTATCTGGATGCCTATAAAACTCAAAGACAGTTAGTTGTTACGGCAACAGATAAGTTTGAAAAACTTGTCCAAACTGTGAGAGACTATCATGCAACTTGGAAAACCGTTAGTAACAAGCTGAAAAACCACCCTGATTATGAAGAGTACATAAATTTGGAAGGAACAAAAAAGGCCAAAAACACATTTTCAAAACACATAGAGCAACTTAAACAGGAACATATTAGAAAGAGAAAAGAGGAGTACATTAATGCATTGCCAAGAGCTCTTAATACTCTTCTGTCAAATCTAGATGAGATTGAACTTTTGAGCTGGTCAGAAGCCTTGAAGGTAATGGAGAAAAGGCCTGACTTCCAGTCCTGTTTTGTAGTGCTTGAAAAAACACCCTGGGATGAAACTGACCACATAGATAAAGTGAATGACAGAAGGATTCCATTTGACCTTCTCACTACCCTAGAGGCAGAAAAAGTTTATCAAAACCATGTGCAGCATCTTATATCCGAAAAAAGGAGGGTTGAAATGAAAGAGAAATTCAAAAAAACTCTTGAGAAAATCCAATTCATTTCACCCGGGCAGCCGTGGGAAGAAGTTATATGTTTTGTGGTGGATGACGAAGCATTCAAATACATCACTGATGCAGATAGTAAGGAAGTGTATGGTAGGCATCAGAGGGAGATTGTTGAAAAAGCCAAAGAGGAGTTTCAGGAAATGCTTTTTGAACATTCAGAGCTATTTTATGATCTGGATCTTAATGCAACACCAAGTACAGATAAAATGAGTGAAATTCATGCAGTTCTGAGTGAAGAACCTAGATACAAAGCTTTACAGAAACTTGCACCTGATAGAGAATCTCTTCTGCTCAAACACATAGGATTTGTATATCACCCAACTAAAGAAACTTGTCTTAGTGGCCAAAACTGCATGGACATAAAAGTAGAAGAGTTGCTTGCCAACAGTCTTCTGCAACTAGACCATGGACGCTCAAATTTATACCATGATAGTGCCAACATTGATAAAATTAATCTTTTCATTTTGGGCAAAGATGGCCTTGCACAAGAATTGGCAAATGAAATTCGGACACAATCCACTGATGATGAATATGCATTAGATGGAAAAATATATGAACTAGATCTTAGGCCTGTTGATGCCAAATCCCCATACCTGCTGACTCAGTTGTGGACCTCAGCCTTCAAACCACATGGTTGTTTCTGCGTGTTTAACTCTATTGAATCACTGACTTTTATTGGGGAGTGCATTGCAAAAATAAGGGCTGAAGCATCTCAGATAAGGAGAGACAAGTATATGGCTAATCTTTCATTTACATTAATATTGGCTAACCAGAGGGACAGTGTTAGCAAGAATCTACCTATTCTGAGACATCAGGGACAGCAATTGGCTAACAAGTTACAGTGTCCTTTTGTAGATGTGCCTGCTGGTACATACCCACGCAAATTTAATGAGGCCCAAATAAAACAAGCTCTAAGGGGAGTACTGGAAGCAGTTAAACACAATTTTGATGTTGTAAGTCCAGTTCCCACTATTAAAGATCTGTCAGAAGCTGACTTAAGGATTGTCATGTGTGCCATGTGTGGTGATCCATTCAGTGTGGATCTTATTCTTTCACCTTTCCTTGATTCTCACTCCTGTAGTGCTGCTCAGGCTGGCCAGAATAATTCTTTGATGCTTGATAAAATAATAGGTGAAAAGAGACGTCGAATACAGATAACTATATTATCATACCATTCTTCAATTGGTGTAAGGAAAGATGAACTTGTTCATGGATATATACTGGTCTATTCTGCGAAGCGAAAGGCATCCATGGGAATGCTTCGGGCATTTCTTTCTGAAGTTCAGGATACGATTCCTGTCCAGTTGGTGGCTGTTACTGATAGCCAGGCGGACTTCTTTGAGAATGAAGCAATCAAGGAACTCATGACTGAAGGAGAACACATAGCAACAGAAATTACTGCGAAGTTTACAGCTTTATATTCATTATCTCAATATCATCGTCAAACTGAGGTTTTCACATTGTTCTTCAGTGATGTATTAGAGAAGAAAAACATGATTGAAAGTTCCTACATGTCAGACAGCACAAGGGAATCAACGCATACAAGTGAAGATGTTTTTCCAAGATCGCCGAGAGGAAGTTCCCTTGACTATAATTACCCAGATTCAGAGGATGATGCCGAAGGACCACCGCCTTACAGTCCGATTGGTGATGATGTAAGGTTACTCCCAGCACCTAGTGATCGTTCGAAGTACCGACTGGATTTGGAAGGAAATGAGTATCCTATTCACAGTACGCCAATCAATTGTCATGACCATGAACGCAACCATAAAGTGCCTCCTCCGATAAAACCGAAACCACTTGTTCCAAGAACAAATGTGAAAAAACTGGATCCTAACCTCCTGAAAACAATTGAGGCAGGTATTGGCAAAAACCCCAGGAAACAGCCTTCTCGAGTGCCTGCAGCACCACCAGAAGATACAGACCAATCTGACAACTATGCTGAACCTATTGACATGGTTTACAAACACAAAGGCTTTGCAGATGATATCTATGCGGTTCCAGAGGATAGTCAGAATCGTATTATTAAAGTTCGAAACTCAATTGTTATAAATACCCAAGGTGAGGAAGAAAATGGGTTTTCTGATAGAGTAGCCAAAAGTCATGGGGAAAGAAGGCCTTCAAAATACAAATACAAGTCTAAGACACTGTTCAGCAAAGCCAAGTCTTACTATAGGAGAACACATTCAGATGCAAGTGATGATGAGGCTTTTACCACCTCTAAACCTAAAAGAAAAGGAAGACATCGTGGAAGTGAAGAAGACCCACTTCTTTCACCTGTTGAAACATGGAAGGGTGGCATAGATAATCCTGCTATTACATCGGATCAAGAATTGGATGATAAAAAAATGAAAAAGAAACCCCACAAAGTAAAAGAAGATAAAAAGGTAAGTCAGTTAATTTAAATTTTATTTACAACTTCTGGTGCGTTGTAAAAAGGGAAGACACAAAATATGAAAGAGTTGCACCCTGTTTTGAAACAGGTGCTTTAAAATTTCCAATCAATATTTGTTAGATTTTTTTTGTCTTAAGTTCCTGTTAAGTTGCTTGGAACTAGCAAACCTTAGGGAATGAGATAGTTTGTCACCTTATCAGCTGTTTAATAAATTTCAGTTGTTTTCATCTCTGTACTTACATGTGGAGGCTTCCTTTCTTTTAAGTGAGGTGGTGGGGGTTTTTTTAAGGAAAAAGATGCTTTATGACTTCTTGAGTAGAACCGGTTCTTTCAATTCTTGCAGTTTTTGCTGTTGGAATGAGGTTTAGGGCTGGTGAATGAAAGGAGTGATTTCTTTTTAAGTCTTGGTTGTCTACCTGGAACTCTAGAACAAGTGCATGAAAAGGAAACTTTGTATAGTAGTTCTACTGACTGCTGCATTTTCCTAGTGTGAGCAAACAGCTGATCAAGTTGAAAGTTATACCACTTGTAAGGTTCTCTATTCAAGCAGAGTAAAAGGAACAAAATAGGGAAATAAAAGGAAAATAACAATGTTGCAGTTTACTTGAAAAATGTTTCATTTTCATCTTTATGCCTGAGAGTTACTTATTTTTTGACTTACTGTCTGAGAAGTTTTATCATCCAAGGTAGTGTTGTGGTGTGGGTTCTATATGTACATTCTTTATAGTTTAGATTTTAATTTTAGGCCAGCAGTCATTGTGTTGGGTATAGTTTTGACATGAAATCAAGACTGTTCCTGATCAGTTAGATACTTTCTGTCTTGTCTAAAAATAATCTGACCTTTTTAATATTATCTTTTGTAGCATTTTCAAAATGTCACTTTTTTAGCTTAAATCTGATGGTACTTGAAAACCAGGTAGAAATAAGTTTTGTTAAAGTAGAGCATAGTTACATTTTACTAGTAGATAAAATTTTTCCTGGTGTGCAGCTGTGATTTGAATTACACATGACTGATTTAAAGGGCACTAAATTTTCTTAGGGCTTACTCATAAGCGTGGATAATGATGTCTTGTGGGCATAAAATCATATGGTTAAAAATACCTTGAAGTTATCCTTGTGGAGAAACTTCGATTTAAAAAAACCCCAATAATTTATATACTTTTCATAGGATCGTTGAATATCCTGAGTTGGAAGGAACCCACAAAGATAATCAAGTCCAACTTCTGGACTCCTTTTGCTTGAAATAATCTTGTTACATAGAAATTGAAATGTAGTTTCATAATCTTCCTGCTGTCCCAGCTGTGTTGAGTTGACACAGAGTTATTCTGTGTTGAATATTTATGTTTTAAACTGAGTAGATCTAGTAGAGTGGGGTCTTCTCTTCCTATAATTGTGTCAGGAAACCTGCTGATGCCTCTACCAAAGCCTCCACTTTTGGCTTTAGCCTGTTGAGAAGAAGCCTGAGTTGCAAGTTTCAGGCTGTTTTAATTTTTGTAGTGGGTAAGTTTCTTGAAGAGTAGAATTGTTTTAAGTTTTGGTTGGTTGGTTTTGCTTTGGTTTGTGATTTGTTGGTTATCTGGGGGTTTTTTTTGGGAAGGGGTTGTATGTGTTTTGTTTTTTTTTTTACTCACAAGTAGCAAAGCTGCTACTATTAGAGAAAACTTTTAATAATCGTGGAAATTATTGTAATGATTGAGAAAACAAATTTAACTTGATAGCTCAAATGTTTGCAAGTTTTTAAAGTATCTTGAGTGCTATTTTGAGTGCTCAGTGCTTTTGATAAGTAGTGACTTCTGTGTTGACTTGAATGAAGTTGAAGTGAGAGCAGTTCCAGTTCAAGTGAGTCATTCTAGTTCATTACCTGTTCCTTTGGGTTTTTTAATGCTTAATTTTATTTCAGAAGAGATGCAGTTTTATTAATTTTGGAACTTTTTCCACATGTTTTCCTGTGTTGTTTTGGATGAGGAACTAGCAGTCTTTTATTACAGAAACAAAAAATTATTCAAATTATATTTTCCTTGTCAAGTGTTCTTTGGTCCATGTGAGAGATGTTAGTGCACCACTATTTACAGATTACTTGCCGAGTTTTTTTGAGAATTTTGACTGCTTGAATGTGAAAGAGATAAATAGAACTTGTGTACTTTCTTTCTGACTATTTCTTAAATCTCTTGCTGATACTTTTTCTGAATTGTTCAGCTCTTTGTAAAGGGAACATAGGATACATGTGTAACTATTCTTGCTTTAATTACAGTGGTTCTGAAATACAGAAATCCTATGAACAAAATTAATTTGTTTGGAAAAACTTGAACTTTGAAGTCTGAAGTCCTAGTTGTCTTTTTCAGAGATTGATTGTTTTATTTTAAGCCTGAATAGGGTGTAACACTCTTGATACTCCTTGCATTTTTGTTTGAGATGTGATGTGTTTCTGGTTGGGTTTCTTGTAAGGTGTCTCAGGAGAGACATAACTGTGCTGCAGGATGCTCATTCTGCCCTGATGCTTTCAGGACCCCGGTCTCCCAACTCACAAGATAAAATCACGTAAAAATATGGGCACTAGGACATTTATAGGGAGGCAGAAAATGGATGTAGAGTGATTGTAGGGTTCAGGTAAAAAAACTGAAGGCAAAAAGGCAAGAGTTGGGTGGGTAGGAAGGAGGAGTCAAGATCTGACGAACAGTAGAGTGGGAAAATGAACAGCTGTAGTTTGGCTAACACTTACGTATCAAACTTTGAAAATCTCTTGTGAACACATGTTATTAAAGGCAGAAGTAAATAGTCAGAATTGTGCTACTTGTTGCTATTTGGAAGCATAAATTAAAATGTTTTACTGTGGAAAGTAATAGCAATGACAAATCTGTGGAAAGCAGGTAACATTACTTGCAAGGTCATCTAACGTTTTTTACTACCAAAAGAAACAATTTAAAATTCAGGCCAGTTAAGCAAGTGTGCTTTGGTCTGAATTATTTGCCCATTATTTTTGTCCATAACACTGTGCTAGTGTTCTTAGGTCTTCTTTCAGTATACTGGTAGTCAGAACTGGAAGAGAATTGTCCTTGAGCTCTTCTTTAAATTATCACAGCAATATAATTCCTCTGAAAACTTTTATCCCCTCATTACTCATTTACTCTGAAAAACTCATCCAGAGCTTCTGTTTCCTCTGTATTGGTGAGCAATCTTGCAATTCCTAGTTTTCACCTTTCCATGTGGTAACCTCTCTCCTGGAATGTTTTTTTTCTCTGTCTGGTCGCCTCCAAACTGGTAAAGAAAAAATGGCTGCTTCTTGACCTGAGTTTTAGAAGATTTAAAGAGAAATTGGAATTGTCCTCTGAACCTGTGTTTTTGAATGAGGGTGACTGAAACTGTGCATAGTATTGCAAGGAATGTCATAACAGTGCATCATATAATCTTAATGTTTGCTGATGTCTACTAGAAATTACTACCCGACACAGTTGTGTGATTGTACCCAACCTTTGCTTAGCTGCAGTTGCTGTCACTTTAGGTACCTTTGGCCTGCTCTTGTCCTTGATAATTTCCGGGTAATGACTTCACACTGTATAGTACAGGTGGTTTATTGTACATACACACCTGTATAGTATATACACACAGTATCCGTACATTAGAGCACGTGCTACAGCCACATTACAGCGCATAACTGTTACTAGTTGCGCATTCCAGTGCATGATTTTTCCATTACTCTACGACTTTGTCCTTTTTGTTGTTGAGTATCATCTTTTTTCTGCTCCTCCAGTTGTCACTGTAGTTTCCTATATGCCATCACCAAGTGCCTTACTAAAGTTCAGATTGGTACGACCAACAAAGAGATGGTAGTTCTATCTTTGCCTCTAGAAAAGTGGAAAAGGTTGAATCAGTATAGTCTAATCTGTGATACACCCACCTTTATCCTATTTTATTTTATTAGCATGTGTCTAAATGTTCTGAAAAATCCATTATATGGCCTTGCATGTGCTATTAACAAGTTGACCATTGAACTTTTTCTGGTGGGGATAAATATGAAGAGAAGTGAGGAGGTGGTGAAGAAAGCAAGCAGACTGGCTTCAATCACAGGACTTTTTAGCCACGTTCATGTGGAGTTGTGTGTGCACACTGAGCTTGAAATACTTCAAGTGCATGTTGTTCAATATTTGAAGTGCATGCTGTGTGCTAGTATTTGTTAAGCTGTAGTGGCCTGTTTCTTCACCTACAGAACTTCTTCTGTAAAGTTTCTCTTATGAGAAAAGCATCTTGTCCTTTCTGTTGTTGCTAAACAAAATAGCAAAAAAATGCATTTTGTGGAGTAAATTCTCCTCTATATTGTCATGCTTTCTATGTTTGATTGTTTATTTCCATCATGGTGTTCACAAACTTTAAAGGATCTAAGCACAGACTAAAATGTTAAAATGTAGCTTTGTGCTGTTTCTTCTTTGCCAAGTTAGACCTCTCCAGCTGTGATGTATGCTCACTCATCTCCATGTCTTTATCAGAAACTGGAAGTGGGAATTACAAGTAGATGCTCATCTCAATTAGAATTTTTAACATTAAGGTCTAGTATAAACATTATTGGTGTTGGTACACATGAAAAGCAGCAGCCTTGCAAGCTGTATCATAAACTGAAGACAAAAATAGTTTAACTTAATTACTTTGGAGATACAAAACAACAAACTACAGAAAATTTCAGGTCATGAAAGGGCATGAACATTCCTAGAGGAAAAGGATCTTGCTGAAGGAAGCCTTCTAATATCTTAGGAAGAACTGTTTCATGTGTGTGCAATAACCTTAAAGCTGCAACTGATGCATTTTATGCATTAATAGAAAGCCCAAACCACAGTAGTCCTTGCCTTTCCATTCTCACTGTGTAAACAAGCCCAGTGTAAATATTTAAAAAACTAGTCATCAATTATTATCAATGATTTTTTTTTTATTATTATTATTACTATGAAATAATAGCCAGTTGTTTTTGATCCTTGTCTTAATTTAGTAATTCCCTCTTCAGCAGGAAGCCTGCCTGATGTGGAAACCGGTAGCTATTCCATATAGTGACAACTAATAACCTTGTTATTTGTTTTTACAATGGCATTGATGTGTATTAAAACTTTACCCACCTGCTTTAGAGCTCTTATCTTTGTGAACACTTTGAGATATGTTCAGTGTCTAATTTAGGCTGTTTTTTTTCTCCTCTTATAGATTATGGTTGTTTAGGTTTTTGTCCTCCACAACATATAAAGAACAGCAAATATCCTGACTAAATTTTTGCAAAGGGAAAGGAAAAGCCTTATCTTGAATTTTTTAAGTACTTCTGAAAAGAAATCCTAACAAATCCACCCACCACAGAGACTAGAGAGATCTTGTAAACAATACAATCAATTACCTGTTCGGTGATAATTCTTTGGCATGTCATTGTTGAAATCTGAAAAAGTTCCACTATATGTTCTTTGACCAATGGTCAGTAGTTTGGTTATTCAATGTCTGATGGGTTTTTTTTTTTTTTTTGGTGAATGGAGTTTCCATCTGTATTGCTAAATCTGAGAAACAGTGTTTTAAAACATTGCTTTGTAATCCTGTTTGCAAACAACACTGGTTGCTTCCAGAGAAGTTTGTGAATTACTTCTTTCCATTTTCATTTATACCAAGATGATTGATTGTAAGATGCTTTTTACTTTAAATGAATCTGAACACTTTCCTCAGTTATTTCAGCAAGAAAAATCCACTAGCATCTTGATGAAGTCTCACATATTTTACTTTTGACTTTTTAGAACATGATATAAGCAGTACGTTTCTCATCTATTTTTCTATGCTTAAACTTGCTTGCTGCCATTATAATTTCAAAACTATATGAAATTTTGTGTTAAAACTATTACAGAAATAGTGTGAGGAACTGTAGAGCCCATGTGTGTTGATCTCAGTTTTAATAAGACTATGGTAAACATGTGAGCAGTGGCAGATCAACTTACATTTTTATTCAGCTGTTCTTGTGTAAATTCAGTGGTTAATTTAGCAAAATACTGTACTTCAGACTGGAATGTGCAGTGAATTTTTTTTTGTTCTGAGGAATACAGGAAATATTAGAATCTGTACTTTCAGGTTTCATCTGTTCAAATTTAACACTCTTAATATGCATATTTAGAGCCATATGCCTTCTTGAGCCACTGTAGTTTAAAACAGTGTAACAAGCTGGAATTCTAAAAATGGCAGAAGGCATGAAGTGAAGAAAGAGCATGTTAGGGACAGTGATCTGCATTATTCATATATCATATAATTTCTGAAGAGCTGGCTGTGAATTAGAGATTACAAATACTTTATTAAGTATATTTATTCACTATAAAGTGAATGCTGTTCATGGTGTGTGGTTTTATGAAGTCCTGAAAATACAGACTTTGCCCTCCATGACCTTAGGGCTGACTGCAAATGATGCAGGCAGAAAATTTCCTTTGCATCAAAAGTAGTAGTGAAGTCTTTTGGAGGTAGAGAAGTGGTTGAATTTTGTACTTAATAAATAAATTATTGATGGTAGTTCTGGTGGGATGGCAGTGAGAGGAAAAAAAAGCCTGTCTTGAACAGAGGGCTTGCTAGAGTAAGCAGCCCATCCATAAAGGGACTTGATAGGATTTTGGCAGTTTTTAGTTTTCTAGGTTAATTTTAAAAGGTTGTATTTAAGTGCATTATACCCTCAAGGCTCACAACTGGCTAAAGTCTTAGCCTAGTTTCTCTCTAGATGATGAGTGTTACTTAGCTGGTTCCCTAGTACCTGCAGTCAAGAGGTTAAGCTTGGGTATTCTTTACATCTATATTTTCAAAGTTAATGTTCTTCGTAATAATATTTCTTTGAAATCAAGAATTGGATACTGTGCCATGCTAGACTATGTTTTTGTGTTTACCTTGTCTTATGTTAAGAGGACTTTAGCTAATCTTTTGCAACATGTATCTTGGTGATTGAAGTACTGCAAAATAAAGCAATATTGCAAGTAAATGCAATGCAAGGCAAGTTTGGAATTATCAGAGTTATAATGCTTTCCTGCCAAAATATATAAGGATCAGTTGAAAGTTTGGCATTAATCTGTTAGGGTATGACGAGAAGTTGTCTTTGGCAAGAAGCAAGTGGTGAAACCCATGCTGAAAGCTCAACGTAAGTGCAGCAATCAATTATACAAAGCCCCACAGATCTATACGAAAACAAAGGATTTCAACTTCATGGTCTTGGGCCTGTATTTTAATTACTAGCAGGAAAACAGTGGTATGTGAAACAATGAGCTTTTTGCTAGGCTTAAGTCACAAAACTTTTGTGCTGGTTCTTGTCTTCTTTAACTTGGTGCCTATTAGTTATTTTTTTATGATGATGTAGGAGAAGCATACAAAATTGGTTTTGGCTGTGCCTAGATTAGTACTTGCTGCATGCAGTATTACGTGACTGCTGCATTGTCGGGCGTAGGTGTTTTGGGAGGATGATTGAACTAAAAATACCTGGGGCAAAATCATAATCTCTTTGCCAAAATCTAGGAATTATGGTTCACCTTACTCAGGTGCTGTTTAACTAAATGAATAATTTAATGTTTAACAGTTTCTGTTTATTGTTTCATTAGAGATATTTTAAAAGAATTTTTTCTGCATAAAATTAAATGGTAGTTACTATCTTGACTAGAAAATCTGAAAGTTCCGTTCTATGTCTGATAGATCAGAAAAAAAAGGTGTTTTCTCAGAGTGGGGAATAGGGGTTAAAGAAAAGCTTTCACTAAGACTTAATTTTGTTAGAAATAAGACCCATATTTTTTTCCCTGAAGCCAATTGGTCTTTTGGCAAAGATTAGGTCTTTTGTACAGTACACCTTTTTGTTCAGAACAAGTTCTCCACTTAAGAAATCTAGACCAACAACTTCAGGAAGGTGTGGAAGTCTAAAATCAGGAAGTGGCATGTTGGTTTTTCTTAATGCCTTAAAGTTTTGTTTTTAATTTACAGAAGTATTTTTTGTAAAGATCATGTAGATAGTGTTATTTGCAGGAGGATTTGATTTATGCTGTCAGTGGAGAGTTTATGCACTCATATACCCCAAAAGAAAGGAAAATAATGAGGGAGATATTTTAATAAATACTGGCCAGGAGAGGTACAAAATACATAATGATACATAATGAGAAACAGCTGATAAACTTATTGTTGTAGCAGCCTTGTGAAATTGTAATTTCATGTTTATGGAATAGTCTTGCAGTGATCATATCTTGTACTCTGCCTTTAGACCAGTTTGCAAAAGGACTTCAGGGTTCTCTCCTTTTTCTCTTTATTGTTTTATTCTTTATGCTTCATTAAGTTCTTTAGACAAATTTTCACTTTCCAAACTGGGGATTAAACTGTTTTCAAGTAAAGAGTTCATCTAAGAAACCTTTTTGCATTTGTGTGTGCATAATGTCAAACGTGATATCACACAGTCCCTTGCAACCTTTCTTCTAAAAGCAGGACAATTATTGGAAAAGAGCACTATTTACTCCGATTTTGTACCTGTGTCTGGTATTTCATACTATGTCCAGGTATTCTACACAGATAATATTCATAATTTTCATAAAATTTCTGTGGAGTCCTAGTTTATTATTCCATTTGCCTGACTGCTTTCCAAGAGACACACAGAGTCTTTTTCTATCTTGTTGATCTTAAATACACAGTCTTGAGTGTTGCTTCATTTATTCTGTGATGGTGAAGATGTGCAGTGAACACCCTGGGGAAAAAAATTGAGTTGTTTCTCCTTTCTTTACCGCCTTAATATATGTATCTAAAATGATCTTTCGTTTAACATTTGACAAAAATGTTTTCAGTGAGTTTTATACATTGTTTAGCTTCAGCTTGGCCCTTTCAGCTGTTGCTCATCTGAGCTGGATGCTGCCTAAATAAATATTTTTGATGTACTTTATATTTTCATCAATATTCAGAGATGCATTATGGTATCTGATACAATATAACTCTTGTAATCATCCAAGGCTGGTTTATCAGTTCCACTGATACAAGTCCTTCTCAGTGGGAAAAAAAAAAATAAAAACAGGAAAATTCCGTATGAAACTCTCCATCTTAGATTTGATTGTGTGCAAACCTCCTTTTGGCTAAAATCCTATGCCTGTAACAAAGC
The DNA here is from genome assembly GCF_017639235.1 of Corvus kubaryi. Taxonomy (NCBI): domain Eukaryota; kingdom Metazoa; phylum Chordata; class Aves; order Passeriformes; family Corvidae; genus Corvus; species Corvus kubaryi. The sequence continues at coordinate 10,204,421 of NW_024582054.1, forward strand.
ATCCATGCATAATAGGAGTGCCTGCAACTTTAACTTCAAGACTGATTGTTAGTCATTCTCCATTGTCATGTTTCTTGTATAGTTGCAATATAAAGATTGTTTAGTATCTTTAAATATATGCAGAAGACACCAGCCTTGTTTTGGTGATATGACACCGGAGTTTTATCCTGACAATTTATAAGGAGGTGTGGTTCGGATGTGATTCCTGTGAGCTGTGCTGAAAGACTTGTCACAGCACTCTAAACAAGTGGTGTCTTTACTTCTGTTCCTGTGGTCTTTCAGTTACTGATATATTGGGTCATCCTGTTCCTAGTGTAATACAAAACGGATCAAAACTTTTAGAAGGTGAGTGCTTTGTATCTAATGTATTATTACTTTATAATTAAGTATTTATAAATTTATCATTTTAAAAGTGCATTTAATTTTTATTCATTCAGTTTGCTGTAGAGGAATTTTAATGTCTGATAGATATATGATCTGGTTGTGTTTACTGAATGATTGAAATATGAGTTGGTTAAAATGTTACTTGAATATTACTTAAATAACTCTGTTTTGTTGTAGCCGAAAAAGAAAACTAAGACATTCAATCCTCCAATCCGTAGAAACTGGGAAAGTAATTACTTTGGGATGCCCCTACAGGATTTGGTTACACCCGAGAAACCAATACCTCTGTTTGTTGAAAAATGTGTGCAATTCATTGAAGATACAGGTAAGATAGGAGGACTGTTAGAGGAAAGACTTGCCCATTTTGCATAACAAGTAAAGCCTCTCGTTTTCTGTTATAAAGTACTTACAGAATTTTTTACTATAAATAAATACATGGGGTTAGGCACATTTAGAAAGAATGTTTTCTAAATTGTGTGCTTAATATGTGATTTTTTTTTGACTTAATTTATACAAATACTTAATTACTTTTTGACAAGTGTCTGAAGTTTAACATGTTCCCTGTAATTTAAAAAACTTGTATCACTGTCTAATGCCAAATGACGTTTAACCCAATGGCAGTCCAGTCTTACATGTCTTACTATTGCCACTGCATTTTCTTTCATATATTTAAAAGCTCTGAAATCCGCCTTTTCCAATTATAGAAAACAGGGACTTGAAATGGCTTCTGACTTGGTTTGATTAGTCAGCTTTGCTTTCTTGATTTTGAAGGTGAACCTAGTTTTGCATTCTAACTTGTCACAGAGACAGAAACATTTATTTTCTAAACACTGTGTAATTCTCCATGAAAAATGTTAATCTATCTAAGATGTAATTTCACAGTATGGTTTTCTCTCTCTCCTTTTTCCCTGGCTTCCTGGTTGTGTGTTTGTCCCTGCTTTCAGCCTATTTACTGTGTGACCATGAGGCAAGTAGGATGATTTTGCTGGTCCAACAGAAGACTACAGTTAGGAGTGGGGATTTGTTTTGAGGTTTGGGAATGACCTGTGGTTGGGTTTTGTTTGGGGTTTTGGGGGGATTTTTTTTGGTTTGTTTGTTTTTGTGAGCACTGTTTTTCAGTTAGTGTGTAGATCCTGCTTGCTCTGAAGTTTTATAAATGCTATATTGCTGTATTTAAAGTAGATGACAGTGTGACAACTGAAACATGCAGGACCATCTTTTGATGTGTCTGCAATTGGATGTTGTTTAGTGTAAAGTAAAACAGCATCTTTTTTCTAATTTGCTTAGATCTCTAATACAATTTTGGCTGTAAGATGACAGTAGCAGTTTTAGCAAGAGTAAAGCTGAAAGGTTTTTTTTCTTATAATAAAATTCAGTTTTACTGCCATCTGTAAGAACAGTGTTTCCAAAAGAATTACCACAGCTGGTAAGCCTAATAGCTGTTTTTAAAGACTTACATACTGCATTATTGCAATAAAAAAATTAGGTGACCTAAACCTCAGGCACTTTAGAGTCAGAGATACTTGTATAGGTCTGTCTTTAGCCTTTACTTTCTATGGATTAAAGGTAAGAGCTGTATTTTCTTCCCTCTTGCTTTTTGCTTTTTTTTTTTCACCCAGTTAAAAATGGGAAAGGAGGAAGAAGGGCAAGGAGTAGTAGAGTAGCATAGGCAGTTTAACATATATATATATGTTGTGTTTGCTGTTTTCTGTAGCAAAAAAAAAACCCAACCCAAAACAAACCAGCATAAATTATGGGTGAGTCACTGTTGGAATTGGTGTTCTTTAAAAGTGGGTACATACAGCTACTATGTGTAGCTATATGAAACAGGTATTAACAGGTATTGAAGACCAATTTCAAGAGTTTGTAGAATCTAGCAATAACTTAATCTGAGCATGTTTCACTTTTTAAGAATACTTTCAAACAACAAAATTACAAATCCAGTTCTAAGAATTTTATTTGCTTAAAAATATTGTTGTCTTTGTGGTAAACTTTCTAAAAAAAGGTATTTCTCCTGAAGAATTTTCACCAGCTTGTGGGGTGAGAGAGAGAACTATAAGAGTGTGGAAACATTATTTGTTGTCTTTTTTTTTTCTTCATGATTGTCAAACCGTGCGACCAGCTGAAAGATTCAGGACATCTTTTCTGGTGGTCTGTCTTGGGAAAATGTTTGGTTTAGCTGCTGTGTGTTCAAAATGTAGGGTCTCCTCAAAAATGGTGACTCAGAAGGCACAACTTCACTGTTAGGTGCGTATATGTTAGTTCATCCTGGGATGCTGCTATACAGGTGGAGAATTTTAATTCTGGCCATAAATGTAAGCTGGACAAACATCGTGCCATCTGCATACTTAGTGACTGTGAAGACAGTAGTTGTCTTGCTAGTTTTGTTTAAGCACTTAGAACAAAACCTCTACTTTTGATCTGTATTACAATTTTCTTTCTCTTACTCTGGATTCTGTGTAAGTAGTTTTGGTGTTGTTTTCAGCTTCCATAGTTGGCTGTGGGAGTTTTATTTTTGGTATGTATTATTTTTATACTGAATTAATATGCTGTAGGCATTTGAGGTTCAAGCAGGGTTCTGATAGAATGTATTTGTTACCTTTGAGAGAGGAGAATGTTCACTTGCATTGCCTTCAAATCCTGTACTGAGATAGATTCACATCATTGACTTTGTGACTGTGAGAAAATTCCACAAATACAGTTTTGAAGATTTATCAGTCTGCACAAGACAAGTCAGGACCTACTGTCTCCAGGCTGGAGTTCAGAATGGTACCGTTCCTTTATGATAAAGCTGCTTGGCCCTGGGGAGTTATTCAGTACTCCTCTGTCTATTAGCAAGTCAGCCTGCTGTCAATTTGAACTGCACTGAATTACCAGTGTTTATTATCATGGTCTTTTTAATCAAGAAGTGCAGTCTTTTCCAGTTTGGCTAATCTGTATCTTTCTCTTACAGAGGATATAATTGTTTAGCATTTCCTTTTCAGGTACTTTCATGGAGTTCAGCTTCTTCCTATGTAATTTGGATTGTGGCTGAATTTGTGAAGCTGTGATTAATCTCTGTTTGAAGGGCTTATCTTAATTTTTAATGTTCCCTCTTTCTGTCTCATGAAATTATGCAAGGCAATGCTTTGTACCGAGACTAAATTTTGGCCGAGGCTAGAAAGTACACAGTGTGAAAAAGTTTTCTGTATTTCAGATGCCTAGATGAGACAATAGCACCTTAAAGTGTCTTTGAAGATTCTTGCTCCACCATAAACCTTAAAGAATCGAGCACATGCAGAAAATACTATCAGATTTTTGTTTTACCATAATATTCTGGAATAGCCTCACAAAAAAAAAGTGTTTGTCAGTAGAAGAGGGACAGTTTGGAAAAACTAAAGTAAATTCAGGAACTTAAAAGTTCTAGCCTTTTGTAAATAAACAGATTTTTTTCTTCTGAAGAAGCCGTATTGTTCCTGTCAATGTAAAGGGTGATCTGGTAAAGATCAGGGATCCTAAGTCTGTGCCTGCAGGTGAAGGTTATTGTCCCTGTGTTCCTCTTTAGTGTGTTTCAACAAAAAGCTTTCTTCTAAATTGGTTTAGCTTTATGGAGCCGACCAGTTAGTTTTTGAAATATAATACAGAGTTTGAATCCCCTTGTAATCTTCTGATAGTACTGGAAGCAGAAACTGGGGGGCAAAGTGGTTAATACCTGAGTAGATCTAAAGCTGGTAAGCTGTAAATATATGTCAGAACCTCCATTTCAGAGCAGTCTGCACTGTCACTGGTACTGGGGGTATGAAGCAGCAATGGCACATAATACTTGGTCTTGTTGGAATCTATTGATTTAAAAAAAAAAATAGCACAATATCATGTGTGAACATCTTAAATTTTATACCACTGGCACTTCTGGATAAGAAGGAAGGAAAAATTTGCTAAGTATTGTAAACAAACTTTGCTTCTGTGTTTCTGCATTGTCCATGATTACAGGAAAACCTTTTTTCTATCCAAGCCTTTAATTTTTGAATTCATTGTAATTATAGCAGGATGAGTAATATTTTGTTTGGTTGTCAGAGCTCTTTCTTGGTTCACTGAAGATGATCAAAAGATTTTTTTTTTTCAGGTAAGTGACTTGCCAATGGTGAATTACGAAGTTTTCCACTAAACATCTTGGTATAAATGTATAATGTTTTCAGGAAAACTGATTTTTTTGTAAAGATCCTGTGATCTTATCTGTAACCTTTTACAGACTATATGAACACTTTTCTGTCACTAGTGACATGTATGATATTTGTATGCTTTTACCTCTGTCACAACCTTTGCAAATCAGTTTGTAACTTGCCTATGAGGGCAGCTATTTCAATTGACTCTTTGTCATTGGTAGCCATTTTTGATTATGGGCTTCCAAAAGAGTATTTTGATGATACAGTTGTTCTGGTCTGTTTTTTGCTTTCTCCTGATGGACTCAAGAGAACTTAATTTTGTTGCATCATTTGAAATGAACTTCCAAAGTGTATTAGTTTTCTGCAAACTAGGTTTATGAAAATGTATTTAGCAGGGAAACTAGAGTTTTAATTTTTAAGAAAATTGTAGTGGCTGTTTTTGTGTAGAAGTAATGGTGCTATGCTAAGACATACTAGAAAAAAGATTACCTGCTCTTTAAAAAAAAAAAAAGTCCAATGTAGACCATTACCTTTTTTAGGGCAATTCATTTTTTTGAAATATAGGCAGCAGAATTGAGATACTTTTTGAAACTAAACTGTTTAGCTGTATGAATTGCATGAATTCTGTGTTTCTCTAATAATTATCATGGAGAGAATAAGGTAGATATTCTGATACGCTGATAATTTTTTTTGAGAGAGAGGAACAGATTTCTGAAGGCTAATTCAATGTCTTCAACAAAATGTTAATATGGTTTGAATTTTGTATTGCAGTGTAATGGAAAAATATTTACTGAATGTTCGATTGTAAGTGTAAAGAGTGTACATGTTTATGCCAACTTTGTAGCTTGAGTGTTTTGTTAGTAACATTTTTATGCTGTTATACACACCCTGAATTTAGTGATGAACTATTCCATGTACTGTTTGTGTACTGTTCAGCACCTACTGTTGTTGATTTTTAACTTTTTCCCAAACTTAAAATAATTCAGGCAAGATGACTTATGCTAACTGATACTATTAGCGTATGAGGGGTTTTCTAATATTTCAGTATTTTTTTGGGTTTACTTTTTGTATTTGTTCAGGCATTGGTGGAAAGTTTGGTATAGATCACATTTCATTCTGTTTACCAAGGAAGGAGACAGCAAATTAACATTACAAATACTAGCAGTTTTGCCATTTAGTACATATAGCTCTTGAAGATATTCAACTTTAATATCAGTATTTTAAAGTTTTTTTCTCTGAGCTTTCGAATGTTTTAAATTTTTTTGTAGAATATTGCTATCCATGTACTTCATTGAGCAGATTATAAATTTTAAATTCCGTACTTCATAGAAAACTGATAATATTAATAGATTGTTAATTGTACATGAAATAATTTAGCAAAGAGAGGCTTACTAGAATAATTTGTGGTTTAATAATTTAGTTACTCAATTAATATGAGACAAGGAATGGAATAAAGACGGAAGAAGGAATTTGACAGAGTTAAATGTCAATATCTCACATGGTTCCTATGGAGAGCTATAAGAGAAATTAAAAATTGTGTACTTGGTATATGTACAATAATTACTGCTTTTGATATTGAGACCATTTTTGTAATGCTGCTAAATTCAGTTTTGGAGGTAATTCAAGTAAAAAAATATTGCCTTCTGTGATTCCTTCAAACCTAGGTTACACCAAGGTCTTTTATGCTGTATCTGCAGTGAGGCCAGATTTTTACACTGACAGTATAGATAAGGCAAAGTTTGTCTCCAGAGAATGAGATTTGATAGAAATAGGTGAGAAAATGAATCAGCAGTGCTGCTTGTGGTAAAAATGTCAGGTAAATCATTGAAATATATTCCTAGTGGCTGGAAAATCCGGAAATCCAAGGTTGTTTACCTTACCTTTTATTCAAGGGGCTTGGGAGAGCTAGAGGGTTTTAGGAGCTTGGTGTTTTGGACAGAGAGAACAGAACCGGACATCCCCCTGGCCTGGTGTATGAGAGCTGGCATTCTCAGCGTAATTTCATAAGAAATAGTATAATAGCCAGAAAGATTCTCTCCTGCTGTATGCTTCTGCCACTTTTTACTTCGGGTACTTGTCAGATGTCTCTGAATCAGTGGCGTTCGCTGTTTTGAAAAGCTGTATCAGCAAAAATGATTAAAGTCCTGCTGTGTAGTATTACAGCTGGTAAGTTAAGGGTCAAATATGTGCCAAAACAAGTGCAAGGCAGGGAGCAGGAGCAAGGGAAGGACAGAAACAGTGATTGATGAGGCAGGGAGTTAGACCATCTTTTTCAGTCGTATTGTTCAGTTAAGTTGACCCAACTGCCCATGAAGCTTTATGTTTAGCAAAAAACGCACATGGGCCATGCCTCTGCTACTTTTGTTTCTGGATAGGTACAGTAACAATAGATTTAAATAGTTATACAACACATTTTGTACCCTCATCAAGTTGGCGAGTGATTCTAGAGTGGGTGGTGTGGTTAATGTATTTAAGACCAGGGCTTCTGCTCAAGGGAACATATCCCAGCTGGAGGAATGGGATAGTAGGAACCTGAAGGAATTCATTGAGGACAAATGCCTTCAACTAGAATTGCAAGGACTAAACACCTGCAATAGTACACGCTGAGGACTTGACTGGCGCCGTATCAGTGCTAATGAAAAGAATCTTGCAGTCATGGTGGATAATAGGCTGATCATGCCTTCTGTATTGGACTGTCCCAGTAGAAGGGCAGGCACTACAGAGCAGAAGTGGTTACTAAGCTTTGCTCTGCACTTGTTGGACATCATCTGAAATACTGAAAGAAAGGCGTTGACAAACTTGAGTCTGGCAAAAAGAGGTCAGGGGCTGGAGTTCCTAATATGTTGGTTTATTCAGGTTGGAGAGAGAGGCTGAGGAGGCCCCCAGAAGCGGCTTCCCATACCTATGAGGAGGTTACTGACAAGGTGCAGCCAGGCGAAAGAACTGAAGAACAGTGTCACTAATATAGGAGGTTCTGATTAAAAAGAAAGGCAGTACTTTTGCTCTGAAGGTTATTAAAGCACTGGTTCAGGTTAACCAGAGAGGTTGTGGGGTATCTTGGAGACATTCAAGGGAAGTTTAGACAAGCATCCGAATCTAAATTCTATGTTGACTGTTGTTTGAGCAAGAGGTTGCACTAGATGATCTCCTGAGAATTCCTTCTGTGATCACTTCAAAACTGGCATAGAATTGGTTTCAGTAGTTAGGAGACTGTACACCGGTTTGTGTTTTGTAACTTTGAAATTAATCAACAGGGAGGAAACAAACTCAAGAGGGTAAAACAGGCATCAGTCATTTTTCCTAATGGAAGACTGACTACCAAACAGGGGAGGAGCAGATGCATTAAGTTAGTAGTGTAGAGAAATAGTAGTAGTAGAGAGAATCACTGAAAACTGTAAACAAATATGTTTTGAAATACTCATAAAACACATGTTGTGCACTTGGGTTGTATGGCTAATGAGTTATCTCTTCAAAGGAAACATCATGGGAGTTATAAAAAGAATTCCTAAACAATGCAGGTAGGACCAAGATGCCAGGGTATGTACGATAGTTATGCTGCTCCACTTACTCCATCTGCATTCTCCAGACCCAAAGTGACTAAACAGCTGTACTATATGCCTGGAAAACTACAATGCTTCAGTTGTCACCCATTTTTAATGAAGCAAAGAATGCACCTACCTTTTCCTAGGCATGTTTGTAATGTCATATTAATTGTAGTCTCTTGTTCTTTTTTTCAAAATGAACAGGCCATAAAATATGGGCTTGAGGGGCACTTCATAAATGATTGAGGCCTTGTTTAATAATCAGTTAGTGTAAATTGTAGAAATGTTAATTCAACTTTGGAGAGCTTCCTATTATAAGAGTCTTTCTAAAAGTACTGCTTACTTCCTTACACTGCTTATTGTTTATTGAACATTTCAATATGCTATAAATTATTTTATTTCAAGAAGCAGTTAGAAACTTATTTGTGGTTCTGGTTTTCAGTGTGTGAATTGAATATCATATGTCTTTAAATGTCAGTGTTGAAAAGGACACATTAAGTGTGTTTTATGTAAGTAAAGTTAGTGCTAGATTCTTACTTAGAGTTTGACTTTTTTGCTTGGTAATTACATGCATTCTAGGTGTACATAGAAATTAATGTTTTGGATCAGTAAATTGGTGGTTCCTTTAGTCTTGTGTTGTAGCATAGGGGTTGAAAAGAGGTACAGCAGATCCATGGAATCAATCCATGGAATAAAATTAGAGAAATATATAGATCACCAAATTTATAAAGATAAGTGTGGGAATGATAGTCTTAGCTATTGTAGTGAAGAAGGAGTCCTTAAAGTACCATTGGCCACTGTAGAGGAAGGAATTGAACTGGGGAGAGACAGGCTTGCTGTGATTGTGGCATGTATTCAGAAACACAGACAGAACATAGCAGAATCTGGCTGTGGATGTTCTTAGCAGACACTCCATGACTTTCCAGCAGTCTAAATGTTAGTATAGCTGTTGTCACTTTGGAAAAGGCTTTGGAAATCATCACAGACAGCTCTCTGAAAACTTAAACTCTCCGTACTTGCTATCAAGCAAGCAAAAACCAAAAAAAATGGAGTGTTATGGAGGAAGAAAAATCATGCTATTACATAATGCCATGTATACGTACAATTTGGATACTGGTTGCAATTTGGTTCAGCCTTTCTCAGAATAGAAAAGAATTGGAAAAGATAATACATATGGCAGTAAAAGTAATTCTTGGATAAAGATGAACTGAATGGATTAGCTTAGAACATTTCTGAGGAAGAGAAATTACATAAATTTAAAAAACGTGCTGGGAAAATGTAGAGAAGTTAGTACTTCTTGTTAAGAATAAAAACTATGCAAACTTCAAATACTGAGCATAAACTCAGTGTGCTTTCATAATGTACATTCTGGAATGACAAAGCTGCGTTCACCATGATGTAAAGACCACAAGACTAGAAGGGGTTTGGGTGAATTAGTGATGGATAAATCCCCAGGTGGCTATTACAACGCCTTATGCAAAAGCCTGTGTAAGCCACCATCTGCAGGAAGCTGACAGGATGTACCACAGAAAGATTGCTGGTAGGTTTTGGTTTTTTTCCTCTCCTGTCCTTTCTACGTCTCTCCTCAAGCACCTACTACTTAGTGTAGTATATGGGATGGAAAGTAGATATTGTACCAGGTTGACTTCGGTCTTCTCTTGTGCTGTAGTTAATTCATTCTATGGAGGAACCAAGAATTGTGAAAATATATTGAAGCCTAAGAATGGAAGTGTCCTACAAACTGATTATGCATATAGGTGCAGGTCCACCTTGCTCATTTTCTCTGAAATGCTTTGAACCCCATGTGGCGAAATTCCAGTTAGATGGGATGGAGCCCTGGTCACAACTGGCAGCACAAAAGAAGTTTATTAGGCTCTAGAAAACTTTGAGAAAAGAGTAGTCTAGGCAAAGGGGATATGATTGTTAAATATATATAGGTTATTGTGATGTGAAGTAAGGAGAATCTAAGTTTTTAAACCTAGTGGTGTTGTAAAGCTAGCAGGACAGAGAAGCAAATAAATCATATGATTCTGATGTATAATATTACAGTAGCAGTTGTGTTCAGTAAGGATATATTGAAAATTACGACTGGACCAGAATGCAAGCAGGGTAAGAACATAGAAAAAAATTCTGAAAAACCAAGAGGCTTGCAGATGAAGGAACCGAATTTTTAAAAGGGTGCCAGAAAAAAGAGATGTTGAGTGCTCTCTGTCTCTCCCTCTTTTATTATAGATATACATTATAGATATACAAGAAGTTTAAAAGCTAAAACTTGTGAACTAGAGTGTCTGGTACTTGCTGAAGGTCCTGATGTAAGAAGTGTTGGAGAGACCTGGTTGCATGATAGAAAGCAACAGAGAATTGGAGCAGTACTTAAAGAATACTTTCAGACTTCTAGCTGTGTGTATACTCACAAACAGCTTAAACTTAGAAAAAGTGTAATGGCAATTGACCAACTGTTTCATGAAGTGTGACTTTCTAGAATATACACAAGCAAGAAAAAGTTTTTCCTTGAGGAAGAAGACAAATTTAGTTAGCTTAATCCAGAATTGCAGCACTTCACTATTTTTGGAAGATGCCTAAATTCAGTAGGCATCTCTGTGTTTAACCTGAAAATTTTCTGAAGTACTATAAGTTGTTTTTCTATGTTTCTTAGAGCTGTAGCCCAGATACCACACTAGAGCATTTATGTCCAGAGCCAGTTGAAGTATTCAGGGTCTATACACTAAACAGTGGCTGGGTCAGAAACTGCTATTTGCAGCACATTCAGGTTTTTTTTTTTTTGCAGAAAGAAATTGAATTGTAATTGGATAAGACAAAGAATATCCTGGGGCTGTAGGGTCTCCAATTGAGAATTCTCCCATACTAGACAAAGAGAATCTTGATCATAGCTTGTTCTTATCTACCAGTGGTCTTTTGTGTTTATTTACAGCTTCTGGAAGAAGAATGCAAAGTGTTTCTGGCTTTGATCACATATAGCACATTTGGGGCATTCTTTTGAAGGCAGGTTTGAAAACCCTTTCAGATAGATTGAGTCATTGAAACCACTTTTTGCCCTGTGCCACCAGATTATACCTTCTGGTGGTGTTCAAGGATATCAGTGAACAAGGCTCAGGTTTTTTGAAAGGACTGTTCTGGTGTCTGGCTACAATAGGAGAACTCCTGGCTATGAAATTGGAAAGCTAAAAGGTAGACATGAAAGTTTATTGAAGAATTGCTTACTAAAATAGCCTTGATGCAGCCGGTAAAGAGACACATGAGTTGTCGAGGCATTAAGAAGGAAATGAGTTAGAAGAGTCATATGAAATCATTAAAAATTTCCCAGCTGTATGAACCAGTCAAGTGCTTCTTGTACTTTGAACATTGTAATAGGGTTCTTAATTGTTGTTGGTAACTTAAAAGGAACACTTGGTGGATTGTGGTGTGTCAGAGCAGTTAAGTATTGATCTGATGATCTAAAATGCATTCAGTTTTTGACCTGTGATGGCAAAAGGCCAAGAGATTCCATAAAGCTGTGAAACCTGTGAATTTTTTAATAAAACTATGTAGTGTTATGGAGATCTAGCATACAGAGAATTTTGCACCCATACAGGTAACTTGCAGAGTTATGGACCTATAAGTTGTTTAAATTCCCTAATAGTTTCTAAATTAGAAAAATACCTCGGGTAATGGTGTGAATATCAGGATGGACTCTTTCATTCAGTGAGTAGCTGTGGGCAAAAAAGATAACGATATGATAGGAAGCATAATCACTGGAGTGGAGTGTGCAAGTGTGTGTGTGCATAATTAAGGTGTACTGTTCAATGTTTACCATGAAAGGCTGATGGAATTATGATGACTCTGTAATGTGTGGTAAAACAAAGTAATAATGAGAAGCTTGGGGAACCTCTGCTTCCTAAGTCCTTTCCTCTTTTTCCCTTTTCCCCCACCCCTTAAAGAAAGACTTGTAAGTGATGTGGTAATTTACCTTAGATAAGAAGTGAGGGGAAATGGATTCAAAGTTTATAAAATATAAATGTTAAAAGGGAAAGAATGTTGGAAGATTAAGTTCTTATCATATACAGGAGTGTGTTACACCATGAAATTAAAAGATCAGGATTCAGTTACAAAGGCTTAATTTTTATTTATTTATTTTTTTTTCTCCCTGCAGAGTATTTTTAGTGTGTTGTTGCTTACCACAGTAAGTTGTTAAGCCTAAACTGTGAAGACAGTTTTTAAAACCATAAATGTTGTGGGTACCACAGAATTTAGGTTTTTGATTATTATTTAAAAAACTGTATAAATAACAACTGTCTAATAGAGATCAGTGAGAGAATAATTTTGGGTACATTATTGAACAAATATCTGCCATCAGAGTTTTGTTATCCTACAATGTCATTTCCTCTGATTCATATTAAATGGAATAATGGACTCTAGACAACTGACATTTTGTGTTTTGGTAGTCCTATATCCCTGTAACGGTTAATGTGTTAACTTTTTAGGCACTCAAGAATTGTATTCCTACTTTTGGTTTCTGAATTAGTAGTTATAACTGGTTCTGCTTTGCTCTATAGTATATAAACTTGCTTTTAATTATTTATTTTTCTTCCTCTTCTAAGGATTGTGTGCTGAAGGCCTGTACCGTGTTAGTGGGAATAAAACAGATCAAGACAACATTCAAAAACAGTTTGATCAAGGTAATCAGAGATTTTATTATTTAAAGCCAAAACAGAACATGAATTCTCCATGGATTTATCACAGTGCAATATAAAAGGATTGCACTTTCAAATCAACTTCCATAGCACTGAGTACTTAATGCTCTGGTGGGTTGTATTGGTATAGTCCAGGTTATTACCAGTGAAACTCCAAGGATGGGAAGGGAATCTTGTTGCAGCTGGATTAAGTGCTATTAAAATATTATCTAAGTGGTATTTGAAGGTTTTAAAGAGTTTAAGTGCAGTCGTAGCTGCTCCTTGTGTTAGCAGTTCATCAGTCCTAAGGCATTAAGGCATTCACTTCTGCTTCTTATGCCCCAAAGATAGTAATTCTTGATATTTACTGGAGTGAAAGGTCTCTTGAATAATACACATTAACAATTAAGTCTGGATAATTTCTAACACAGCCTTTGTCACTGTAGAATATAGTGAAATGTGATTGGTGGATTAGGCTGTTCACTTTGGTGTATTTGTTTTTTAAAATGATAACTCTTATTAAAAATTCTTGGATGTTAATAATGAAGTTGAGCCTGTGAAAAATAGTAAAATATCTCCTAGATGTTAAAGAAAATAAATGTACTATTTCTTAATGCCTTGCTTTGCTGTTTAGCAGCATTTGGGAAATAGAATTTATAACTCCTTACTGGGCAAAATTGATTAATCGGAAGCCAGTTAAATGACAAATACAGAATCATTCAAGTCTTCATTGAGAATTAGACAACTTTATTTTTCTGATCTTCTACTGTTTTGTAATACTGTCAGAGTTTGTCATATTTGATTCCTTGTTGGTCGGTGTGATAGCAACTTATCAATATATTTGCCTTTTCATGCCTTATTTAATAACCATTTGGCAAAATTTTAGTTTTCAGTGTTTTGAATAAATTCTTGTTTTCATAAAGTATTATAAGGAATGATAACAGTAGGTTTTACTTACACTGCTATTTAATTTTTCAAATTTTGTTTTGCAGATCATAATATCAGTCTAGAATCAATGGGAGTAACAGTGAATGCCGTGGCTGGGGCTCTTAAAGCTTTTTTTGCAGATCTGCCAGATCCATTAGTTCCTTACTCTTTGCATCAAGAGTTGTTAGAAACATCAAGTAAGTACTAAACAGCCTTTTCTTTATTTGTGTTATTTCCATTGCCCTTATTGCTATTTTTACTTCATTGTAAGTTGAAAGGACTATCTGCACTGAATATTTTTTAAATTGCTTAGATATGTGCATTTTTTAATATTCTTTAAACTTAGAAGAACTATATGATGAGATGAATGTAATACATTTTTTCTTCAGAATGAATTTGGCTTATTTCTCCTTTTCCTAGAAAATTTAATTGGGAGAAATCTACTTTTTTCTGTTTTTTGTTAAGTGATGAAAATGATGAAAGCTCTTGGAGCGGCTTTGCAGTTCTTAACAGGAAAAACCTCTTGAATTCATGAAGTCCTACATTCAAAGTAGGCTTTAAAAATCAGACACATCTATGGGATATTATGGTAATTCTCTAATTCTCTTAGATTTTTTTCAAATTCTTTTTTGAGCTCTTATAAAAGATGCTTAGTTTTGTTTGCCTTGCAAACATTTTTCAGACATTTCATAGTATTCCTATCTTTGAAGTTAATGTCTTGTGTTGGCAGCAGGCTGTTCCACAACATGACCACCACACTTTTTACAGAATACAACTGTGACATACAGTATTCCAAAGTATTTTTTGTTCAAAACATGGAAACACTAGTATAAGCCTAAGGCTGGGGCCTGGGCTTGAGTCATATATAGCCCATTAGAAATTTTGTATTTTTTGATGATATCTGTAGATACCTGTTTCTGGTGTTTTTACTGTACGTTTCAGGCATATTGCTTGTTTAATGTAATTACCTTAGTTTTATTTTTTCTTAAAAGTATAGCAGTTAAATTCCAGTCAAAGCATAAAGTAGCTTAGAATATAAGTGGAATTACTGTTTTAAAATCCCATTAATACTGCTTTAAATTTATATTTGGGATATACTGGACCGTATTTAACATTTTTTCTATGACATTAGGATAGATCAAATTTCTTTTTAGCAATGCGACCTTGTATTCCTTTTTATGATATGAATCATCATTGATGAGAAGTGTATTCTGCAGAATGTATGGATCCACAGCATTAGTTGCTGGGTTTTTAAAAATAAAATTGTTACTTTATTTCATATTCCTTTCCTACATGTTGGTTATTTCCTGTTTGAAACATGAATAATGTCCTTTGGTCCTGTGAAAAATCTCTGCTCTTCTTTAAACAGTATATTTAAAATAGCTGCACTAGCCCTATTAGTAATTATTTTCTTATTTGAGTAACTGTGAAGTTTAAGATACTCTAAGCTCATGTGAATGTCTTTCTGTCATAATGTTTTGCAAGCAGAGGGAACTCTTAACAAGAAATGACCCTGTCACATTGTTATTCTACAGGCCAGCAGTAAGCTAGTCAAGTTCAGTTACTTGCTGAACACATAAATAATTCTGCTTAAATTCAGAAAAATATTTTTGTGCTTAGTTAAACTTTATCATAAAAAAGTTACTCTGTGGAAATAGGAATTTTATTAAATATTTTCTCACTTGATATTTCTCTGTGGGTATCTTATCTGTACTGTTATACTAGGGAAAACACTCAGCAACACTTTATTCAGTATGTCTTTCTAGATGTGTCAGAAAATGTCACTTATTTCTATAGAAATCATGGATAAGACAGAACGGCTACACGAGTTAAAAGAAATTGTGAAGAAATTCCACCCAGTGAACTATGATGTCTTCAGATACATAATAACACATCTAAACAGGTTTAGTATTTTTCAATTTCATTTAAGTTGTAATAATTGCAAAAAAGATTGTGTTTTTAACAATGAAATATCTACTAGAATTGAAAGTGTGGAAAAATAAATTAGGAGTTACAGTTGATTATTAAAGCCTTGTAGATTTGTTTCTCACATTTTACCGATATATTTATCTGGCATCATTGCTACTATAAAGCTATAAGAATGATTGCTCTACATAAAAAAAGCTTGAAAGAATAACTGCACCTAATAATAACAACGTACCTAATTACAACTATTACAGACACCCCCACCCCCCCCCCCCAGGAAATAATAGCCATTAAAATTACAGACTAATCTAGCTTTTAAGGAATTTGAGTCATTTGGCCTCTTCCCCCTGTCCCCCTCCTGCCAAAATATCAAAATCTAAAATACAGAGCCCAAACCTTGTGCTGTATAGTAAAATGTAGAACAAATCTGTAAGTAACAGTAACTTGGTTACATTTGCTTCTTAAATTTTGCCTCTTGCATAAAAATTTAGTGTTTTTATCTTTAAAAGTTATTTCCATATTTACTAAAATAGTATTTATTAATGGATGTATATCACATCATAATCTGAGCCTTTACATATACAATATTGTCATAAAAAAAGAGAGAAAAAGACTAGCTTACTTGTGCTTCTTATGAAATTATTCTCTGGAATCCACAGAATGAGATAAACAGTGTTGTTGTTGAGGTTCAGGGAGAGATTGATCTTTGGAGATTGTTTTGTTCAACACCATTGCTTTGACAGAGTCAATTACAACAGATTGCCCAGGATGGTGTCCAGTTTGGTTTTCAGTATCTCCGGGAAGTGAGACTCCAATTTCTCAGAACAACTTGTTCAGTGCTCAGTCACCCTCACAGTAAAGAAGTGTTTTCATATGCTAAGAGAATTTCCTGTGGATATTTGTGCCTGCTGCCTTTTGTCCTATGCTGAATACCACTCCAAAGAGTCTCAATTCATCATCTTTACATCCTCCTATCAGATACTTAAAACCAATGATAAGACTTTCCCTGGCCTTATCCTGGCTAAGCAGTATTAACATTCTTGGCTTTTCCTCATTTGAGGAATCTTGGATCTCTTAGTGATCTTCTTTGTCCCTTCATTGGGCTCACTCCAGTAGTATGTTTATATGTCTGTTGTGCTGGAGAGTCCAGAGCTGGATCCCAGACTCCAGATACGGCCTTTGCAGTGCTGAGCGGAGGGGAAAGATCACCTCCCTAGATCTGCTGGCAGCACTCCTAATGCAGCCTTGGGTGCTGTTGGCCTTCTTTGCCACAGGGTCACCTGGCTGACTCATGCTCAGTTTGTTGTCCATCAGGACTTTTTCCTCTCTCTCTCTGCGCTGTTACTTTTCAGCCAGGCAGTTTTGTGTATACACGCATATGTAAGCTTTTCATGACATATAATTGTTCTGGACTACTCTCTGTGTGTTTGTGTTTCTGCAGGTATTTGTCATGATCTAACTGTGCTTGTATTATGGAGGTCGAAATAAGAACCTTTAACTTCCCTACTTAGTCAACAGGGAGAGTGTGGGTAGTCTGTTGCAGTTTGGAAGGAGTCCTTTTTCATGGAATGTGTAAGATTTTAGAATTTAGGTGCCTACTTTTACACTTCTCTCCATCACATATACAACTTGCTTAACGTTTATAAAGTCATCCATTTTCCTTTTCAGGGAAATGGATCAATTTTTCCATTGTAGTCTTGTCCAATACAAATTCAGCCCTAAATTATATTAAACCATATCAATGAACAAATACCCTTATTAGAGAACTTCATGATGTGCTTGCAAGTATCTAAAGTAAAACTAAATGTGTCAGACTTGACTTGGTTATTAGTTACCTGAAATGTTCTGTTAATTCTTAATCAACCTGATAAAAATTTTTGTGGAAGAATGGCAGTCTTGGAATTGTCAAAAGTCTTCATCTGGTCACCTATTTGCGTAGCACAGCTGAATGTACAATGTCAAGTACCTGGATTGCTGCAAGTAAAAGCGCTAAACATAATTTTAAAAATCCCTGAATAGGTTCTAATGCATGCATATCTACAAACAAATGAAACATATTAATCATGGAATTCACTGGAGAACATAAGTGATGTATGCTGGCCTTTACTTTCTGGTCTGGTCCACTCTATTAATTGGTGATTTACATTACAGGTTGCTAGTAACAACATGATCTTTTCTTAAAGAAAGGCTGTCATTTTTTGTCTCATTTGCAGTGTCAGGTAGTTGCATTCCATTCAGCAAGAAATCTGCTTCAATGTAAGCAATTGCATATATAGAAAGAGGTGGATACAGCTGTGTACAGGATCTTAAAGGCTACTTGCAGCTAAACTCTTGACAGTCTGTATTTATTTTTAAGAGATTAATTTGTGGTAAATTACTGCTGGTATATAATTAAAATGGAAATGTTGTTTGCCAGATGAATTGCTCATTTAATGAGGTAAAGCAGTCTTCTACATGATGAAAGAGCTCTCATCACAAGCTAATGTTTTAGATGCTTTGTTTTTACATCCTATGTCATTACACTAAAATGTGTGCTATTGTTGTATAGTTAGTAATGGTTGATTGATAATATTTTGGTGTGTCCACAAGCACAAGACCTGGTTATTGAAAGAAAAAAATGTAAGTATTGTCCACATCGTATGAGACCAGTAAGCATAAGAATTCAGTAAATGGCAACAGTGAGATGAATTTTTCATTAGTGTTATAAGCACCTCTCTGAGCATTTCAGGTAATTGTGGTTGATTAACTGTAAGCAGAAGCGAGCTTTTAAAACAGGATAGTATTGGATTGAAATTGGCTTTTTTGATACTGGTTGTGTTTTATGCACGTTTTTTGGTGACAAGATCCTTTATACATAAGGACTAATATGGCATAATATACTTCTGAAGTCTGGGAAAGCACCAGTGTACAGCTTTTGACGTCTGATCAGAGTGGGTTTACAGTCTGAATTTCCTGAGACTTGGCAGTGGAGGAAGTGGGCAAGATCAGGAGAGATACTCGTCATTTTTCATTTTGAGTGAACATAGAAGGTAAATGAGCATTTGCTGAGCACTTAGAAGAGGATTCTGAAGTAGTTTGGGAAAGTTTGGTAGGAGTTAGCATAGAGGTTTGGTAGGGTTTTGCTTACTCTTAGAAAGTACAAAGGTAAAGTTGAAGCACAGGAGGGTATACAGTTGATTGTTGATTTTGTTTAATCTGATAGTGAGCTGTTGTTGGGGATGAGGTGCAATGCCTTTCTGTTTATTCTGACCTCTAGCCATAGGTTCCCATTGCTTCATTTATTGGGTGTAATGATTGTGGAGATACAGCATGTTAATAATAATGCTAAGCAAAATGTAGCTTACATTTATTCTTTTATCTGTAAATTAATTTAAAATGTAATTTTTTAGCAAAGAGATTATGAATGTTACTGCCATTCAGAAATAGTATCCAAATGTCCTTTCGACCAAACTTACTCAAAACAGATTGAGAGGCAGTATTTGTATACCTTCACACTATTTTTTATGCTTTATAGTTACCAGGATACATGCATTGTAAATGAGTGGAAATATTTTCTTATAGTGTTAATTCTAGTGTTTACTATGACTTTCACAGCTTTTGAATCTATGGGCTACAGCCAGCTGTCAGAATTTCTTGTGGGCTGCTCTTGTTAATCATCAAAATTGTAACTGACAAATTTCTGAAGTTTTATTTTCTATTTCTACAGGACAATTGTAGGTCTATTGCCTTTGTGATGTGTACTGTAATACAGAAAATGCATGTTGCCAGCTGAATGCGTATCTTAGGTGTTTTTCAGATGTATTAACACATGCTTTTTAATGTATCTCTCAGTAATTACTTCTTGATAAAATTGTGATGTTGGTTTAGAATGCAGAATATTTTAGAAAACAAAATATCCAGGCTCTTTGTAGCCTATTACTCTGAAAAGCATTTTGTTTTTTCTGAGGAGGCATTTACTTGTAGGTGATAAATTTGGTAACAGGATGGTTTGTTATTCTTTGGATGTTTGTTTTTGGTTTTTTTTTGTAATACTATTGCAATAATGAATTCAGATAAGTGAATAACTTGTTTCAGTTTGTTTATTATTGTCAGTTCAAAATGCTGGTGGAATGTTGAATTTCTTTCTTGATTAAAAGCTTAATCAGATTTATATTAGTTAACTATCCAAATCTGGAAACAGCATGGTTTCTGAATTTTCTTCTGCATAATTGCATAAAGTATTCCAGCACAATTGTTTTAATGGATTGCTGGAGGAAAGGAGCAAAAATCTTGAGATTGTTTAGTAATGATGCCTACAGTTAGAGCGTGATGAGAATATTTCTAGTCGATTGCATACTGGTTTTAATTCACGCTGTGTGTATCATTCTCATTTCAGGGTTAGTCAGCAATATAAGACCAACTTTATGACTGCTGATAACTTATCGATTTGTTTCTGGCCTACTTTGATGAGACCTGATTTTGAAAACAGAGAGTTTCTTTCTACCACCAAAATCCACCAGTCGGTTATAGAGACCTTCATTCAACAATGTCAGTTTTTCTTTTACAACGGGGAGATTGTAGAAGCACCTAACCCAGTGGCTTGTCAGCCACCGCCTTCCAACCCAGTGCAGATGGT
This sequence comes from Corvus kubaryi, assembly GCF_017639235.1. NCBI lineage: Eukaryota > Metazoa > Chordata > Aves > Passeriformes > Corvidae > Corvus > Corvus kubaryi. Next base: position 10,224,627 of record NW_024582054.1, read on the forward strand.
GGAACCCATGGTACCCCTGCAGCTGCCACCCCCGCTGCAGCCTCAGCTGATACAGTCGCAGTTACCAGCAGACCCTCTCGGTATTATATAGACAGAAGATGATTGCAGGCAGCCTGGCGCTGGACAGTAGAGACAAGCTATAGACGTGCATGTTTCAGGATACAGTAATGTACTTCATATTTATGAGAAATAATTCCCATCCAGCTGATTGGACATCTTTTTGTTATATCCCGTACTGTGCTCCTCATTTGTACACGCTGCAGATAAAAACTATGTGATAAGCATGACTGGAGAGGTTTAATTTTTAAAAGCAAAAAATAGCTATAAAGTACAAAGCTGCTGCTGCATGATACCTTATTGCAATCACTATATCATTCCTGTGACGGTTTGTCACAATATATTGTGAATAAAATTTTTCTATAGAAATGAAATGATTAAAAAAAATTACATTTATGAAACATTCAGTGCTTACAGCCTGCTTTATGGCTGGTTTTTGTTATTTAACATGCTATTTTTGGCAATTTGCTTCACATTCAAGCATTCTGCGTAAACAACTAAAGCCCAGCTATAGTTCATTTTGTAATCTCCTGGCTACTTATGTGACTTTATGCTTAGGGTGGTTTATGGAAGAATGCAAAATGCACTGTTGAGAATTTTACGATCCTTCACCATCCATCTTTACTTATAAGTAAACCTGTGGACAGTTTAAGGGTGGGTGAACTTGCTTATTATTTCTTACAGCACAATACCAAGGACATGCTTGTTGTAAAAGTGAGTTTCAAATATTGTACAAAAATTTTGATGTTGCCTACTTATTTCTTTATGTTCCATTACTGAACTAAACATTTTGTAAAACTGTTAATTCTGTAAACAGCTGCATGTTTAAAAGATCATTGACGGTCTTGTAAACTTAATCTAATATATTTTAGATATTTTAATTTTTCCCACTTGGGAATACATGTAGTGTTTAGAAAATAGTTCATGACATTTTCGTATAAGGTTATATAACTTTTCATACATAAACATGACTTTTGTTGTAGTAAAATTCTCTAAACCAAACAATGTTTTAATCTAGGACTTCAATTAATCTATTCTTTAAATCTATTTTTATGTGACCCTCTAAAGATATACAAAAATGCATTGCTAATACATAGCAATAAATACTTTGGGTACTGACAATTAACCTCTTTGGAGTGTGTATATATAAAATCACATAAACTTGTATTCATATTTTTTTCCTGTGGTATGTTGTACTAAAATTTCAAATGACTCTTTTTTTCACCATATTTTTAAATTATCTTTTTTTTTCATTTATTTTACTTTTATATTGGTACCAATTTTGCTGTAAAAGAATGCTGCTTAATTTAAACAAATCTTTTGGTTAAATATTTTGATAGTGGTAAAAAAATTAGAAGGTTACAAATTGTAGCAAAGGGGAGACCATAGATAAACACTACCTGTGAGACTTTTCACAGCAGCTTTTTTTCTTTCATGCTCAAAATGTACCTTTTTAGGTCTGCAAAGAAGAAAGTTTATTTCTCATTCAGCTGCTAGAATGTTTTGTGTAGTTTTAAACAAAAAAGCTTTATGATGGTCACTGTTGTAATCTTCACTTATAACAAGATTTAAGATCGTCTTGTATGTATTATAGTAAATAGATGATTTTGAGAATTAAGGCTTTTATTAAGAGATTGATTTGCTCCATTTCCCCAAAATAAAAATTGCCTTTCCCACTTATGTCCTAGGTATTGTACTTCTAATGACTTGGATTATCATTCTAGATTACTAAAATACCATAAACCTGGCTGCTGTTTGAAGTACATGTATATTATAAATTATCTTGATATTGTGTTATATTCTTGCAAGTAATTATCTTTTTTAAGAAAACATAAAAAAGAAAAGTCAACCCTATTCCTATTGCAAAGCACACAGGAGCTAATAGTCCAATAAAGTCTGTCCTGTAAATTGTAGCATTTCTAACTTGTTCTACTTTACCTGTTGTCTATATAGCTTTTATTTATAGTTTTCAGTCTAATCTTGGCATGTTTAGCAAAGAAAATGAAACTTCAAGAGTTTTTATAAACTATTTCTAGGTTGCTAAAGAATTTATTTTTCTACTGTATATGGCATAGACAAAGCATCATCTGTACAGGAAACAAGTGTATTTCTAATAGAAGTAAGCTTAAAAATAAATGCCAGTCATATCCATATTTAAAAATTCCATCTATAAAGTATCTCCAATCTTCGTAATGTGAATTACATTTTAAACTTTCTATAAATTGCAAGTTTTTTGCCATAATACTTAACTAATCTTTGAATACTAATTTTTAGAATACTTTACATTCCATTTTCATGATGAACTTTCATGCTGAACTTTTGATCAGCAGTGTTTGCAGTATCATTTCTTCGTGTATGATGTTATGGCTAAATCACCATTATTTTTAAGAATCTTTACACTGACATTCAGCCAAATATGGAAGTGTTATTACATTTACTGGATAAACATAGAGAAATAAGAAAGCGTGGCATGCGGCACCTGGTTGTCGCATGGAAGAGTCCCTGCATACTGTTTGCATTATGGAAGTGTTGTATGCAGGAATGTGGATATGTGTGTATGTGTAATAGATACACTTTGAGGTTTTTTATCTGTTTGTGTGTTTATGCAGACATGCATGCACATACACCCACACAGTAAAGTTTTTAAAATATACTAGGAAATTAAACTGTGGTTATTAAAGATTTATAATAGAGCTTTATCTAATATTATTTTTATTAGTGCTATAAAATGAGGAAGCATGTCAGTTTATCCAAATTCCTCATACTTTGGCTCATGTAGTCCCTTCTAGTTTTAATGAAAATCCAAACAATAATAACTATATTTTTTAATGTGAGCATTTTTACCGTAATATCTATCTTGATGAATATACAAATGTATATTACTTGATCGAGCCATCTCAGTGACACTTTATGGAGTAGTTTCTTTTTTATGTTATAATGATATAGACATACTGCAGTGTATTGTCTTTCACTGTTTCAGCAATTCTAAAATCCCAGACCTGAGTTACAAAAGTGCCATTTTAAGTAATGCTTAACAGGTTATTTCAAAATTCCTTACCCTTCATGATCTTGTGGAATTTAAACTCATATAGTGTAAATAGATTGCAGATGTCAACTTAAGTGAAAAGAAACTTTGTTGTTGTTGTATGTTTTCTCCTTTATTTGAATCCTGGTTGCTAGGAATTTATAGGTATGTCTCTTTTTAGTTGCTGGAGTTTAGCTTCCCATATTTATGATAAACATAGAAAAACTATCAATTGGAAATTTAAAAAATGAGCCATAGTTTATGTGCTTCTTTCATTTTTTTTTTCAGTAATTGTGATGCTGTTTGTCAATTGCAAAAATTGCACACATTTAAAAAAAAATTCAAGTCAAAATTTTGTTCTTTGTTTATAATGTAATCTTTTATTGCTACATCAGGAGAATACTGCAGTGAATTAAATATCAGTGAAGCTTATTCTGTATAAAAGATGCAACGAATAAAATAATAAGATGCTTACTGTGTATAATGTTCAGTTTAGTTGCCTACTAAATTTTTAAAGGCAGAAGCACCCCATCTTTCACAGACACAGAAATGAAATTTAGCAGTAAATCTTGCTAAAGTGAGTGCAGTGTGTGTTTTAAGTTTTTCTTGGGTGGGAGGCTTTCTCTCATGGGTCTCTTAAATTTATTTTTCCTGTGGAATTTTAAAACCTGAAGTAACAGCGGTGGGCTTTTAAGGTCAGCTTTAAGTCATCAGAGTTGTACATTACTGGTGATAATTCTGCTAATGATATGGGATAAATGCAGCTTTGATAGTAGTACTGGTTTTAGTTCTCATGTTTGCAGTGTCTGTGCTTGCTTTGTTTCTTCAGAACATCTTGAGTATATGGCTGCTGCAGAAGTAACTGCACAACCTTCCTGACACTCTTCAAATCTGAACACTGTTCAGGTTTTATTATACTTATTATATATATACATATCTATATATATTTTTATATATATCATAACACATTCAGATACTGGAGCACTTTAATCTCAAATAGGATTCATCTTGCACACTGAGTAAATTACGTGTAAATCTCAGTTATTTGGATTGCTGTATCAAAACACAGCTCTACTGAATCTGACTGAAGTATAATGTGCTGTTCAGACTCAAGTTTCTGAGAGTAGCTAACCCAGAAAACCAAAGTGTAACATCAGTGTTCACTTGTGTCAAATTCAGTTCTTCACCTAATTCATAGTTTCCATGGAATCAGAAAGAGATGAAGTTAATCTGTCATCATAGCTAGTGAACTGAACACTTCCTGCCTTTCCTTACTGATAATTTCTTTCCCAAGTGTGTAGCTGGTGCATCTTATGGCTGTTTCCCATGTGTTTCTCATCTTCCTTATGGAATACAATGCATGTGTATTTAGAGCTGGCACTTTTGTTGCTGAACTGAGTGTTATTGATGCCCAGCTGACCTCATAGTGCTTTTATATTGCAGAACAGGGTTTAGTATAATTGATTAGTAATAATTTGACCATTACTGATTTTTATTTGGTGTGATTTAGAAAATAGAGAAAATTAAATAGTTTCACTGAAGGCCTGCAGTGCAGCACCTGGGGTTTTTTTTTGTTTTACAATGTGATACTAACAAAGACTGTTGTTTCTTAGAAGCTGTTTGATTTGAGAAAGGATGGAAAGGAAATCTTGTGGTGAGTCTAGCAAATGACTGCATGTCAGTGCTTCAGGGTTAGATGCACTGACTTGCAGAGTACCTCTGGCTGCTTATGTGACTGACCAATTTCTGCAGTGTAGCCGTAGCTTGTATTGCCCCCAAAATTATGGTATCACAATCTATCTGTTCTTGTAGCTCTTTCTGCTTCACAACTCAAGAAGTGAGGTGGCTGTTCTCGTCAATTCCTGCAGTTCTCAGCTTTGTCACTGATGAGAATTGTCAGGGGCCCCTAAATTGCTTTTGCAGTGTTTTACTGAAGTAGGAAACGTATGGAGTGGTTAGTTTTGAGTTAACTGACACTGAGTGCAATCAGTTGATGAAGCAAATAGAAAAAACCCAAGTTGCACTGTTATAAAGTGCAGGTGTCACGGTCTCCCCTTGAAGACTCCACTCAGTACTTGACAGTGTAACCTGAGTTTCTGTAGTGACAGCCCTTGGTCATACTGATGCTGTGCCAGTTGGGAATGAAGAAGAGATCAAGAAACCTCAAAAAAAAAATTTGAACTTTGAACAGCTGTCTCTGAAAATATTTAGATGAAATTATTAAAAATAGAGTGTAGCAAATAAAATAAATATCAGGAATGAAATGTCCATGGTTGATTATTGAAATATCTATGTATGTACATATACTTTTTTTAGCTTAGTAAAGAAGTGGATGTTGATGCAGGGGTTTTAGTATAGTAAAGGGGGCCAGCCTGCTACAGGTAAATATTGCTTACAACTCACACGTTAAATTTTGAAAAATGAATGTCAACAGTTACACCTAATTTTGATACTGTGTTGGTGAATTGTCTAGCTCTAATGGTTTAATTTTGTTACCATATTATCTTGTGGTCACACAAGCCTGGTTTTATGTTCTTGATGTAACTCTTACGAGTTGGAAAGTTTATTTTCACAGATAACTGCTTTCTTTACTCTTCTTTTTGACTTAAAGCCAAAACTTAAAATTTATAACATGATCATACTACTTGTCTCCTATAAAACAGACCAGGTCCCACATAAGGTTTATAAAAGTCTGACGATACTCTTTTGTCCCCTTTTGTCTGCACTTTTATGTGTGTACTCATTTGCAGTTTTGGGGATGGACTTGTCCATGTCTGGAGATTTCTGATCACTAGCAGGTATATATTGGGGTGATCCCTTTCCATATCCTAACCTGCTTTTTATAAAAAAGTGCTGGAAAGACCAGCTAGGAAACCATTAAAAATGGTGAAGGATAAATACGAGCTCTTAGTACATCGATGAGATGAAGATGCTCATCTCAACTGGGCTTCCTTTCTTTGCTAGAAATTTGTGTGTAGGGTGGTTTTAAGCCTTCCACTGATAGTGTAAGAGGGAGGAGGAGATTGAAAAACTCTTCCCTCTATACCCTTGTCTCTGACCTCAAGGGTCAGTGTTATTCTTACAGAGTTTGGGGCATAAAGTTGCCTATGTCCAGCGTGGAGTTTTGGCCCCACAGAGTTGTGGATTAGCATGTGGCCTTCAACTGAATTTGGCACACCAAAGCAGTGGGGACATATATATGAGCCTTAAATTGTTCATCAGCATTCCTTCTCCTGAAGTGTGCTGGCCTGAGAGTTTTGTTGGTTTTTACTTTAAAATAGTTTCGAGTGGTATTACCACCACAATCTGCAGGTCCAGGTGATTTTTAGAGGATACAAAGATTCTCTGACCTGAAATACTTCTGAGGAAGTAGAAATCAAGCTCCATTCTCCTTGGGATTGTGCACAGCACTATCAAGTGTTACTTTGTTTCCTCTCTTCAAAGAAAACCATTTCTAAGAAAAATCAGAGGACTGAACTGTTATCTGTCAGAGGTGTGTTTTTGTAGCATGATAGTGACACCATGAGGTAAATGCCCAGGTCATTCAATGAAGGTATTGAAGCAGTCTATGAAGATGTAAATCCTGCTGGAATCATTTGGAAGACTGTGGCAGAGTGAATTGCAGAAGAAATTCTCAGTCATGGCTGTAGTTCGAGACTTAATACTTTGTTTTGTTTGTTTTCTTTTTTGTTCTTCAGGAGGGGGATAAACTGGCGTGCATGTAATGTGATTGTCAAAGCTGAGCTCTAACCCCAATGGGAAATGAGCAAAAAATTTGACACCAAGTACACTAAAAGGCAACGCAGACATCTATGTCCTGTTGTAGTATTCAGAGTACTGGGAGGAACTGGATGCTTCTGTTTTTCTCCAAGGCTATGCGCTTTTCATAAACTGAAGGGAAGGGTCCCGTAGCTCCCTTTGGATTTTGACTACTGCCCCATATCCATTATTTTACTTAAAACATTTGCTGTAATAAATGTGGTTTTTAGGTACTGATCTGTAAATGGATTGAGTCTGATTTCCTGAAACGCTATTCTTTCCCTTCCTTCATTCTTCTTTATTTACTTTCTCTCCCTATACACACCCTGACCCTCCCCAAAATGGCAGAGCTACTCAGCTAGAGTTTTGTCAATATGAAGAAAGGATTCTCCTGCAGGCTGCTGGGCTTTCTCATTTGAGAGTACTTGGCTTTAGATCTCAGCTCTCTTCCTTTGCGCTATAAGAATTTGTTTCTTAACTTCTGAGCTTGCTACAAACCCTGTTTTTTCTCCTCCCTAAAGTTGGTGAGGATGAGTTGGCCAAAACGAATGTCTACAGGCAGTTACTTGTTTTTGTGCATTAATTTATGGGACAGATACCCAGAGCCCTAGGATGGCAAAATTTCTTCAGAAACAAAAAGAATAGCTTAAAACTTGTGAGTCTCCTTCCTTCTGATGTACTCCTTAAGGAAACCTACAGTTATTCTTGCAGTGAATAGTAGTAAAAAGATTGTTGCTGTGCTGATCTGGATGATAAATATCTCTATATTAGAATTGTCTAGCAAAAAAAAGATGTAAGCAATTGCCTTCTTGACAACATATTGCATGTCCAGCTGAAGTGAAGGACTACTAGAAAGTGTGCTAAATACAAGCCAATAGGATGTGCAAATAGCTTAGCTCATCTGAAGAAAACCATGATAGAGTGGGGATTTTAAGAGCTGAGAAGTTTTAAACTGACCGGAAGGAAATATTTATGGTGGGTATTCTTTCCATTCTAGGGTTTTCAGAGGCTTCTGTTTGTGTTTTTTTAACATGAGAACATGTTCTGACACATTCCCACTGCTGCAATGCTCTTAACTAATGTCTAGCTGTGTGCTTGATGAGGAGGTGCTGAAGGCAGTTTGCATCATCCTTTTCCCTTTCAGTGTAAAACCCAAGGGCTTTAAAAGGCTTCATGTAGGATAAGAGAGTTTCCCACCTTCACAAAATTCTCAGGAATATAGATTGTTGGCCAAAACCAATCTCAACAGTTTCTATGGGGATGTTTTTTTGGACTGGTTGTCCTTTTTTAAAAAAAAAAAAAAAAAAAAAAATTTTTGAATTTGGCACAACTTTATTTTTTTTTTCCCTTTTGGAGAGGTGTTAGAATTTACTATTAAAAGAAACTATTAGAATTAGCTAAGTAACCTTCTGGAAATACCAGTGAAATATTCATATTAAAGGCAATAATCTGATTAGTTTTTCTAGTGGCCGCATAATTTTCTGACTACCAGCTAGATTCTTTTTAAGTCATTAAATGTGTTTTATTTGCAGGGATATTAATGCCATTTTTAAACTACAGTTGCATGTATTAGTTTTAAAAAGATCTATGTTGAAGTAGCTGCATACAGGAGGCCCTGGATTATTCATTATTCTGATGGTGAGTGAAAGAGATCCAGATTTCTTCCTGAGAATATAAAAAGGAGAGAGCTGACATTCTTTATTGTTAAAGAACAACTAGGGTGACCTTTTTTTGCCTGAATTGGCAGAAGTTTGGTTTCAACTGCAACTGGCAATAGTGCAACTGCAGTATCTGGAGCACCCATGTACAAAGGAAAGAGAACCCGTTCTGTGAATGTAACTTCCAGAGAGAGAAGCATTAGGTAGAGCAGATGAAAGCATGTCTTAATTTTTTTCCTTACTGGAAATTTGACTACAAGACTGACTATCTTAGTCTGTTTTATAGTCTTAGGACATACTCTGTCTGAATATAAATGCCAGATGTATATTTTCTAACCCATCTTTCAAAAATGCTTAGCAGACCTGTGTTCCTGCATTCATTATATTTTCATTTCTGACTGTACCCAGTTTGGTTTTTTTTAAAGAGATGATGTCTACACATGCCCAAAATCATACTGACACAATGGCAGTATTAGTTCAGATTAAAAGGTTTAGTGAGTGTTGTCAGAAAACAGTTTTTGGTTAGAGTTAATCTGATAAAGGTAGAGCAACCTGTGTTATTGTTAAAATGCTGCTCTTCACCTTAAAGGTGAAGTAGAAGTTAAGTGGGGATGGAAATGTTGCACTTCTGCTTTGGTGTAGGTTCAGTTAGTGAGGAGGGAATGAAAGTTTCTATTTACTTGTGAAGTCCTCGGCAGACGGCTCCGACGTGATCAGCGGAAGTCTCACATACGTGCATGTGTGCACGGAGGGTTATGAAAATGGCTCTCTGACGCTGCAGTTTGCTCATTAATCTAGTAACTCTGTGTCCCCAAATGTCTCAGATTCAGCTGTGTATAGCACAACGTGTTGAGTTTTCCAGCTTGTCTTGGAAACTAAAACTCGAATTTGCTCTAAGTGCATTAACTTTTAGTCTCTCTGCTTCCTGAACAGCATCCTTGCTTTGTCAATACAGCTGGTATTTAAGAAGCAGAGAAAATAAAGGTGAATGAATTTCTGAAAAATCTGGGAGTTTCTGTATTGGGAATTTGCCCCTGTTCTCTGTCTGTGGAAGAGATCCAGCTGCATCGTTCCTACAGGCACTCTGAGGGTAGCTGAGTATTTTGTTTCTAGGCAGGGCACAGTCTCAAAGGCTGGCATTTCATATGCGGTTGTATCCTTGAAACCTTTGGTAAATGGCTGTGTACTGTTCTCTTTAAATACTGCAGAGGAAAAGTTCTCTCCCTCTGATTTTGAAAATAAAATTTAGAAAACTATCCTCTTGTTTCACATCAGCAATGTGAGTCTTTGCCCTTTTCCTCAAGAGGCTTAAAGGAACACACTTCTATTCCTCAACTGCAAACTTTCCCTCATCCTTCTGATTTTAATTGATGTAGGAGATAAATTGTGTAAATGGAAGAAAAGTTCAAATATGTGCATGACATCATGTGCACATACTCACTGAGCAGGAAATAATTGAAGTCCTTTTCCCTTTTGACTCTGAAAAATAGTTGTTTTAAAGATGTGTGTAAAAATGCATGGGCACAAGTATGGTGGTCTTCTCAAATCTAGGGCTCTGATCACGCCCTTTGGTTTATTGGAAGACCTGCAAATGATATTTCTAGCTTACTGCTTAAATCCTCGGCCCTCTCTGCTTCCCCAAAAGAAACAGGTAGCAAAGAGTGACCTTGCCTGAATCACGTCACCCACTGTACACTCTGTTACCCATTTACTACAGCCAGCTGTTGTCTCTTGCCTTCTGCTTAAGTCACAAGTTTCTGGAACAAGGAAGTTTTCATGCTGTGGGGTATTTGGCACCTTCTTGGGACCACACCTGTACAGTAATAAGTGTACAATAGCTGGGATTATGCTGAGTTTTGTAAATCGTATTGGCAAAATTTAATTGGATGCAATACCAATAGGATGGCAGTAACTTTGTGTATATTTTTAGAAAGAATGAGGATGCCATAGGAACTGCATTTAGAATTGAGAGACCTTAAAATGATTTTATCTTCACTCACTTTTTTTTCCCCCTGACCTACTTTCTTTCTGTTTTCCCTTGCTAGGTGGTAGACCTCTATGGCCATTTGGTTGTTCCTGCTAACAAAATTCTGGAAGTTGTGGAGACTGCACAGATTGTTTAAGAAACGTGTGGTTGGGGGCAGGGGGGCGGAGTTATATATTTAATTATAATTTAACATTTAATAATAATTTTAGAAAGGCCATAAAATAGGGACCCAAATATGGAAATGGTTAAGAAGTAGAGTTAAGGCAAAGGTCTTCAAAGGAGGAAGAACTTAGTTGTTAATAAAGGTGAAGATGTAAAAATAAGGCTGCATGAAATGTGGGAATGGTTGCATGTGTTAATATAAGGGTTCTAGCTCTAGGCTATGCAAATGGGTTTGTTTGACTATTTCTGTATATTTGTCTTGTTTAATCAATACATATACGCTTGTTAGGTTTTTAAATTTACACTACTATTGAGATAAAACAATTCTTGACACACCAGAGATTTTATATAATAAGTATTACTGAATATTCAAATGTAGATTGTAATCATTCTTCTTGTTTGGATATTGATCTATGCTTTTTTTCTAAACCTGTGAAATAGATTCCACGGTTTTCTCCCTGTCTTATGTTAGTGATTCAGTAGCCTTATGGGGAGAAAGATTTTCCAGGTAGCCAAGCTAAGTCTTCCTTACTGCAAGATGAACTGAATTCTTCTAGTTCTACTGCAAGTGGATGTGGTGGATATTTATCACTGTCACCTTTATGGTGGTCTTTAGAGGCTTGAAGACTTCTGTGGCCCATTTTTCTCTCACTGCTTTCCGTGACTCTCTTACCTTTGTCCAAGTAACACAATCTCTTAAGTTTTTTTGTAGTTTTGTTTAAAACCTATGTAGTATTTTTGTTGCCTTTCTTTTAAGTATATTGGTGGTCCAAACTGGGCACAGTCCTGATCACTCTATGAGTACAAATGACACCCCATTTAATACCTCTTATGTCGTGTAAATAACAAGTAAGGCTGATTAACCCCTTGCCTAATATACTATAGGCCCTGATTTTATTACCAGACTGTCCTTTTAAAATAGTACCCTTCATTCAGAAACACTGGTTTGTTCCTCTATTGCACAGTTTTGTGGGTGTTTCTGTCCACTCAAGGGGCTCAAGTGGTGTGAACCACTGTGCTACAGGCACTGCTCAGTAGGCGCATGAGTGACAGGGAGATGTGGGATGAGGCATTCTGCCTTTCAGAGAATTGAGAGGCAGGTGGCTTTCTTATTAATTGCTCCTGAAACACTCGCTATTAAATCATGCTGCAACTCTGTGATCTAATGCTGTCATTGAGAAGGATGATAGGGAAAACACAAAAGACACAGTAAGCCTGGGTGAGAGCAAAGGCAGCCTTTTAAAATGGTTACTGAATTGAGTGATGAGAATAGATGTGTCTCTTCTTAAAGCATATATACTTAATGCAAATGCCATTATCATGGCTGCCTTGCTTTAAAGAAATAACAAGAATTGCTTTGTTCAGTGAGGATTCAAGAATTAATGTTTGTTCTTTATTGGATGCTTCTAACATTCAAGAGAGAAATATAGTTGGGTGAGTTAGGTGTCTTCATGCCTGAATTACTTCAGTATATCCAAAATGTTTAAATACCTCCCATTTATCAGAGTACCTGATCAACATTTTATAACTCCTTGTTCTAAAACTGAAAACATTCTTTCAGTGTTCTTAGCTTTGTCTGCAAAGATACAAGCGACATTTTACAAACAATGCAAATATATTTGGCACTGAATCCCATAATAAATGTCTTATTTAGTACATGCTAATTTAAGACTCAATGTCATGTTTCCATAAGGTTTATTGGCTATTAAGTTTATAGCTCCCTTCATCAGTTCCAGGGCTAGATAAAAGCAACTATCCCCCCACCCCCAAATCCAAAAACTTTAATTTGTACAATAAATACCATTGTCTGAAGGTCTGTGATCTGGCCTTTTAAATGCTCATCTGTCCTCCTCTCATTCTTCTCACTTTCTTTACATTTATAGGAAATGTAAGTCCATAGCACTGCAGTGTGATTCCTTATTGCAATAGAGGCCATTAATCAAGTTTTGCTGGTTTTGAAATGTGATATCGTATCAGTTCCTTCAGTGTTGACAGTGCATTCCAAAATCTCAAAGCAACAGTTTCTTAAATGACAAGGCAAACAACTTACTATACACCTGTAACAGGTAATAACATGAAAGGATTGCTTTAAGAAAAATATCCTATTAGGAAGCATATTTCTCTAATGTTCTTGATGATGTATTTACATTCAGCTATGCACACATCATCTGATACAGAATGCACCGTATATTGTCCTAGAAATGCAATAATTTGTGGTTTGAATGTGAAGGTTTTATTGGCAAAAGTGTGGGATAACCATAGGACCAATTGATTGCAAAGCCACTGAGACAGAGCTAGTACATTGGAGTGGTTTAAAATCCAGTTGGAAAATTAAACTCCACTCAAGCTTCTCCCTTTCTCCCCCTGCCCCTTCTGGTAATGAAGAAACAATAAGGAGACATTATAAATTGGAATAACAGTTTACTAAAATCACAATAACCATAGCACTACCAAGAGCAAAGAGCATCTCAGAGAGGGTGCTTTACCCACAGAGGGGCATTCACCACAGGGAACAAAATAAATGCCTCCCAGAAATAGTGCTGCCCATGTGGTCTCCAGACAAAAGACAATATGGTGAGGAGAGCCCAGGGAACCAGGACCCAACAAAGCCCTTGGGAGCTTGGACCCTCCATGCTGTGCTGTGCCCTGGTCCTTCTGGACCACTGCACCCGAATTATGTCACACAACTGGAATTTTTTAACATGTGTCTGGGAACTGAGAGGCTTTACTGGGTACTGCTCATGTTACGGAAGATCAGGTGTCTTTCAGTTTGGAGTGGAAGGAGAAGAGTGCAAGTCTATTTTGCATTGCACTGCTTTGAATAGGCACAAAAATACCATATCTATTACAGGGACGCGTGAATTCTTTTGGCTAGCAAAGGCTCTTCTGGGAATGTGGTTTAGATAAGCTCCCTTCATCATTTCAGTGGTTTGGGTGATCTGATGACTTGCTACCTGAGTTTAGTGTTATTCATTTGGCCCGCAAGTTGTTTTTTTATTCTGAGCAGCAGCCCACTGCTTGGGTGTGAGCAGTGAGATTTTCCATCTGGCATGTGTTGGTGTGCTCCCTGTGAAGGCAGGAGAAGGTGTGATGTGGCCTGGGGTTTCCAGCCGTGGACCTGGTGCTGTGAACGGACCACAAGTAAGCTGCCTTCAGTTGATCTTCAGAGCTCAGTGAATGAATTTCTTTTAACAATGAAGCAGGCAAAAGAAAGTGTAGAACTAGGCAGATGAAAAACAAACCCCAAAATGTTTCTGTTCTCCATGAAATGGCATAATGCTTTCAGAAGCACAATAGGATTTGTGAAATACTTCAGTACACAGCTTTCAGTAATAATGTGTTAAAAGTAAAGTTTTAATTTATTTTAAAATGAAGCCCTAATTGTTTGATCTATGAAAGTTACTTCTTTTAAAATGAATTTATCACTTTAAAAAATCAGACCTGCTTGAACCATTCTAAGAAAATTACTTTCCTATTTGATTAAAATACTTTGGCCAGTTTTCAGGTTTCTTGTCTTAATCATACAGAACTCAATTTGCACAACTTGATGTTCATCATTGAAAGCATTCACTGACAGTTTCAGGTCTTCTCAGGCTGAATTAGATGTAGGAGTGATGCTCATGTTTTCAGTCTGAATGGCTTCTTCCTTTCTCTCCTTCTGAGAGATTCTGCTCAGCAATGCTGATCAGCAGCTTGGACAACAAATCAAGCAGAGCCCTTGCAGACCTTGTGCATACAGAAGTTGTTGAGCAACATCATGTGAATTCCTTCTCTCTCTGCCACTTGGCTGTCTGTTGAGATGATGGTTTGTATTGGCTGCAGCCCTCCAGCCACAAAATGTTTGCCAGGGGACAGGACACACCTGAGTCAATGGCCCAGTGGACAGCTGTGCCTTAAGACAGCAGACAAGTTCATTATAGACAGCTAAAGACCAGGAGGCACACAGCCCCGAGTGCTTGTGTTGTGTGGAAAGGAGGACAGGATGCCTTCCCTCTGAGGTTTTGTGTCATGGCTCAGATCTCCAGGTTAACATCTGGGAGCTGGCATGTTGCCAGCCCTGTGAACAAAGCGGCCGAGTGTGCCCCGGGAGAACTGACCCCTGCAGAGTTCCAACACCTCTGCTCCTTTCTTCACTCTGTCCCAGTTTGCCCGTGCTCACATGCCTCCACTGAGCATTTGCTCATATTTTATCATGGTGTTTTGCTTTCTTTTCTCACAGATGGATTTGCTTGCATTTTTGCTGGCTAAAAATCTTGGTTCTGCTACTACTGAAACCTTCCTTAATCTCTTCTCTTAGTTCATGAGAACTTTACTAAGAATTTGACCCATATGCATAGATAAATAAGTATTTTTGTGTTTCTAAATTAATTACTTCTCCTTGTCATTTAAAAAAAGGTTATGTTTGAGCCTGTTCATGGTCAGAAAATAAGCATATGTAGTGGTTAGGATGTAAAATAGAACTTATGGCATTTATACATATTTTTGTGTTGGCTGTTACTTTGAGGTGTCCTTATTATGCCTATAGTTCAAGTCTGCACTTTTAAGAAAACATCTTTTCTCTTTCTCTACCACTGTGAGACACTCACTACTGCCCCTTTAAGTAATTATCTTTGTGAAAACAAATGCCAACTTGCTGTTGGTACTGTTTCTTTATTTTTGTCAGGAATGCAACTGAGGCAAATCACTAAAATTTCTTGGTGTTAAGTAATGACCTTACCATAAAAACCAACTATCCCTGTTTAACAAAATACATAAGAATAATAATCCTCACCGCTGGTTAGTTTTAAAAAAAGAGGTTTGGGTTTGTTGTTTTTTTTCCTTCCTGTATTTCATGCAGTAGGTTTGACCTCTAAGCTAAAAAAGAAAAGGTCTGTGAGACCTCCATTCGCATTTACTGCTGAACCTTAGAGCTCAGCAAACAGGAAAAATAAAGACTTAATGCATCAGGCCTGCATGACGGACAGACCCTCTCTATGCATTACATCTCTTTTAACCAGATGTGAATTGTATTATAGCTGGAATAAAGGTTTTGTGTGCTAGAGGCTAATCTCTTGAATGAGAAAGCTATTTGTTTTATTATTCTTCAGGCTTTTATACTGCAGAATCCTGCTGCAATTCAAAAGTGTCTGCAGACAAGCTGATGCTGACAAAAGTAAATATTGCAAAAAACCTGTTTATAGAGAGAATCATAAACTGATGTGTCTGAGCACGTTATTTCCATTTAGAAGATTTCCAGTGTTGCATCAGTGCATTTCACTGCAGATAACTGAAATTAATATTATTAGGTTTTGTTTTGTTGGTGCAGTCATTACTGTGGCTTTGTGTCTACGTTTACAACGTGTTGAAATGATTTTAATATTTTGACTTGCAATAAGTAAAAATAACATTTTTACTGGTTTTTTTTCCCCTTTCTGATCATACTTTACTGAATGTTATGTACATAAATGTTAATTGTAACAAAAATTCCAAGCCCAGTTTTTATAAAAGCAATTAAAGCAGCCTGTGTAGGAAAAAATGTTCAAAGAGTTGCAAGCAGAGAATGGATCTGGATACAACTCTTCTGTGTCTCAAATGAACATTGCAGACATTTAATGGTAGGATGAAACTAAAGAACCACTTTATGAGCCAGGCTGTCGGAGACTGAATTTCAGAAGCAGTCTCAAGACCATGATTCCCACACAGACACAACCCCTCAGTTTGGTCTGCTTTTTGCTTCCAGGACTGGGCTTTTTGTACTTCCACTTTTTAGTTATCAGGTCTTTCCCCACATCATAAGAGAAGTCTAAGTCCCAGTTAAAAGCTCCATGTTGTGCTAGACTCTGAAGTGCTGAAAGCTAGGTGCTCCGAGAGCCAGCTGTGGATCCAGCCACATTAATGAAGAGTATTCTCAGGCCTCGGAAGGTAAGCACGGAAGGCATACGCTGGGACAACTTTCACTCTAACTTCTCCAGGTTTTCTGCCCTATTCTGTGCGTGTCCAAGTTGTTTATGATTCAGGGGCTATGTTTTAGGTTAAAATGTAACATTTTACAGAGAACTATCTCTCATTTCCATGTGCTTTAAAGCTGTACTGCATTACAGCCCTCTGGGAGCTGTCTCACAAACTGTTTGAAAATCCATGCAATGGAGTTAGCAAGATGTAACCTTGTCATGTGTCCCAAGGTAATACATTCTGGATGGTTAATCAAATCCTTCAGTTCAAGCAGGGATTGGAGTGACTGACTTCTTTTGTGTCCTTGGAGCATATTTGGAAAATTTGCACTCAAAAGACTTACGAGGTTGTTAAAAGATGCTCCTCTGAGGGAGGACAGCTTGCTTTGATGCAAACTCTTGTCTGACAAGCCAACTCAGGTCCATTTACAGCATCAGAAGTGGACTGCAGAGAAGCTTCTTTTGACTGTCTGTTCAGTTGTTATCTGGTGAAAGTGGTTTGACTTCGAGTACGTTTCAGTATGATGCTGTGGTATGCATCTGTTATTTTTTCACAAGTTACTTTTATTGCCTTTGTCCCAATTTTGTGACATGAAACAAGCATGAAGTGGGAGATAAAGGCAGTGGCTGAGAGACAGAAATGCTTGTTTAGCTGCCTTCCTCACTACATCCTGGTAGAGTTGTCTCTAATTGTCATTTATACTTGCTACACTGGAGTTAACATTTATTCATGCTTTTTTCCTTTGTTCACCTTTATTTGGTTTTCTTTTCCAGGCAGTTACTCTGCTTTATTGTTCTTGTGTGCACAATTCCACTGCAGTTATATTTATGAAAGATTTTAGCCAAACAAACAAGCTTGGCCTGTGCTCCACAGGGACTCATTAAAGTTCTTCTTATTCTTACTATTCATGTTAATGCTTTGAATTTTAATTACTTACACATGCAGATAAATAGAACACATTCTTTATACTTGTAAAGCAGGTTCTATGAATTCTGTAAAGTCACTTCTGTTTCATCTAGTATTTGTTTTACAAGGTTTTCAAAAGGAGCAAATTCTGAGGAGTTTGGTGGGTTAACATTCACACTGAAATCCCTGGTGTTTTTTATCCATGCTAGATTTAACTTTTTATAGTGTTTTGTACATAACAGTAAACTTTTGCCATATGCATGTGTCAGGCCCATGTTTAGTGTCCTCACACTTCTACAAAGTGAATGTCACTTGTGATCCCTTTTTGAATTTTAAGCACACAGAAACAAACACGGAGAGCTTGAGCATTGATAGAGCAGACAGAACACCTACTGAGGCAGTACACGACACAAATAATAATACAACAGCTGAGACCTGGGTAAGATCTTACTGGGCTGCAGGATCAGCAAGATGATTTCAATGGAGTTCACGGAGTGGTGTGGATGTACCGGAGTGGGAAGAACACTGCTCTCCCCAAAGAGCCTTGGGAAACCACCATTAGCAGTGGCTAGTTCAGAGGCAGGTGTGTTCTTTGGAACTGTCTGAAAGGCAGCTCCTTCCATAGATAACATGCCATGTTAATTGGTATTGTGCAGCTAATTCAAGTTCAGTAATGATGCTTACATCTGTCTGACTTTCTAAACCCACAGCAGTGCAGGATATTATGAGTTGCAGTATTTTTCTGTGGGAAAAGAAGATTTCTTGACACCCAAGATAGTGCTAAGAAACCATACAATTATTTCTTAATATCACAAGCAGTTTTGTTGTTAAGTAAATGATTCCATATGTGGAATTAACCACAAAACATTTAGTTCTTGAGATCTGCTGTTTCAAATGCCTCTATAGCTGTGGATTAGGAGGGAGGTCTAACAGACTTAAAAGGTAAAATCCCATATTATGAATTTAAACAAGGGTAATTTTTCATTTTCTCTTTTGGTTTTCCCCTCAGAGAGAACATTTCTACCTCTGACAAAGATTTTGAAAAGTTTAGTGATGTTTGTGCTTTAACTTTGTTAGACAAAACTGTATATATTCTCCTCTCCCTTAGCACAGGTTTATTTCAAATTGTAGCTGATAAGATGTTCAAAGATAAAAATAGAGATCATAGGTTTTCCTTGGGCTGCTGTAGCAAAACATGTTTTCCTTAAAGTAATGAAATTTATTTCAACTTCTAAATTAATTTGTGCACACATTTAATTCTCTAGAATATTTACAAGAAAAAGAACACCTTAACTCCCTAATGATATAAAAAAACAAACAAAAGAAGCCATTTTCATGTGGTCTTCCAAACCATCAGACAAACCAAGATCTTTAAACTTCTTGTAGTGTTGAAATGAAAATGTTAACTCAATTTTTTTTTCAAGAAAGAAATGTCAGAGAAAACAATGCTTAGTTTTCACTGGGGGGTAGTATCCATTTTCCTTAGGTTTACAATGGGCTGGTTGTGCTCAGATGAACAGTTAGTACATCATAATTCATGTAACCAGGCTAACAGGAGTTCAAGCCTTCGTTGCATTAAAACCTCTAGAGACAGGAAGGCAGCTTATATACTTTAATATTCTCTGGCTTGATGCCCTGATTTAAAATACTCCTACAGCACCTTTTGCACAAACTTTGGATTGGCTGTGTTCAAAGTAATAGTATGCAAGTTGTGGTAGTTAACAAAGATTTAGAATATATGTAGTGTTTTCCATCCCAAGATCCCAGAGCAGTTCAACACATAATTTCCTTATAACCTTTCTGAAAACACAGTTTAGATTTTAAATCTGTATCAAAACAGATTATAACTGTTACTACAGAGGTTTACTGGTATTTCTTATTCTTTCTTAATTCTCTGTTACACATTTGGTTTATCTGCTTTGGAGATGGAATGCGAGAGCCAAGCAGAATTACAGCCAGGGTGAATTTGGCTGGGTACCGGCAGCCACTGTGTGTGCTATTTAAATTATTTATATGCTCCTTTGGGAGACTTCTTCACTTCTGTCAATCATAAAAGAAAACAGCCAACAGACAATGAATACCTTGTGGTTAGATCTTTGGAAGAAACGGTACACAGAAATCTTTGGGTATTTCTTTCTTTCTCTTGGTATCTCTGACTTCCTAGAAATGTTGGTGATCAGTAAAATAAGAATGAATTTTTCAGCTATTGCATAAGAATTAGTTTTTAAGCTATTAGATTGTGAGGTTCAATATCCTCAGGTTTATTTATGAGGATCTCCGCATAAACACTGTACAAAAGAAAGGCAAAAAGACAATTAGTGATTCAGACTGACAAAGGTAAGTACTAGGGCAAACCTAATTTCATTGCTGCAAATCTTGGCTAGTTAGGCCAGTTTTTCAGTTTAACTACTGGGAGCTGTGGATCTTTTAATGTATTTATATCCCTGTCTTCAGAATTTGTAGGAGAATGAATGAAGTTTACTGAAATGATCCTTTAGTTTTTTACCTACAACAAAGAGCATCCTGTAACTCCTGGAGACAAGGCTTACACTCTGACTTCTATCCTTGCTCCAGACCACCCTGTGCAGCCCTGCTGGCCCATGGCTGAGCAGCAAGCAGGCACAGGTGGGTGTCTGTTCTCAGCTCCTTGGTTTGTCCTTTTAGCCCAGACCAATGCTGTTGCTGCCTCGCTGACCTGCTGTGCTTCTTTCTGCTTCTTGGGCTGCAGAGCCACCTCACAAGTGCCCAGCAGGATTGTCCCCTGCCCCAGCACCTGCAGCCCTGCCTCTGCATGTCCCTGGCATCAGCCACACACCCTTTGCAGGGCACTTCCCGGACAGCAGGCTCCAGGTAAGCCATAGCCATCTCTCTCAACCCATCCCTGCCTTTTTTTGCTGTGGAAAGGAGGAGAAGATGGGTGGAAGATGCTAAATCCTGATACTCAAAACTTGAGACAGCATCCTGGCTGTGCTTAATGTGAAGGAGAGCAGAGCCCAGTGCTGCGGGAGACTGCAAGGACTGACCTCACCCTCAGGGCCGCTTTCGCCTGGACTGCTTTGGGGTTTGAATGTGTGCGTGTTTGCAGGGTTTGTTTTCTTTACAGTGGCATTATTAATAACTAAAACTCTATTTTCATTGGACTCCTGACCCTAAGTAGTGCTGGCTGTGATTTAATGCTTTTTTCCTCACTGGCAGTCCCTGCAGTTGGCTCCTGGTATGAGGCTGTGGCAGGACTTGGAATCCAGCAACCTTAGTATGGGCTCCAGCTCTCTCTTGTTTGAACTGGGAGATATCCTAATTCTAGCTTGCTTTTCCTGTAAGATATTTCATTACTGTTTCCATGTTATGAGGAAGAAATGATATTCAGACTATTTTTTTTTGCACAGACAGATGGCCAATAACTGAGCCTAATGAAGAGAATAAGTTGGATCATGGTGCTAGTGTCAAAGAGAGGATAACTGGAAGTCTGTCTTGTACAAGATGAGAATGCAACAAACATAAATTGTAGCCAAGCTATATTGCCACGTGGCTTTCTTATTTAATTTGTTCCCTCTTCACCAACGTTTTTGCAATTGTGCTTGTTAATGAAAGGTAAATCAATGTCATTCATGTGTAGGCATGTGGCCTTGTCAAAAAATAGCTTTAAAATCTCCTTTCCTAGCTCTGCCCATATGTGCATTTTAGTATTTCTCTTCCCAGATCTCAAATTTTCTCACTCTTTTTCTCCAAAGTGATAGGAATTGAGCAAATTTTTAATTTCTTTTTTTTACTCGTGTTGTACTTGAAAAACGTTTGGCAAGTGTTGCTATGCCTAAGGATTGCTCTGACTGACTGGTGAACTGAGAACACTTAATTGAACTTTGCTGTCTGTCTGCTCTTGGGAGATTATGGTTGTGCATGCATCCCCAAGCCTGGCAGTTGGCCTAATTTAGGTTTAGGACCCATTGTATCCAGAGGTATTCAGGGCTGGCATTTGGCCAGGCCTATTTTAATTGCAGCTTCTCTCAGGCTCCTTCCTGGAGTTTTGCTTTTCTCTCTCCCCTTCCCTTCAGTTGTGTGGCTGGAGAGGGTGTAGAAGAGCAAACTGCTCACAAAGACTCAAATCTTGGAAGGCTTACACAGCCAACCCCCTTTGCTGCAGACTAGCCACCCATGAACTCTCCTCATCCAACTGGGTAAAGCCCTTGGCACTCAGTGGATTGATTTTTTTGGACTATAGATGGTAACAGGAGCGAGCTCAAAAATCAAGAAGGAAGATAGAGTTTTCACCCCCTCTGTTCTATGAGGAACAGTAATCCCTGCCCACGAAAAAGATTTTTGTTTGCAAAATTATGGCCTGCAGTCAGGCTTAGGTTCCTGAGTGGGTTGTTTAAATCAGACTGTACATTTTACTTACAATTTTCTTTGTCAGAGGTTGAATCTTGAGCCAGAGTCTACTTACTGCTGTATTTTGATTTGCAATATGCGAATGCTTCAGCAGACAACTGAAATTTAGGAGAAAAAAATCGTGTTTCTAATGTCTCAAATGTTTTCAACAAAAAGAAGAGTCTTGCTTGTGAGTTATTTCTTTACTTTCATGTTATCCTTCATAACTCACTCACCATCTAACTATAATTTTTCTTCCATTTGCCTTTGATAGCAAGAGGGGAAAGAAACCTTCCTGTAACTGAGCTGTAGCCTTGCAGATAGGTTATCTGCTTCACTGCTAGTGTGTGGGGTGATGTGGGAGCATTTAGTTCAGTGGGAAACGTGACCACATTTTCCCCCTACCTTTTTCTTCATCTACAAAACTTTCATTCTGCTGATTTCTGGTGGTACACTCCTGCTTTTTTGTTAACACATCTTTTCATCCATTTACAATTGAAATGCAGAGTCATGAATCTTGAAATCTCACATTAAAAAATATTTAATACAGGAAGATGAATTAAGTGAGTTTCAGAAGAACATGGTGAATCCTCCCTTTTTTTTTACATACATACGTACATATATATATATTTATATACACAGGAAACTTGGCACCATATTTTAGAAAAACATGCAGTAGGCTGAAAGTTCTGACATTTCTCTCTTTCCTGGAAAAAAATTAATTAGCTCAAAACAATCAATCCAGTATCCTATTGATGCTTTATTTGCAAGATTGGTTGCACATCTGGAGCAAGGCTGTGAAGAGTTTTTTTCCAACAGGAAATAACTATTAGAGGAACTGCTCGTTTTTCACCACACTTTTTTCCTTCCTATCTGATGTGATCTGTTCTGCAGCACAGCACAGGTGCTCCCAAGCACCTCTTCCTAATGTAAGTATTGACTATTATTTCCAACAATAGAAAGTGCTCTCAGAAAAAGATCATCACTTGATGGGTAATGATAGGGAATAGAAGCTAGGGAAAAGCCTATGATAAAAATTGCAATCAGATCTCCTGAAAGTGAGAATAAAATTCACTTATGCATTGAAGTCAACAAGACTTTTTGCAGAAAAGTTGCTCAGAGAGAGTAAGGTTGGGAAAATGTGGCTCACAGCATCTGCTCCATGGTACTGAAAAAGATGGTACTGGCAGAATGAGTAGCTGATATGCATGACTGACTTCCCTGATCACAAATCTGATTTGTGGTGATCGAATTCAACTGCATCTGATGTTGCTATTGAAATACCTGAAAAAGTTTAACACTGAAAAATTAATGAAAAAAGCACACGAGCCTTAATGTTTGCCAGAGGAAACTGCCGTGATCGTTCCATGAAAGACCCTTTCTTCTTGAAGGCTCTCATACCTTCCATGGTTTGCCAGCCTTTTGTAACCAGTTCTCCAGAAAACACAACTTTAAGACAGTCTCACTGTCCTCTGAATTTTTATTCTAAACACCCTCCATACCGTGTCTGTTCATTACATCAGAATGCAGATGAGATTTTTGCATTTCCGCATAGGATGTTGCAGCTGAGCTTCCCAAGTCAGTTAAGTGGTGCTAATGGATGGAGCCTCTGAGCCTCACCTGGTTTGACAGCTGCTGTTACACAGAGGTTTCACAAAGGCCCATGATGTTTAAATGAAAGACACACATAATATTTCAAGGCAATAGAAAAGGAACTGAAATAGCCTGTTCTCTCTTGAATATGCAGGTGCTCATTTCTTTCTTCTTTCTCTTCATAAGAATAATAATAAAAATAAAAATAAAGATCTTTACATCTTTTTTGCATCTCTTTTTTTTACATTTTTTTGGACACCATCATTTGCTTGGGTTTTTTTTTTTGGTCAACTGTGAGAATTAAATTTCATCTTTTCCTTGCCGAAAATTGACAATATTTTGTAAATACGTGTTCTTTCAGGACTATCTCCAACAATCTCATTCCACTTTTCTTTTCTAGTAAAAATATTTTTCACAGATGATGTTTTTGTCAACTTAATCCTGAGTCAGCAACAATATTTGCCCGCCTCCCTAACCTTTCTGTTCTGAAAATATTTTACATCTTTGGATTAATTTTTTCTTTACCAGAAAAGGCTGTTTCAGATTCTTACCAAAATCGATCAGTCATCACAACAATACTTACCAAAAGAAAAAAATCCTTTTCACTTAATTTGAAAAAGAAAACTAAAACTAAATATCTGAGAAGTCTGATGCTTCTAAGTTTCAAAAGGAAAAACTAAAATCTTTTTATTGCAAGAGTGTCTTGTCACTGCTTTGTCTATTCTGGCTTTACAAGGGCTTTTTAGGTGAAAATCTTCGTACTAATTGGGGAGCAATTATGTACTATGCAGGAAATGTCATCTTGACCTTCTCGAGCCCTGGAAGTAGTTATCCTGAAACATGAGGATTAATATTTCCTGTGTTCCCATAGTGTGTTTTACAAGTTGTTATATCACAAGATCTCAGCGTACATCTGAAATATCAGTATTACTTATCTAGCAGCTGTGAGCACAAATATTACTTCAGAGCACTAACAGCTGAAAAAAAGAGCAGAAGTTAAGGGAATGCTACCACTCATCTCTGGTAAAAAAGAGTATTCTTTTCTGTATGTGTATGATTGTGTTATCTCCTCTGCATGGTTTTCAGAGGTACAGTGCTATTACTCTAAATTTGTCTTCATATCAAGACACGATTTTCTCTGTTTTTATTTTCTTGTCTTTTTTTTTCTGTATTAAATTTGTTCAAAGAGATGCAATAACTGAATATCTTTTCAATACAGAATACAACATTAGTTTGTATTTAAAAACTTGTAGTAGTTTTACATGGTCTATTAAAGTGCTCATTAATTCCAGCTGGTCACTAGCATTTATGTGGTTAGGAGAGTGAAAAGTCAGTGAGGAAATGGTGTGTCATAAGGGAAAGGATAACAGGGTTTTTTATGGCGAAAGCCATTTAACATCTGGTATCACAGAGATTATTCACTCTCCTTACCTGTTTATCAGTGGCCTTGGAGAATGTTTGTGAAATCCTCAGAAATCCATTAAAAAATGCAATTTCACTAGCATGAGAAGAGATTGTCCTTCTCCCCCATAGCAGTTGGGGAAGTCATCATTTGTCATGCACTGGAAGTCAACTGAGAATCAACTCCAATAATTACAAATCCATATTGGGTGCCAGGTGGACACCCTTCATTTTTACTGCCAAATACCGAGAGAGATCATTTTGGTAAATAGGATATAACTAATCCTTGTTTATTTATCTGCTTTCCTAGACCCAGTGCTGAATGGGATGTTCATACCCGAGCTCTCCAAAATTCAAACATAGGATTATTCACTTCAGACAATGAAAGGATGTCCTCTTTGATCAGAACTCCAGCTTCCCAGGTCCTTTAAAGTAGACCGTCCATAGCACATGTGCACTAGACATCCCTCAGCTGCCTTGAAAGAGAAAATCAGGAGAAGACGAGCAAAAGTGTCCTTTTTTCTCTTTAAAGAGAAAAAGCTATAGAGAAATACAGTTTTCTCAGCCAAAGGAAAGGGTACCTAGTGTAGCTGGTAATAATGTTTAATGAATTACAAATGTTGTTTAATTAACTGACAGATGTTCACAAAAAACCCCTTGTATGAGAGAAGTGTAAGCCTTATTATGAACACATATACAGAGAGGGAGAACGCTGTGGGGTGGCTAAATAAACTGTATTCAGGACCTAACGCAGAAGTAGAGCAGGACACAGAAGGAAGATCCAACCTATGAAAAACCTCACTGGGATGCACTTTCCAAAAAACACCTCAGTTTGAAGCTTCCTGCAAGTGAATGTTTGCCTTTAGATTACATACTGGCCAGGATCCCATCAATTTTGCTCTCTGAGCTGTACAGGCAAGACATGGGAGACTGACAACTTGGCTTTCATTTTTCCAAGCCTTCTCTTTCTTTTCCGTCCTAGTGATTGTTGCTGTTTATGTAGCTGGGTCTGGTATGTTAATCCCATAAGAGATTTCTCTTGCCTTGACTCATATACAATTTATGGGAAACATGCCCATCTGATGTAAAGAAATTCCAAGTGTCACCTTTATTTTAAAGTCCATAAAATTGCTTGTCCAATAGGTTTAGCTAAGTATGTCCCCTATAGGCCCTACAGAAACAGAAAATGTCAAACATTCATATTTATCAAATTATATACTTGTATGTAAAAATATAAGTATGTATTTCTATACTTATATTCAGGATATTGAATACAATGAATTTTTTTCAATACAAATTCAGTTTGTCTCGTCTTTGCTCTAATTGAAACAAAGTGATTGTTTGGTTATAAAGGCTTTAAAAACCACCATCTCACCCAGAAATAAACAGGTCTTTAGTAGTGTTATCACAGGGTTTTTAAATAATAGTTTTCAATTATGAGGCAATGGCTGGTGATTATTTCTATGAATGAATTTCAGTGCTGTCTGTTCGCCTCTGGACCCAAACTGCACTCTCTCTTTCCTCTCTCTTTCTTACTTTAGCATGCCATTAATAAAGAATGCTATCAAACACCTTTATCTTTTCCTACTCTTCTGGAGAACATTAAAATGTCTGTGCTGCATTCACCACTCTGTTTCTGCTTTATAGAGGGTAACCTATTTTTTGATCCTCAGTAATATGTCCATTTCCGTTAACTTCTCAGAATCTTTTCATTAATATAAGGATGCTTTGTTTTACACTGACAACACTTATTTATTAGTCCAGTTAAACATGGTCCTTTCACTGAACATGCCATCTATCTGAGTAGATTACTCTTCATAATTAGAGATCCTTTCCTAAGGACCTCGGGCCTTCCCATCAGTTGTGCCAATCTCAGGGCCAAAAACTGTTTCTCCAGATTCTCTTGTAGCATCCACTCTCCAGAATAAGTATTTTAATGCAAGTTCCCCCCTAGGAATTATATATATTTTCATATTAAAAAAAGTTCTAGATGCAGTAATCCTTGAGCCTTCTATTAGTCCATATTATTTGTCACTGCAGTTTCCTTTTCAGAAACTATAAAATTTTAGCATAACTGAACAGCGAGGAAATTTTTGGTTTTGAAAAAATGTTGCTTGATAGTACTTCCCCCCCAGCACCTATAACCTGTCCACATGCTCTACTATTAATACCTGTTACTGCCCAAGTATTGACAATCAGGGTAGGATTTGTTTTCAAGAAAGTGTCACTTGATTCATCATTTTTAGACCAGCTTATAAGAGCTTCTTTACAACCATTGATTAGTCTTTGCCTGTGAATATTAATTAGATGCTTAAACATCCTGTACCATCAAGGATTATCATGCTTCATTAGTACTGTTTTTTGAACTGAATGCCAAGAAAGTGTTTGGTCACAATGGATTGTAATATCCATTTTTAGAAACATTTGAATTTGCTGCCTTGCTTACTAAAAGAATCAATCTGTATCTTATTAAGATACAGCTGAAGTTCAAGTTATTAACAGATTTCAGATGCTTTTCCTATGAAGGGTGAGACTGTAACATTTGAGTTAGGACATTTTTTGTGTAATGTATTTGCTTATGGTTTCTGTAGATGCTAGTAAATGAGCACATCTATGGCAACAGATATCAGTAAGCATTATATCTTATCTACTGTATGTGCTAGGAAGTTAGGACACATTTGGCAACTATTTATTAGCATTTCAAACTCCTAATTACTGTGATAACTAGCAACTATTAGTAAGGTTAGGAATCTTTATATACAGGTTGTTTAGTGATGGAGAGGATAGGCATACTGTGTATAAGGATCTTCTTGTTTCCTGAAATAGCAAAGAACAAATATCCTTATAAAAAGGGCAGCTTTGCGTGCTCTGAGCACTTTTCTGAAAGGCAAGTCT
This sequence comes from Corvus kubaryi, assembly GCF_017639235.1. Taxonomy (NCBI): domain Eukaryota; kingdom Metazoa; phylum Chordata; class Aves; order Passeriformes; family Corvidae; genus Corvus; species Corvus kubaryi. Next base: position 10,252,366 of record NW_024582054.1, read on the forward strand.
TTGAATGGTTATATGTTATTTCAATTTCTTCTGCATTTGAAGCAATGAGCCAAGTTCCAATAGTCTTAAAAAAAACATCACCAGCTGTGAACAGTTTGATTTGTTTATCTGGAACAACACCACCTGTAGAAAAGGGGATAGAGGCTGAATTTTATGGAGCAGACTTGCTGCTGTCAAAGAGTCAAGTCCTCCCGTGCTGTCATTTTTGTGTAGCAAGTACATGATGAATCTATCATGATGTGTGTCTCTGATTCACTGAAGACATTTGATTTCCAAGAGTTGCCCGATGATGTGGGATGGCAAAGTCTGGGATTTTTGATAAGGGAAAGGTGGGTAATACTTATCTCCTCTTTCCCTGCCAGAGTTACTCTGATTGCCACCTCCATTACCCCATACCAATATTTTTAAATGTTTGCCCTAAGAAGAAGTCAGTAGTGAACAGCTGTGATGTGATGATAGTAATGTGTGGAATTTTTTTCTGTTCACCAGCTGTGTTCTAATGTAAAAGATCACCTGTGGTAGTTTTAGGTCTTCCTTCTTCTGTCTTCAGCATAACTTTTCAAACAAGCAGTCAGGAGGCCTGTTCTAGGGGTATGGCTGTAGAATGAAACTAGCATGAATTGCACTGAAAGGTTAAATGTGTGGACAGTTACTGTGGACCATGAAATTCATGGTAACACTTTGTCTATGTGCTCTTAACCAGAATAAATGTTAGGTAATTAGATTTAGCCCATTTTCATTGAAAGTCATTAGTACAGCTTCTATATAGACTAATTATCCCTGCTTATTAGTCAGACTAATACTGCACTGTCTTTCTTGTTTCTGGTACTTGAATTAATGTTTTCAGAGGCAGCTTTGGTGGCTCACCTCAGGTTTGATTTGTGTGATGTAGACATACCCCTGTTATACTGTTTAATAGAGCTATGCCAGGCCACCCCTGCCCCATGGAGCAAAGCAGGCAGACACAGCTCTTCCACATGTAGTAGAGGCCAGGTCAAAGTTGGTCCAAACTAGCCCTAGCAAACAGCCAGGTATGCCACAAAATGTAGTATGGTACTTGGGAGTATCTAAGATGCAGCTAAAATAGGTTCTAAGATTTCTTTTTCCTATGCTAAACAAAGTCAAATTTTTTGCAGCTGAGATGTATGTGCAGTTGTCTCTTCTTGTTACTAAAAGTAGCCTTCAGCAAAACGGCTTAAAGTCTTGAAAACACATTAAGGTAGTGGAAAGTGTGTTTTCTTCTTTTATAGGTGTATCTTTTGGTCAGTGCTTTAATGCAATGATTGATGAAAATGTTGTCTGTGGCTGACATCTGGGATTATTAATGGAAGTAGAATCAAATTTCTTTGGCATTAGAGGAAAAAGGAGATCTGTGTCTCACTAGATAAAATGTTCGAATGGGAATGGACCTTCAGTTTAATTTTAGGTATTGCACTTTAAACTCGCCAGTCTAATAAATGTTGCTTTTTGCGACTATTACTTAGCTCTGTTTTACTTATGAAAGTGTGCAACTTGGTAATGAATAAGAACAAGAGCTGGGAGTTTCCTGGCTAAAATCGGAAGCTTTTGTATATGCAAAGTTCTAATAAGAGACAAAAGGGCATAAAGTAAAAGCAAATAGGAAGTTTAGAAGGCAGCACATTACTCTGTGATTGTTGCATTTTGTAGCTCTCCATGAGTTAAAACTAGAGCACAGCACAAGGCTGCTATTGTGAGAAGCCAGCTCAAGGATTTTTAATGCTGTAAGACAAAGGGTTCCCTTAGCTAAAAATAATCTTTTCTTTCCTCCTGCTCCTAAGCTTTTTCCTTCAGGGAGCAGAATCATTATGCTACATGTGTGTGCTCAGTGCATTGCAGGAGTTGCTGAGATTTGTGACGTCATGGCTCCGAGCTTTCCTCTTTTGCCACAAGGTCTGCACGCGTAGCTGTTGCCCTTTGTGTCTTTCTAAAATACCACTTTGATGTACTAATGTGCTTTTTACCTATGTAGATGGCAGCGTTTTCTGTTCTAGGTCAGTAAATTTACAAAGGGAAAGCATGGATAAAGAAAGTTGCCCTTTTTTTGTTAGACAAAGCTTTCCCTCGATTTTTAGGGCTTGTTAATCAAACAAAACAAAACACACACCTCATCAAGATTTTACATGGTTCACTTGTCAGGCAGAAGTGTGCCTGGAATCCATTTCCCTCAGAGGTCAAAGATCAGCAGCGCTAAGGCAGCCAAGGGAATGATTCCCCTGTGACACTTTTGCTGTGTTTTGATGAAAGTGAAAGCCATGTGGTACAGCGATGAAAAAGCAAACAGACCTTTTTTTTTTTCCTGTGGCAGTCGTGAATTTTGAAGCTAAGCACAGCAGGTAGGAAGTGTCTAATATTTGAACAGCACTGGTACACCAAGACACTAATGCACTTATCTCTGTCTTTTTAACAGCTTGCTACATTTCCTACACAAATCTGTGGGTTTTAAGATTCACAGTAAATTTTTTTCTCCTAAGAGCTTGGGTGTTTCTCTTCATTAATCCCACATTGGCACCAGGAGAATTGTGTATGCAACACACGGGAGGTCATAATGTGGCAAATGATATGTATAGTATGTTACTAGAAGAAGTATGCTTCACAGAATCACAGAATATGCTGAGTCAGAAGGGACCCACAAGGAAGTGGCCATGTTAACTTAAATATGCAAGTGATATATGCTGGAATATTACCTAAGGATGGGGTTAAAAGCCAAGGTTATAATTCATATACTATAGCTTTTTTTACTATGCCAGATGTAATGTATTACTCATATATTTGGTTATACAATTCTATTCTCCTGACAGAGTATTTCCTTTCAGTGGGTCACAAGCCTCTTACTTCCGACCCATTTGACGGTTATATGGTGTTGATTCCATTGTATTGCCCCATTTTGAAGGTCATTTAATGCAAATATTTCCATCGCTTCTATGTACAGCTTTTTATTATGCATTTTCCTGATGCTTGATGAACATGGAATTTTTATAAGATAATAAATAACAATACTGCAAAATCCAGCTAGGAAAAAATTATCAAGGGATTTTATGACTCAGGGGATCAGTAATGGAATACAGAGTTTTTCACCTCTAGGGCACTGATTCAAATATAACCTAGGTCATTAGTGTGCAAAAATCATTATCAGCAGCTGTTCAGTGACCTACAGAATGTGAAATGAGTTTATGGTCTCAATACAGTTTCTACTAGATGTGTATACAGATACCACAGAAATCACAGTCAACTTTGGCCTCCTTGTTGGCACTCTCACTGAAGAAACTAAAATCCAAACAGATGCACAGAGTGACTAAATGGCTCTCACATTTGTGAGTATGAAAAGCATTTGGCTGCTATAAGGAAGGAGAAATCCCATAGACAGCATGTTTAAGAAAATGTACAGCTGACAGTTATTGATTGAAAATCCTCTCTCCCCTAATAAGGATAGATTCCCTTTCAAGTGACTGCTGCTGTGGACATCCGAAGGTCCTGAATTAGGCGTGTAGAGATTTAATTGTCATTAACATATGCCGCCAACAAAGCAAAGAATCATGGGTTGAAATAACAAAACATTAGGATTGCCAAGAGATGAATTTCAGTTTCTAAAAGTTTAGGTGGGGATTGTGCAGCAGCACAAACAATGTGGGTGGAAAAATGTTGTGGGTGGTGGGAGGGATTTCATGGCAGCTCTTTCCACATGACTGAATTAGTTATTGGCTTATCTTCTAAACCAGTTATGTGTTCTTGCCTCAGCTGATGGATGTAGGAAAAAGATAGATTTTTTGCTTGGCCTTTTTACGAAGAACAAATATATCCTCAGCTTACTATCTGATACATCTTCTCTGACAGCCCTTGCAGTCACATAAATTTGATGAGCTCTGTAAGTTATTTCCATCTTAAACTACAGTGCAATTAGAGCTTAACTGACTAAGGATTTGACATTGAGAAAATTTTCTTCTTGTGTGATTTTTATAGAATCTGCTGTATTCTTGGTTGTGTTAGATTCTTCCTTTTTCATTTAATATTCCCAGCAAATGAATATACAGTATTATAAATGCTTTCATATTTTCAGATGATTGATCAGATTTGCTACATTATATGATAGGGCTCTGACTTTCTTTTAAAGAACTACAAACTTGATTGTACTTCAGATAAGGTTTCTTGGAATAAGAAAGACAGTCATGCTGTTTATGCCACATTTAGTTAATTAAACAGGTTAGTCTGGGATAAATCATCTGTGAACATGCCATGAAAACAAACAGCTGCAAGAGAGGTTCTTGACTGCATTGTTTTTAGGACTTCGTACTATTTATCTAGGTGTGATACTAAATCATTGCTGCTGGGTTAGAGACACAAGGTGCATGAAACTGTTCTCAGTTTTGCAGAAAGTGGGCAAGGCAGCTATGGCTGTGTGAACGTGATCAGTCATGGCTGTATGAGACCAGTGGTGTTTTAACTTGGCAGCAAAATGCCTTGCTTGTGTGTAGTGCTCCAGTAACTTACCTTTATTTTCCTAAGCCCATTTGGTCATACCCTGATATCCATTAACTACAACAAATAGCTTTGCAAAGTAGATTATCCTTTATATAGTGACCCCCACCTTGTTGAAAACTGGAAACCATTTGCAGGGTTTCCTCTGGCTTTTTCTTCATGGAGAGGAGCAGACTGTTCTTAAAGAGTAACTCAAGTAAGTACAGGCAGCTTAGGAAGGCTGCAGGATCTCAGCAAAAGGACATAAAAGCCAGTGTGCTGCTTCATTTCCTTCATTTCTTCATGTCCCATGTTCTGGCAGTATGAAAGCCTAAAGGCTGCCAGGCAGAATAAGCATGCACCTGGTATAGCATGGGGATGCTTATCAAGTGGAGAATTTGCAGCATGGTCTAGGGAGATCAGATTCAACCCTGCTTGGCTCGACCCGAAAGTACAGATCCAGCATACCCTGGAGATGGCATCTTCATGGAAAAAGTACATTTGGCCTACTCTGATACACTTCCTTCTTGGCTCAGATAGAAACCTTCCCAGGGATCAAGGCAAGAAAGAAGCTCCCTCACTCAACAGCCAGTGCAGGGCCTGCCATTCCTTCATCTCCTCGCTCCTCTGTGGTGCCATAAGTAGTTTAATGCAAGAATTTTAATTTAGTGCAGGGCATTTTATTGATGTTTACCTTATCAGTCTTCATCTATTAAGTAAAAGTGAACCCTCAGCATCTGTTCCTGTTCTAAAAAGAAAACAATTTAAATAGATCAGAAAGGCCCAGATGAAGGAAATGTGACACACCACCTCTGTCACTTCTCAGGTGACAGTAGGGATGAAGCTCACCTGAGGCTATGTGGAGATCTGTGAACCATATTTGTGACAAATCCCTGTCTCCTGAACTTCAGCTGTAAGATAATCTCTTTTCCAGCTTAGGTCATGGATAAGAATGTCATCATTTTAATCTTTTTCATACATGAAATAGAAACACTTGAAATGTGGGGTTTTTTTGTAAGGAGGATCTTGTTACATGCCCTGGCTTCTCTTAAATTTAGGGCAATGTCTCTGTGGATGCACAGTCCCACTGGTATAAACAGAAGCTATTCTTAAACTCCACTAAATTACCTCAGAGACTCTGGCTTCTTTAAACTGAAAATCCAAAATCCAGTGAAAGGTACAACAAAGTTTTCTTGTAGCACCCCAAACACATTAATGTGTTTCAGTGAATTAATTTTTCTAGCTTGGGTCTGGCTCACCTGATTGTAGAAGAGAGGGAAAGGCACAAAAATGGCCAACTGAATCCTTACAAACCTATTTTCCTGACCTCTAGGCCCAGAGCAGGAGGGAGGGGTGACACTGCTGAGGCTGCAGTCACTGTGTCACTATGGAGGACATTGAAGCTGTCGCATAGCACGGCCTGGCTTCTTGCAGCTGTTCTGTTTGTGTGTGGGCAACATTCTCAGGCAAATGATGTACTTTCTTCCTAACAGGCAAAAGTGATTTAAAAATCCCTTTTTCTACACTTCACAAAAATTCTAATCACTTTAAGCTGATTTTTAAATGCTTTCTTAATTTGATTTTCTGGCTTGAACAGACTTTGGAATATTTTTCCTAAAAAAACATGGGAATTTTCACAAGTTGAAGAGGATGTTTGTTATTGAGACAAGGTTGTGTCCAGCCTTTTTGGCACTTGACTGTTTACTGCCATTGCTACTATATACTTGACTTTAATGCTTCTGTTCACTTTAACTGGCTTTTGCCTTGACTTCAGGTTATCTTTTTCTTCTTATTTTATTCTGAAATAACTACAGCAGTCAGTTCTACTGAAAGATATTTCCAAAATTGTTGTTTTTTAAGCGTCTTAAAAGGCCAGTTACTCATATGGTATGCTGGGGCTGGAGCCCTTTCTAGAGCTTGTGAGGATTATTCCTAATGCTGATCCTCAAGGGGGAAATTGCAATTTATTGATTGGAGGTGTAGGACAAACTGTGGGATCTGGTACAGAGGTAGATGGGGATTCTAATGTACATGCAGCATGTCTTTTTGTCTGCTGTAAAAAAAACCAAAACAGTGTCAGCTGGATTCTAAGATACTGTAAGGGGAGAGGTTGAAAAATACGCTGTTGGGCAAGAGCTGCTTCCTTTGTGCATCACTGTGATCAGCCATCTTAGGTGAATCCAGGAGAGGAACACAGATGTAATCACTAGTTTAGAGAATCCCTTATACCTTTTTTGTAAGGAGGGGGCCTATGGCACATGGCAGGGCCCTGGCCAAGCAGCAGGGCTAAGGCTCAGCCCCAGGCTCATCCATCCCCTGTGTGGTGTAGGAGGGCACCCCAGCCTGACAGGCATGGAGGGAACTCACGAGTTGCTCCGGGCTGTAGAGTCTGTTACCATAATCCCGAGTCTGCTTCATGCTGAGGTCATGTCTTTCTCCTGCCCCTGCCCTGGATCCTGGGTCTCATGTCCTGCCAGAAGGCTGTCATGACCGGCTGTCCAGGCAACCTTTTCCCTGCCTGCCTCCCACCTCTCCTGGTGACCCTGCCCAGGAGAGCCCTGTGCTCCAGAGCCGACTGCTGCCCCATTCCATGGCCCCATTCCATGAACAGCCCCATTCCATGGCACAGCCCTGTGTGATCTGAGGCTGGGGCATTCTCCACATGGCATATGCCCTCATTAACCATCTTGAAAGTTATGTTTTAAAAGCCCGATCATGAGTTTCTTTTAATGAATCTCTATTATTTGAAAGCTCATCCAACAGGAGGTTATTGCCCTCCGGGCTGAGTTCATTTGTATTAAAATTTGATCCTCTTTTTTACCTAAATTGTTTTCATATCCATTTCCATTCAGATGACCAAGGCATGATCCCTAGTTGGCATTTGTGCAAAACCTCCACTTGCATAATAATGTTTGAGTAGGTCATGATGATTAAGCAGTTTAATTTCTCCTGTTTGTGATCTTCGTCCTTAAACATTTGTTATATCAGATGGATATGTTGCACTTTTCCAATTAACATATAATTAATTTTTTAAGGATTTGTTTTGCCTGGGTGCCAGGACGTTTAAGGTGGTAATTCTGTGACAAGGCAGAGGTTGGTTGTAACCATTATTGGTCAACTGTGTGGTCTTTCTGCCACCTTGTGGGGAAGAATAACTAAACTGTTGAGATGAAATGGAAAAGAAGACATGAATATTAAAATCCATATTTTTCATAGGTGGGTCTATGAGCTGCTGTAGCAGAACAGAAATCATTGCTCTCTCCAAAAGTGTTTTAAATTTGTTAATAAAAAGTGCTAAGATCACCCCAGATTGCTAAAACCTCAACCACTTACAACTATACCAAACTATCACCACATGTTTTCTGTGATTAGTTTTCTGTGATTAGTTTTCTGTATTTCCCATCCATACCTTCATAACACCAGTCCTTCTGGCCTCCCCAGCTCACCCATTTTGAGTAATATAGGTTGATAGGCCTGCAACTTCATAGCATATTTTACAAGGGCTATACTTATTATATTTACATGGCTATACTTAAAATTCAGTCACAGCAAATGTAATTAGCCTAAGAGATGCACCAGCCTGTGTTCAGTGGCTATGCTGAATGTTAGTGAGCACCAGGTGTTAATCATTTCCTTCTTCTAATTCCTGGCTGAGCCCCCAGCATCCAGCCTGTATTTAGACACTGAAATAGTACTATTGCCAAATGAGCAACTTTTCGCCAAGGGTAGCCAAGTTATTCGAAGATGAATCTTACCTGGAAGCACTATTTGTTTCACACAGACAAGTCAGAATTTGTTAACTGACTATATTTAACCCTCTGCTGCGTATATGCAAAACCTCTGTGGTATATACTGTATGTAGAAAATTCAGAATGTTGCAGCTTTGTGCATTACAGATTTTCAATTCACCAGGAGGTAAAATCTTCTTTAAAGATTCTTGGCATTTGACAGTCAGTCATGAAGTGCAACTTCTTGATTGACTGTCAAATTTCCTTCATCTCTTCCTTCTTCTTTTCCTTCTCTGCTGTGTAAAGGACAGAAAATTCAGCTTTTCCTCTTCCATGTTTCGGGACTTCAAAGAAATGGAAAAGATTCATTTAGTTCACTCCCACTTCCATTTTGTATGATCAATAATTATGTGAATCCTTTAAACTAGATTTAAAAAAAAGCCCTCTGATTTTAGAGTATTTTACAAAGGTGAACTATTCAAACAGAAGATTTTTATCAGCTACTGTTAGAATGATGTATGCCAACCAAATCTGGGTTCCTTTTGCGCTAGATCCTCTACACATCTAGACTACCCAGAGGGTAGTGAGACACTGGAACAGGTTGCCCAGAGAAACTGAGGATGTGCTATCCCTGGCGGTGTTCAAGGCCAGGCTGGATGGGGCCCTTAGGAACCTGGTCTAGTGGGTGGTGTCCCTGCCCACAGTGGGGGGTTGGGACAACATGATCTTTAAGGCCCCTTTCAACTAAAGCCCCTCTATGATGATTCTGTGAAAGGTCACCCAGACATGTTCTGATCTGATCAAGACAAAGAGTGGGGCAGTAGAGATACGTAAATAGAAAAGTGCCATTAGCTCATTACTTATTGTTCTGCGTCATACGGAATGGATGATTCGTGCTGCAGACAGATAATGTTTGTGAATACTTTAACTTACATGAAAAGAGGGGGGTACTGCATTGAGTAAGATTCATCATCTGCACAAGAATACATATGCCTCTGAAGATCATGAAGATAGTGTGCATCATAACCTCCAAATTAGCTCAGATTTCTTCCTGTCAAATTCTGTAAACATTCATAGTCTTCCATATGAATACTTCTATGGATTAAAATAAAAAATGTATCAATTTAATAGCATTTATATGTTTATATATATAGGTTATAAATTATTACAGTTTCTAAATTATTTTATTATTATTTATTTATATTTTTATTATTAATTTTATTTTTTAACAACAGCAATGCATTTTTCATAGAGGACAACAGAAATTTATATTTTGCTGGTTTTCCTTTCTTTGCTTCTACAGCTCTGCAGAGAAAGAGTTCATGCATTAGTTTATCTTTCTTTTGTTTGTTTGTTTGTTTTTCTTCCTGGTAAGAACAAATGATAGAACATAGGTGTTGGTGGTAGAACTATCTGTATCTTCATTTTGATTAGCTGTATAATTCCAGTCCCTATAATTTTCCAGTTCCACCATGCCAATGCTCTGATTCCTCCTCGCTCTGGATGGCAGAAATCTACTGTAACTTCCTCCAGGATCTGTAGCAAGTGACCAACATTTTGTGGCATGCTTTTGGGGAACACATTTTCAGTTCGACAGTTCTTCTTTCAGTTCACTTGGCTTTCTTCTTACGTTTCACTGCTAGATGTAGCAAAGAACACAGTCCCTAGATTTTTCTTGTATTTTATCATAGTACTTAAATACAGGTTGTGAACATAAGGATATCAGAGAATAGAAATGAAGTTGGTTACCAAGCTGTATCTTACTGTATTTTTGACTCAATGTAGGCCAAAGCAGTACAGCACAGAAAAGCACAATATAGGTGGGAGTGAGATCTCTGTGTGTCACTGCATTCTGCTTTTTATAGAAGAGAGGAGCCAGATTTGTTGTAAGTTGCGGTGTGAAATCTTTCAGTGTAGTCCTGGCAAGCTTCGCCCTCAGTCAGTGGAAATCACCTTGATTTTTCTTTCTACTGAGAATGGGTATCACAACATGAAATAGTCTTAATTGCTGTGACGGTTAATTAATCATACTTATTCCATTGTGCTGTGGAGGATCAGTTCTGAGGTGAGTACCTGGATGCTCTTTCTATGTTAGCTGAGCCCTGGGAAGTTTGATTGCAAGGAGATTTGGAGGGAACTGTGTGAGAGAAGCAGACAAAAAAGCTGGAGAAGAAGGGAATTCCCACTTCCCCAGAGGGAGTGGCTTTATGTTATGGCTGTCTGGCCTGTAGCAAAACTTATCAGCTCTGGAATATTTCTTCCTTTGAGGAATAAATACAAATGCTGAGACTCAGGTTAGTTACGTGTAGACAGTGATATTGAGGTTGTTATCTGTGCCTAAGAAAGAAAAAAAAAAAACACCTGTTTTTTTCACTCCTTGAATGTATAGTCAAAATTCTGTGCAGTCCCTGCCCTGGTGCCTCAGGCAAAGATAATTTTACAAAGAAGTAAACTGCCTCAACAGAGGGAGCAACCTCTTCCTCGGTGGCTGTGTCACCAGAAGAGAAACTTTGTTTTGTCTGTGTAGATAAATGCAGGTTATCACTGAAGAAAATGGGCTCTAGGCATCTTGTGAGTCAACAAAGTTGAGTCTTAATTCAGGACTGTGCAGAGCTCAGCTTAATACTTAAAAAATACTTAGTAAATTCACAAAAGGTGAGTTATTAATTATTTTCTCTGTTTACTCCTCCTGCTAAAGTTTTTACTTTACTATCTTTAATTTAAAGAATTAATTAGAACAGGTGGCCTTTTAATGTGAAAAGTAAATTCTATGTTACTTTTAAACACCTACAAATAAAGAATTCCATTCGTTCAAAATTCACACTTGAGCCTATTAAAGTGATTTATTGCTCTCATATGACATATGATCTGTAAACTCTGAGAATTTTAATATACACTTTATGTAGAACAATCTAGGCAAGGTAGAAAGATATTTTTGCCTCTTCAATCACCTTCACTCTTTTCTTTTTTATTTTCAAAGGGCAAGACATTCTTCCTTGAGAGAACATATTGCAGGTTTGGGGTTTATTGTTTTCCCCATATGTGAAGAGGTCAAATACCAGTGTGTGATTGAGCTTGGAGGGCAGTGACTGAATTAAATGAAGTAGTAGCTACTGAATGAAACCTTTTGAGACATCTATATATATATATATACACACATATACTTATAGTATATATATTTATATTATATACACACATATATATAAAAGCTGTTTCCCAGTACAACTCAGAAATGCTATTCTCTAAAGTCAGATAAAGTGGTAGTTAGTTGAAACTATGGGTCACAATTTTGGTAGAACCTCTGCTAGGTTTTAACTTCTTTTCCAAAATAAAAGCTCAAGTATAAAGAATTTTCAGTGCAGTTTGGGATTCTAAATGGTCAAGTCAACCTGCAGTGCAGGACTTGACAACTTAAGTTTTTTGTTGCAGACCAATTTCATCTCAATGACTGTCATGTTCTGTTGCATCATGGTAAGCTGTAGGTGAGTCATCCTATCTGTGTAGGCTAAAATCTACACTCAGGCGGTCCCACAGATTCTTTCAATTTGGTCATAAGAGGAAAAATTTCAAAAAAAATCAGCAGGAGGAAAAAATTTCAATTGAACAGAAACGGCTTTATTGCAAATATTTCAATCTAATGCCCTTAGTAAGCTTTAGCAGGTTTCACACCCCATGGCGACTCTTTCATTCTTCTGTGCAGAAGCTTTAAGCAGAGCTAAGATGTGTTGAGATGTGCAACCTGCGGCTAACCAGTTCCATCTTGTCCCCTGCTAGTAGCATCCAGCCTTTTGCAAATGAAGCTAAGAAAAGTCTTACAGACAGCAGGATTTTCACTACTTCCCCTGCAGAATCTGTGTAGAAGAAAATGCACATATGCTTCCCTGTCTTTGAGCCAAATGGCATTGTGAGATGATGTTCATAGTCTTATTATCTCGGAGGTTGCACACAACGATATGATTCATGAAATGATGGGATATCTTTTGAAAGCACTGGGAGCAGGCTGACACCTCCCATTGAAGCTGTCAGAGTGTTGCTGCTTGGGCTCTCTGAACTGGGAAACACTCAGAGAGCTGGAGGCAGTGTGAATCAGGCTGGCACTCCTGTGTCCAAGGCTCAGGGAGCAGTATCTAGGGAGACTTGATGGTCAGACTGGTTTCAAATCTAGAAAAGAAAACAAGACCAGTGAACAAATATTTGAAAAAATAGTGAATTTAGACATAAATGTTTCCCCATTGCATTCAAAAGCTGCCAAAGATTTATGCTGTTAAACCCTGCCTCCTTCTAGTCCTTAGCCCATGATAACTTTTAATTTCACCCAAGACCACTACTGCTAAACCACCGCAGCCTAAATCTGATTTCAGTTTCTTGCGGCATTTTAGTCAAAACCCTCCATGACCCATTGTAGCCAGAGGGTCCAGAACTGGGATGCTTTCTACTGTTTTAACCCTATGTCATTGAGGCAGACTGCTTTCAAGAAAAACGGGTGGGGGGCTATGTAACTGTGTAACAAAGGGGAAGGCTCTCTTGTGTTTTCTCAGGGGCAGCTTTGCAAGAAGGGCAGAAGGGAAGCTCTGCTCCTTCCTCCCACTATTAGCTACCATGCTGCTTCTCACTGTTCCATCAGGGCACTGGTACTTCATATGCTCTTTGCTGTTGTGAGCTGTCACTCCTGTTTCCCTGCTCACATCAAGAGACAGACTATGACACTACCATCAGGATATGCAGCATATATAGTGTGGGGTTTTTTTTTATGGTGTCCTGTCATTTCTGAACTTTCCACTCCCATCTAGACAAAACAAACCCCAAACAAACCAGCTTCTTCACTAGGAGGGTGGAGTAGCACTGGAGCAGGTTATGCAGAGACTGGGACAGTTCCATCCTTGGATGGTTTCAAGATTTGGCAGACAAAGCTGTGGCTGACCTGATCTAGTGCTGGCAACAGCCCAGCATTATTCAAGCCATGGTTTGGACCAAACACCTCCTGAAGTCCTTGCCAACTATCATTTCTATGATTGATCCATCCTCTGTAGCTGTAAGCTGCAAAATCTTGGAGGGATATGACCCAGTGTAAAGGAAGAATTCAGTTCTTGTCTTTCACAGTTGAGTTGTGTCTTCTGCAGGAGTAATATGCATGTCTGTTCTTGCCTTGCAGTAAGACTACTTAAGCACACCTGCTTTTATGGACTTTATTGTCTTCTTTCTTTTTTTTTATAAAGTTACATTTTTGTCTCTTTATAAAAGAAGACAAAGGAATGTAAAAAAACCTAAGAAGAACAATAATGTTGCTACTTTCAGAGATGTGTAGCTATGGAAAAGGTAGATGGAGTGGAAACCCATGCTGCACCAGAACATTCTGCAGATTCAAAGTGCTTACATTCCTGTCCTTATCTGTTGCTTTTGTGCAAATTTGGATAGTGACTAAGCACATTTCCAAGAAGAGATGATGTATTGAAATGGGCGTGTTCCATTCATTTTCCTGGCAAGGCCTGGTTAAACATACCGTGTCACTCATCCCTTTGGGAGAGAGCATATATCCTTAATTAGCCAGGAAATAACATCAGTGATGTGCCCAAAGCTACTTCTGGGATATCTCTCTCAAAATTCTGACATAACATTTACAGGAGGATTCCTGGAATAACTCTCTCTTCTCTTTCAGTGTTTCTGAAATGCCCTGTAGATAGTGTTCAGTTACTTCTATATCTTACAAAAATACTTCTGGAAAATAATTTTTTGAAAATTGAAGGCTTATTGTTGTCATAAATTGCCCTAGGATATGGGATCTATGGATTTCTCCTTCCGCTTTGCAATAGTTTTGCTCTCACCACTTTAAAATAAGTATATAACCGTCTATCTATGTTCCAGAGCATCCAAGTTTTATGGGAAAGTCTAGTTTATTCGAGGATTTTTCATTAAATTGTGCTGCTTTATGGATGCTGAAGTTAGCTCTTTGCACTACTACAGAAAATATTTACATCTTACTGCACCAAACAAATAACTGTCTTCAGGTAGGGAAACACACCATCTTTGTTCCCTTTGCCATCTTTTCTGTGTCTTTATACATCTTCAGGATACAAGTTACAAGAGTTAAGGAGGCAAACATTTTGGTAGTTCTGTGTTCTGCTACTGATTCGATTAGAGATGTGAAAGAGCACCTTGTAAAATGTAGACTTCTGAAAAAAAATTTCACCAAATATCTGAGAAGTAAAATAGTCTCACAATTTTAGTAATATCAGTAAGCAGTTAGTATTTAGGAAAAGGTAGGTGACAGACATTTAAACAAACTGTTCTTTTATTCCCAGTTGCATTAATGTGATTGACATATATTTTAAATAACCTCTCTAATAAGGAGAGTTTCTGAACAGACATTATAAAATACATGTAAGGTTTAATTTTACTGAATAACATGACAATCATTTCTAGCTGCTGGGAACCAGCAAAGGATCTTCAGTGCACTGCCAACAAAGTTATTCCCTCAGCAGGTTAAACAGGGTAGTTGGTAGAGTATTTGAGCATTTTCAAGCAGAACCATGAGCAAATACCAGACTTGAATGAGGAAATTACGAATCACATGTGTTATTCCTGCTTGTGGAGCAAAGGAGAAAAGTGACCAGAATTTCCATGCAAAGGAAGAGAGACAGATGGGCTGTGGGCTCCCTTCCAGTAGGAAAGACATTGACTTTGGCTTCAATACCCTCATTAGAGCAGGGTGAGCTGATGACTTGGTGGTGCCACTCTCTCAGAAATAAGTAAATTGTTTAATTTGGTTTGTTTTATGTTTTTGTTTGCTGGTTTGTTTTATTTCTACAGCACTGAGCTCAGGTTTGCATTGAATTATTTATGAAGTCCACAAGATTTCATTCCTGATTCACAGTGAACACCTCAGCACCTACCACTGTATTTGCAAATTGGGATAATTTTTCTTAGGTATGTTATTTCACAGTGCTACTTTGTCTACTGAAATTTGTCTACTGAAATTTGTCTGTCATTTTAACACATCACCACTTGCTTGTGGAACTTCTTTGTGTGCCTTTTCAGAGGCAGCCCTTGTCCTTACCAGACTGAATAGCTCAGAATTACCAGCACACCACCCCACCTCACCTACAGTCAGAAACCCCCTGGTGACCTCTCTCTACTGTATGAACCCTTTCTTCTACCCTCTCTTTCATGTATTTAATCTAAAAATTCCTTTTTTTTCCCAGGCTGTTTATTATTCTTGAGAGCCTATGGTGATCCACTTTGTTGAGTCCCTATTGGAAATCCACATGGATAGTGTTTTTGATTGATGATGTACTTTTTCTGTGCCTATAAAGTGGTGTCTTCAAGTAGCCAGTCTCTAGTCTGTCTGCAAATGTTTAGCTCTTAGATTCCCCATATAGCTTCTTTTAAAGAAGCTGTCTATATAGGATGCTTCCGAAATTGATCCAGTTATGGTGGGATTGTTTCTCCTGTAAGGATAGAGTTTTTGTAAGTTACAGAAAAACTCTTGATCATGACTTTTTGAAATAGGTGTCATGTGCTACTCTGAAGTTATATTAATTTGATGTTATATTTTTATTCCATGCCATGCTATTCCCTCTTGTCCCATATATCATATTAACTTTTCTCTTTCCTATCAGAGAGAATCGCTGTATTGCTTCTCTCCTTCACCCTTGTCTGCTTTTAAGTACCAGCTCAATTTTCCTCTCATACATTGAGCTAAGGGGTTTTTTTTTGAAAGCTTTTTTTTCTAGCTTGTGCATATCTTTGAAATTATTTGCTTATGTTTATAAAGAAAGACTAATGTTCCAGCTTTGTAAAGTTGGCCTAATGAGAATATGTCCTTTTCCGTCTTCACTTCTAGTACTGATCAGCTTGAAGGGCTGCTGGTACCTTGATACCTTTGCCTGATGACCTGCACAATGCCTAGAAAAAAAAATAAGGGAGTCTTAAAATGAGATTTCTTTAAAATTGTGAAAAAGTTCTTCAGAGCTTATGAGGATCTTTGCCAAACAAATGAGTGCTAGTGAGCTATCTGTTCTGGAGGGGTTTTAAGGATGAGGAAGTTTTGTGCCTTAAACTGGTTTGGAGATGGAAATGAGAAGAGATTGGTGTGGTCATGTTGTGTTAGGAAGAAACTGAAACTGAAGCAAACAATTTACACTTGTGAGAAAGCAGAGGAATGCAGAGAGCCATGCAAGCAAAGTGACAGTCAACAAAAAATGGCTTTTGTTTCAGTCTAAAGCCATCAAGGTCAGATGCCAAAAGATAGCAGTAACTGAGTCATTAAATGATGACTAAGCGGATTAAATCTGTAGCTGTGTCTATGGACAGGGATGTGCCCTAAAGTTGTAAGGCAAAAGCACTGCGTAGGGTTTAAAGCCTGTGGTCATTTTGCTGACTGTTGAAGAGGAACACAGGCATTTGTTTTCCTTTGTTGACGTGAATTCTGGCCTTCGGAGGAACAATGTACAAGTAAAATGGCACTTCTGGTCTTTTAGATCATTAATGTCACTTTTAGTTTTTAGATCATTATAATGAAGAGGCAGATGCAGAAAATTTTAGGTTAGGCTGTCTTTTTGTTTTGTTTGCCTTTCAAGTATTCCTGTTGTAAAAATCCAAATATATAACTTATTTCTATTCTTTTATGTCTCAATATATTAAAGTATATATTCTTACTAACTAGAAGATTGATTTGTACAGAGAATGGTAAGCAACTTAAACCAGACAGCAAACCAATTTATTTAATGGAAATTTCCAGGAGTCATGTAATATCTAGATTTTGTTTTTAATCAAAAGCTGATAATTATCTTGTCTGGTAAATGCACATTCAGAACTGAAAGCTTTAAGCAGAAACACAAACTCTGCATAGATTTATGATTTTCAAGGTATTGAGATAGCCAGTTATGTATTAGCTAACCACACATTATAAAAATGATGAATTATTCCCTTTTCTGGAAGCCAGCAGTTCTATTTATTATAACCCAAGATTCTTCATATGAAAATGTATTCTGATTTATTATATATTGGTAATCCAAAGATTACTAAAGAAAAGTCACTTATACTGTAAATCAGCCCTCTGCCTATTTCACATCATCAAAATTTAGCTTCACTTGATGGCCAGACTGTGTCTGCTGAGTCTGCTCTTTGACCTTGGTTTGTAGCTCCTATGCATGGACCTGCATTAAACCTACATTGCACATAACATAGAACTTTTGTTTTAAGGTAAATTAGAAATATGGATATGAATTTACCTTATGTAGGATAAACCACAAAAAATTACATGTGTTGTTCAAAAAACCTGTTTTATAGGTCCCTGTTAGGATCTGGCTGCTTGCCTTGGCTAAGACAGACAACACTAGAATTAACATTTAACCAGTCCTTTTGTGTGAATGCTTTCTAATATGGTCTGTAATTATAATACTCGTCTGTTATTTGCTCCCCTCAAAATGCCCGCCTGGGAAGGATCTGTGATAAATGAATGAAAGCAAAAAAAGACAGGAGAAGATTTCTGTAGTATCCATCATTCCTCTGTAGCAAAAGTTGAAAGCATGCAGCAAGTACAGATTAGGTCATCAAGTTCAGAATGGTCCTTGCCTGTGTTTCTGCTTCTACTAAAAAGCTGCTATAGAATGTTGACCAGTTTGTTTAGGCTAAACTTTTGTCACATTGGTATTTGTTTTCTTGATCCTAACTTGAAACCAAGGAACTGGCTTGCCAACTGCTCATGGCTGAAACTGAAATCAACAGCAGCTGGGCTTTGAATAGAAAACATGCTGTAGGAAGCCATGTGCTCTTGAAAAGTCAAATCTCAGGTCAGACACACAGTATTTGTCATACTCTTATTTTCAATCTTTGTGTGCCTTTGTTTATCTTCCTGAAAGCATGATTAAAACCTCTTCCATTATAGGGATTTTGTGAGCATGAAGGAATTTGGTTTTGTGAAGTTTTCAGGTACCCAGTAAGAAGTATAGAAAGCTTCACAAGTAAATTTAAACATTCTGTCCCTTGAATTCATGCAATGAATGATAGCCTACGGCTGTCCACAGAATGAGAATAAAGCAGGATGGAGGAACAACATTCAAATAAAGCTGAACTACCTTACATAGAAAATGAGATAGTGTCTCTGAGTTGAACAAATATATCTCTGTTTGTATACCATAGTGAGGGTAGACAAGTATTTCACAAAGCCCATGAAAAAGGCAAATCCAACATAAGCACAGTATGAAAAGAAGGACACAGAGGATAGGGAGGTCAACAGGAGATATAAGTCCCTCAGGTGATGGGGAGGACAAGGACAGAAAAGGACCAATACACACAAGTGTTATGTAACAGCACTGAAGAAAATGTCAGGCTGTCTTCTGTCATTGCCAGCCCTGATCCAGCATCAAGCACTCTCTGAGGTATGAACCCCACCTCACCAAGCCCAGAAGAAATATGCCAGAGAAATATGCAGTTTGGAGGGAGAGGTGAAACCATCTATCAGCATACTTTTCCTAAAGGTGGGAGTGCCACAGACTCAACTGTTGAACCTCAGTCAGTCAATTTATTTTACTAATTTGGCAGGATACAAACCTAGCAAAAATTGGATCATTTTCTGCTGAACTAGTGAGTTAAATGGGCTGATGAAATTATCTGACAAATTTCATTAGAGTGAGGGAAGGTGTGGAGCTGCACTGCTGAAAGTTAAAGGACTAGGAAGGAAGGATTAAGATTCATCTTTATTTTTTGGTGGAAAGTGAACAACAGAATCAGGGCAGCTGCCTTTTATAATTTTTTTAATGGAAAACTGTGGAATCAAGTCTTGCAATAGTAAGACCTCTTTTCTATCTACCATTCAAAGCACAGATGCCTGGTCCTGGCAGGCAAAGGCCTGGCTTGACAGCTGTAGGGATTATGGGCGCATGAGGCAGTGTCAGCCCTGATATACCAAGGACTGCTGAGGCACAAGTGGACCAAGTGAGAACTCTGACAACTCAGCCTTTGGAGGCTGTGGCCAGTAACTTCTGATAAGTTCTACCAACATATGTGAATTGTGGTCTTGAGAGATTTTGAAGACAAAGAGCACATGGGGCTTGAGTGATACAGGTAATTTGTTAGGGAAGGATGAAGGCAAAGAAGAGATGTGGTGAGATGGCTGTAGCATAAAGAGAGCCTGGAAGAGGAGGAGGAGGGGAAAACGTAGTTTTGCTGTAAGAGCACAAGGGAAAGAGGCAATGATGCAGAGTTCTACTAGGATTGATTAGATCAGATACTTTGTTGAGTGAATGCAGCTGTGCTGTCTTCAGGGAGAAGTCAGATTTTGAGGCTATAGAGTTGTTTTAATTCAGCAGCTAATAATACTGGTTCATAGCCAGCTGTTCCTGGAGCTGTTAACAGGGAAGGTGCATGGCAGGGACCCCAGAAGGTCAGCCTGGTGACAAAACCTTGCTTCAATGCCAGTGCTGCCCCAAGCAAGCCCTGCCTACTCAGTGAGAGAAGATCTTAGGAACAAAACAGCAGGCTCTGGGGACAGAAGGCCTGTGCTAGAAACATTGCAGGGAGTCACTACAGACTAAACCATGTCTAGTTCCCAGGATTAAATACCTCTTAGAAGTTGGAGTGTACTGGGTGCACTCATGAAGTTCATCTTCTGGTTTAGATTGAGAAAGGAATGCTGTCGATGTCCTTGGAGACTGCTCAGTGGTTGGAATGCAAGTACAATAAATGTGGATGATTGAGAGTTGTTTTGAAAACACGCTCCTGCTTTGAACCAGAAAGCTAGTTTAAACTCATGCAGGAGGATCAACTAATCTGGATTTAGTCTGACTTTTGAAAAACACCTGGGTGGCTTGACATTTCCCTGGCATTTCTTCTGTGTCTGGGGGGACATGGCATTCAATGTGTCATGAGGACAATTCTGCTTCTCAGTGTTTTGGTTCTACTGGGGCCATAGTGCTGTGGTAGGGATCAAGTGTTGCTGCTGAACACTGCTAGCACACCTGGCCCTGGGGAGAGGGTCTGCCCAAGTGGCAGTAGGCACTCTGCACCCAGGTTTTCAGATTTCAACCCTGTTTGATTAAGATTTCAGTCCCTCACTTTGTTTTAAATACATATTAGTTGGCTGACTGGCCATCTGAGAGGATGGGTAAATTTGCTCTGTGACTGAGATTTGTTGTAAGTTGATTTGCATTGTCCTGTGAACATGCCCAGCTCCCTACTTTTATAAAGAAAACACACTTAAAAACCAGAGGGCTGTTCAGCCCTTTTTCCCTGGCACAGCTTTGGCCTTTTCTTCTCAAACAGCTTCACCACTTTGAAGGAAATTCAAAGGCACAGGCACAGCCCAGTCAGAACGTTTCCTGTGGGTAACCAAGCTCATTCTATGTGAGAACCTGCAGCCACTCTCTAGCAAGAAGTCTACTCAACCTATGCTCCAGGGTCAAACTTTACATTATGAGGCCCTGTTGAAACTGCAAGAGCTGCAAGAAGCTCCCTGCCTCCTGTACAGTCTTGATGACCAGATTTAGCACCTGTTGGCTGAGACACCACAAAGGGTGTGGGAACTGAGGGAAAGGAGGGGCTGGGAGGGGCCCAGGTGTGAAAAGCTGCTTCTGTCTTGTTTTTGTTGGGATTTGTTGTTGTTGTTGTTTTTGTAATATGGACACTGGTTTCATATAGGCAGGCAAGGGAGGGGCAGATCTGGGGCTCAGTGTGCCATCTCCACCTAAAAAACTCATTTTCAGAGCAATGTGATCTGCAGTACCCCTGTATTTGCTGGGACATTACATCTATGCGATGCTAGGGGTGGTAATGTTATATGCTCAACTGTTTTTATTGTCTCTACAGCCCAAAATACTTGTATGGACTCTAACTGGAGACAGAGATAATTACTTTTAGACTACATTTTATATTACAAACATCCTCATATCAGAATGGGCTTTAACTATCTTTTGGGTGTTGGACAAATACCCTCTGCTCATGAGAGCTGAGGCACTATTTGTATCACTGCCTCTCTATATTCACCTTAGTGTCCACTCTCTTTGCTTGTTAGTAAATGACATTGGTTGTTATTTGATACCAACAGCCAAGATGAAATAAATCAGGAGCCACAGCTTTTTATTTATTTTTTTAATAATGTTTTGCCTCCTTGCATAATTTAGTAAGTCCCAACATCTGGGTAATTTCAGCAAATAGATTAATGATTGGAATGTGAATTTTTTTATTCTCCTTATAGAAGTGTCTACCATACAAACTAATTAAATTGAAGTGGTAATATGCCAAGTAGGGCTTGTAATGTGCTGGTGGACTCTGTGCTATATTCTTAAGTTGTCGTTCTTCAGGACTGTCAAACTGGCATATAAATTTTACTTCTTAAAAATATAATGAGTTGTTTTCTGCCAGTGTTTCCTCTATATAGTGGGGTTTAGTGCCTTGCCAAGGAAGATCAGAAGTTTTCTGGTATTTCTTGCTGCGTTCTCCCCACTGTGGTTTTTCTTTTTTTTTTTTAAACTTATAATTCTGTATTCCATCACACTAATAGCCAGACTGTTTTGCCATCCCACTGTGCTTAAGTACTGATTTGGATCCACTGAAAGTTGAACTGTGTTTTTAAAAAGAAATGATGAAAAATTAAAGCAGCTGTGTTGTAAATAGAAGCTCTTAAAGTCATTGGCTCTATCCAGACAAGATAATTTTTTTCTTTTGTTTATTTGTTTGTTTTTGTTAAATGACTTGCCTTCAGATCCTGGAAATAGATCCCTGCTTTAACTAGTGTGGGGAACCATGGTGTGTTTAAACTCTGTGGGTATATGTACAGTAGATGACTTATCTTTAAGCTAAATTAAAGTTTTAAACTAATACTAGAATGCTCAGCTAACTTTAAACCAGCCAGTTCCAGAGAAAATACCTGTAAATCCAGCAGCATGAAGCCAAAATTATGATTCATCTTTTCCTATAGAATTTTAAGTCTCTGTGCTCCCTAAATTTATGCCATTAGCCTGTCGCTCCTGAAGTGCTACACACAGTGAACATGTGAAGGAAGCGGGAGGAATATCACAGGTTGTGTGGAGGGGCCTGAGGTGGAGGAAGAAAAATAGGATGTTTAGGACATATTGGTCTAGAATAGCATGGAAGTCAATCAGTGATGGTAGTCAGGCTGTTGTTTTCCTATTTGTTTATAAATCAGATTAGAACTGTGCAAAGCAATATTAATACAATGTTTTATGAGTGTGAAGAATTTTTTTTTTTTTGGTGGGCATTTTTCTTGTTGGCAGGAGGAAGTGGAAAATGAAGTGCTTGTAGGATGGATAGGCTGGAAAGTTACTGGCAGAGCAAAAAGTAGTCAATTCTGTAGAACAGGAAGATGAAAATATGCAGAGTTTTCTAGAGTGTTTGAAGTAAAAATAGAATTAATTATGTTTCATTTAATGCTTAGGGATTTAAAGCTTACTGTAAAATAAGCCAGAAAGATGAACTTATTGGTAATAGCCTGAATGGAGAAGGATAAAACTGATCTTTGGTGTTTGGAGAGAAGGATTTTGCAGTTTTTGAGACATGAAATGATCAAGTCTCAGCTTTGATTAAGACCGGTATAAGTGGAGAAGAAACATGAGAAACAAGTTCAGAAAATACGGAAAGGTGCACACAATGAGGTGTGTTAGTCAACAGATTTGGCTGTAACAGAGGCAAAACCAAGACTTCTGGTGCTGCCTATTCTACTAAAGGATGGAGTAGGCAGAAATTTTGGAGGCAAGATTTACAACTTGATCTGGGAAAGCTTAAGTTTTATTAATAGAAGTGAGTGGGCCTTATATTGCATATAGGTTGCATTTAAGAACATAAGGAGAAAAATCTCAATCCAATTTTTTTTTTCATTTAAACATTATTTTAATAAGCAGAAGACCTTCTAGGACATTTTCTTATTGTGTTAATAATATACTTCTTGGGTGGTTGAAGGCACAAGACCGAATAAAAACAAATCCACTAATATCACAATATTGTATGCCCCGGAGTGCTATAACAACACTGCATTTGGTCCAGAGCTAGGCCAAAACACCTGGAGCTTATGTGTTTCTCCACCCAAGGATCTCAGCTCACTGGTGGCTGACGGAAGCGTCCCAGTACTCAAATCCCTGCTGTAATCTTTCAGTGTGTTGGGAATGAGGATATTTCCTTACTTCCTGACACAATACATTGAGTCGTGTCTAAATAAGGTTTATGCTGGAATGGAAAGATTTTATTCTACCATATGGATGTAGAATGTGGGTGATTTTTCCAGTTATAGAGTTACTACTGTCTTTGTGTTCTTGACATTTCAAAAAATAATTTGTGAAGCTGTTTCTGATGAGACTGATTGTTGGATATTAGCATTAGATGCATTCATTTTATCAAGAAAGAAGAAGCAAAATGTGTGACTAGTTACTAATTTATTAATCTTCTAAGAAATGAATGAGGCAAGGCAGTCCCACTTAGGAAACTGAGTTTTCAGCCTTTTAATCTCATGCCCCTCTTGAGATTCAGATGCAGATAGGAAACCAGTGACCCAGATTCCCTTCAGGCTGTAGTAACAAGTGTGAATGTGTTCATCATGTAACCAGGGACTTCTCTACATAATGATTTAGTACAAATGGAGTCTCCAAACTTGAACTGATGTATGGTTCTGACTAGTGTCTTTGAGTTGTGCAGTTGTGGGAGCATTACCACTTTTTCTACTTCATATGAGATGCAGTTTTGCACCAAAACAGCAGCTCCCATGCTTAGTCTCCTTTACTGTAGGAACAGAGGCTCAGATGACCTCAGTGACAGGATGGAAAATATTCCCTACCCAACAATGTAGGTAGACATAGATGTTTAATGAGTTTAGGCTAGGAAGACTGTGTATAACTCTCATGTTTACAATACAACATTCAGTTGATGGATTCAATACAATAGACTCAGTAAGACCTTGATTAATATCCCTTTCCATTTCCATTATTACACCAGAGAAACGGGACAGATTTGCCATCAATGTGTATGCCCTGCTCTTTCCTTCTGACAAAATCAACAGTGGAACAGAAACCCAGGTATATACAGCTGTTTAATTAAGGCGCTCCATGCAAGATCTGGGACACAGGTTCGTGAAGTGGATTACAAAACCTTGAATGAGGATCAAGGTTTCTCTTGTTGTGTTGTCACAGATTGCTGATGTGCATTAGCATTTAGTAAATTGTGATTTTGCTTTTTATGCATTTTATTTTTAATTTAAAACCTGTTTCTGGCTTATTTGACAGGTAATTCAGAATACGCAATTCTCATTTCCTTTGGTCCTTCACCATACTTCCCCTTTCTCTCTTGGCTGTTTGGGTAGGGTAGCTGGCAAAAAGCAAGCAATTGCTTTCCTTCATTCCAAGGGGGAAACAACAGAGAAGAAAACAGATGGATTATACAGAGAAAAGGTCTGCATTAACATTTTACCTTTTTATCTGTGTTTGTGAGCTTACTCCTAATTCATTTTCTTGAAAATACTTAAGTGGAAACTAAAATCATGTCAAGGCCTCTGGCTTATTACTGATCTTACTGAGGGGAAATAAAGCTTTTTAAAGTTAAGGCCATGACTACTTGAATGGCAAAGACTTGCTTACTGAAAACCCCGTGGATTTTGTAAATGTTAGTTGTGCGCATAAACCGATCAAGATGAAAACAATGGCAGCTGGTAGATGAAACCCTTCTTCCTTTTCAGGTGAGTGTAAATCCTTTCAAAACAACTGTGGGGGTCCCAATGTGGAGAAAAGGAAAGACACAGCATGGCTTAGAGAGGCAGAATGTAATTAAAATAAGAATTTTAAACTAGTAATTTATGCCTATCATTAACCTCAGCTGCTATAATTGAAAGTAGGATAAAATATTTCTATTTTGATAGGAAAAAGTTATAGTCAAACCCTGTGCTTTTGGCTCAGAAACCTACTTGTGATACTTCAAAATGATCAAGGTATTTGTGTAGTGATAGAGTAGATTGGGCTCCCTGTCTGCACCTCCTGTTCCACTGAACTGTAAGGAACAGAAAGCAATTTTAAAGCTTAAATCTTGAAGATACATCAGTCCTGGGTTGGGTGAGTAAAAAAAGCTTCATTTTTTCTTTCCTTATTAAAAAAAAGAACCAAAGCAGCTAGGTCCGTCTCTCTTCCTCTAGACCTGCAGATTTAATTAGGAGGTTACAAAGTTTGTGGGTGCTACCTTTTGTATTCATAAGGTAGAAATTCCTTTAGCATCTCGTGGTTGCAGTCGTCCATGTAAAGCCACTATAGTACCATTAGACCTGTGCAACAAATCCTTAGTTTACACTCTGCCTGGGACATTCCTGTTGTAGCTGTCTTGCACCCAATCTGACATGTGCCTTGGCTCATGAGAAAGAATTTCTGGGAAAAATAAAAAACAGACTGATATTTTAAAAATACCAAATGGTCAAAAGTCAGGAAAAACACTATAATTTTGTCTTCAACTTATCATTTGTATATGTGAATAAACAAACTCATACAGCCTGTAGTTAGCAGTAGGTAGGCAGAAGTCTTTGTAAAAAATGGCCTGATATTTCCCCTGTTCTTGCCTGACCTCGCTCCCTCTCCATGCTCCTCTGTGTCCGTGTTAGCCATGCTGCTACTTCACCCCTGCCAGAGAAGTTTACCTGAAGGTCACATGCAGCCAAGATGCCCTCTGGAGAGTCTGGAGCAGGAGCCTGGAGCAGGATGTCTGTCAGGCACTGGTCCCCCACCGTGGTGAGGCTGGCCCAGGGTGTGCTTACCTGATGTGCCCACCCCACCAGTTTCACTTCCCCGTGTTTGGGAACAAAGGCCAAGATGATGGGCATGAGGCAGAGCCCTTGTATCAACTAGATTATGACTCTTGGCTTGCCATACTGATGTTTCTGAATCTCCTCATTTTCCTAAGAAAAATAACAGCTCACTGCCTCTTTTCAACTCCATTTCCATAGCAATAAAGGTAGTAGAAATTATATCAAATAATCATTAACAAAATAGAAATAGCTCCTTTAAGGAAAGTTTCGGGAACTCATTATTTGCACAGAATGGCATTCAGCACACCATAAGCTTCGCCAACTTACAATGACATACCTTGGTTTTCCTGTCAATCCAACACAAATCATGTTTCAATTGTGTCGTCCCCTGCTAAATTGGGAATTACATCCTCAGAGACCTCAGAAAGTTTGAAACATTCAAAAATCTAGAGCTATAGCTCTTTTGTGAGTAATGCTTCATTATGGATCACTAGACTGGATTTGATACTGACTCCGTTTGAGAGCTTTATTGTATTGTTTGGAATGACATAGGATTAATACTAGAAGAGAGAAACTGTCAAAAATGAGACCATGCAATGTCAAGGCAGCACTAGTTAGAAAGCCTATGGCATTTCTAGATTTATGGAGAGACTTTGTATTTAATCCATTAATCAAAAGGTATCAAGGTCTCTCTACTTTCTTTCAAAGCTGGGTGGTAGCTAAGAGAGTGTAATTATTTCCTATGGTTTATTCTGAAATCAATAATCAAAGTTTTTACTTACAGGCAGAATTTTAT
Organism: Corvus kubaryi; assembly: GCF_017639235.1. Taxonomy (NCBI): domain Eukaryota; kingdom Metazoa; phylum Chordata; class Aves; order Passeriformes; family Corvidae; genus Corvus; species Corvus kubaryi. Next base: position 10,279,088 of record NW_024582054.1, read on the forward strand.
TGGAATGAAGGGTTTTAGTGACATGCATATTGGACATTAGTGGACATCTTCAGGGTGTTGGGAATTCTTGGTTCAAGTTGGGCATTTGTTTTACTCTGGGTTTCAGCATATCAAGCGCATAGGGTCCAGCCTTTTGTCTACTTTCTTTCCTACCATGTAGAAAGGGATTTTCATGGCTAGGGAAAGCAGTTTTTGCCAGAAACTTTTCTCATCCAAATAGAACTGGCAAGTGGCCAAAAATGTGCTGGTGGTTCTTTAGTTGTGAATTTTAATTTCCAGGCAGCTCCTTCCAGTACTTGTTTGCACAGCCTTTGCTTCTCTCATCACTGCTCTGAACAGAGGATGTGAGCAGGTTCCTGGTGCAGAAGGTAACATCTACAGGCTCAGCCTCCAGCCCCAGGCCTTCACTTAGGTTATGGGGAGGGGCTCTCTGCTTTGCCGGCCTTCCTGCTCTACCTGGAGGCAGCAGTGGGGCCCACTGGGCACTAGCAGCTGCTTGCCCACAGCTATCAAAATCTTCACTCATCTGTCTATCTGATGGGCAGATGAAAGCCAGGCTACTCAGCATGCAGAGGGCAGTGCAGTTTGTCCTACAGTTGAAAAATGATAAGGAGATTTTTACTTGGTTGGCTAGAAACTTCTTTACCCTCTCCTGAATAAAAAGCCACCCCCCTGCAATTTTTTTTGAACTCATTGTCATTCATTCAACAGTATGAAATCTGCTCATTTTGAAGTATCAATTGTTTTCCCCTAGCAACAAGATTTTTCTTGTAAGTGACAGATTGGATGTAGGAGCAGGGTGGGGCAGTGTGAAAATATATATTTCTTAAAATACTATTCAATAACTACTGTCTTTAGAGCTTTAGTGTTAAAATCATGCTACTGACTGTTTATTTTAAGTAAGGTTCCCTTACATGATAACCAAATTTGACTTATAAAATTTGTTCTTAAATTGACATACATGATATTAAATTTTAAATATAGAAATAATTTATGGGTCATACATCTCAGTTCTGTATCACCATGTGGGAATAATTTGTTTAAAATATTCCTTAACAACAGGCATGTACTAACATGGACTCTAAAATCTGTGGCACCGTACTTTAAAAGCCTGTTTGCATTTTGTCTGTTTCTTTAAAGGGCTTCCGTATTGTCTCGGACTCCCCTGGAAATGCAGTAAGGATTCGTATCACATCTCAGTTGCCATAGCAACAGCAGTCTTTCCCATAATGAGCTGCATCATCTGAACTGATGTCACAGCATCATGCAGCAGGTCACACAAGGCACCTCCTAGTATTGCATCTTACAGATGTGCCGTAAACATCAAAAGAGGATGATTTGAACAGGACATGGTAAGTTGCAAAATATTGTGCTGTTCTTAATTGCAGCTCTATTTTTTCCTGTTTTATAAGGTTTTCCTAATGTAAGTGTGTGGGTTTTGCCTTGTAGAAATCATTTTGAAGAAAGATGCTGCATGCTTAATATTATTTTTCAGGCAGACAGGCTAAGACAAAGGCCTACAGAAAATGCATTCAGTCTGAATGTTTAGACTTGCCTTTGCATTTGTGATAACAGCCTAAGTATTCGAAGAGAATATATTTAAATTTCACAATCCAATTAAAGTAGCTACTGTCTGATTTACTTAAATGGAAAGAATAGCTGTTTTCAATTCTAATGCCATAAACATAGCTTGCTCCTTTCCCTGTCTCTTCATTTAAGCATTCCTATTACGTTTAGTTCCTCTTTGAACCTATTTTATCTCAATAGCACGAATATCACCTATTTACTTTCATTGGCCTTCCATAGCATGATAGTACAGAAAATACTCTGCAAACCAGTGCTGAACAAGGAACTGGAACATTATTGATTTTAAACGTGGTTCAGTACTGTCCTATTTCTACTGGTATTCTTAAAAAAGCAAAACACAGATGTAATTGTCAAACAATAACCAAATATTTTGAAAGTACGGTAGCATTTAGCTCTTCTACCGTTTTACTTTCTATGACTCTGTTTCTTAAATTGTAATATGAAATTAGTGAATTTTAGGTCTTTTACTGGAAAGAAAACAAGCTTTTTTTTCTGCTGCAACTGCAGTAAAAGGTGTAGCCAAACATTCAAGTGTTCTGAGAGGGTTTGCTATGAATAAAATAATAGGAATAATTAAAAAGGCTTCCATCTCTATCTTGGGAAGAAAACACCCATCTTTTATATTTAGAAAGCTGGTTAAAGTCATGTCTGTAGTATTTAGTAATCCTTTACAAGGTCCAATATTTGTTTATGTTGTATTAAGGTCTTGCTTCTGGAGGCTAGGTTTATTTTGCTTAACTTCAAGTTAATCTTGCTGGATGATATATAACAACACTAATTTGATTTTGCATGTTTGAAAGATGCAGTCTTTCAGCTGCTTGCTATTAGAATGAAAGAAAATACCAGACACATGTCATTTTAACTGATCAATATGTCCACTAGGAATTAGGGAGTGGTCTCTGGCTCTGTTCTCCCCATGTAGTTTATATTTCAAACGTGCAGCAAGAAAAAAACAACCACTAATTTTGTAGTGATATCTACATTTATTGTGGGGTTTAGTCTCTTATATTTGATAAGGTAATAAATATAATGAGATCCAACTACTCTTCATAGGGGTGTGTGTGATGGCTTGTCTGGCACAAGCTGAAACAGAGCTCTTATACCTTAATTAGACAGTCTGTACAGAATCATATATGCTTTTTTCAGCACGGTTTGGGTACATCTGTTGTGTTTTTTCCCTACTGCAAAACACAAAGCAAATGACTGTAAATTAATATTAGATTGATGTTGTTTTATTTATTTGTGATGCATTTTGCAGTACGAAAGTAGTGGTCTCCTGCACTTGCTGTGTTCCCATCAGGCAAACTCGGAAGGGATGAGTTAGCAGGAGGATGGGGGTAGGGTGGGACAGCTGATGTCTGCCTACTGTCAGAATTAGAGGTGTGAAGAGAGCTGGTGAGCAATGCCTTCAACTCCCGACTTTAGGGATCATAGAAGAACAGTTAATAAGACATGGATGTAAGATATATCTGGTTTAGATATTATGCTGTTATTATCATCATCAATAATAATAATAATAAGTGTATTTTCTTAGATTTTTCAAGTGACTTGATTACAAATAGAATTTCTCAGATTAAAGTTAAAACTTAGGGGAAACATACTGGGTGTAAAAGAACAACTTTTGATGGTATTATTGGAGAGGTGACTGGCTCCAGTGAAGATTTTTATTTTTTTTCCCCTACTAGTAAGATTACAAAGCATGTTGTTTCTAAACACTTTTACTCTCTATTCCTCACAATTCTCATACCATTTTTTGCCCTGGGAAACACCTGCTAATAATGGAGCTGTGATGACACTAATTGATTCTTGGTAATCTTGGCTGATTCTGACTCCTGCTGAATACTTTGATTAACAGAATACTTCCTGTTAATTTTTGTATGGGCCCAAGTGTTGCACTGAGATCTGTATGTGAGGATATGGAAAAAAAAGTATGGAGTGATGAAGAGAGCCTTAGTATGAAGAGCATGCCTGATTGTCTGAGTCAGAGCATGACCAAATGCAGAAACACTAAAGATATAATACAATTTTGCTTGTAGTTGAGGCAGATTCATAACTGGTACAAGTGAGACAGCATTTGACAGTGTGAAAATTGTGTTGCTTTCAGCTTTGTTCCACAGCTGGCCTTATTCACCATTACTGAAGGAAATATGTTTTGTAAATACATGTATTCTTCCCTGAAGTAGCTGAATTTGGACATTTAATCTGAAGGCCAGAGTTCTTCTGTATACGCAGAATCATACTGACGTGGAGTTGGAGATGGGCGTGTACTAGTGAACTGAAAGGATGTTACTGTTTAATCTTTACTTTGCTCTGAAGGGTTTTATTATATCATCAATTAAGTAGTTCTTACATAGCTTAGCACTCAATGCAGAGAGAAACAGAAGCTTTGTTCTTCCCAAAGCAGCTGTAGGAGCTGATGATAAAACCTGACCACAGCAATGGAAGTGGGTACAATTTTAACACTTTGTAGGGTTTTTTTTCACCATACAACAATGCAAAGCCTACCTAGAGGGGATCAGAGCATGTCCTCAATGAAAGGAAGTTTTCCTTCTTCTCTAAAGATGAGTTGAGGGAACCCTATTCTCTGAACTTTATCTTTTGTAGGTCACATTACAGTAGAACAGTGGGTGGGTGTCCTGGGCCTCCCACCCCTGGCAGATCTGGAGTGAAGATTTCATCCCTTGAAAGTCTCGTTAAAGGAGCTCTCTTTATCAGAAGTGCTCAGGTATTGATTAGAATTGGTGGCATTTCCAAAATACTGGTAAAATACCTCCTTCAAAGTAATTGAGGAATTAGAAATAATTAAAAAAATTCCCGTGGCATGTCCTAGTCTACTTGCACCCTTCTGTAAAAGTCACTGCTGTGTCATGGAAAAAAATATTGACAAAATTCTCGGCTTGATTTTTTTCCTGAAGCTCCCAGCTTCAGGGAGGGGCAGAATGTCTGAAGTTCCAGAGTTGCTTTTAAAAGAAAAAAAAAAAATTGTATTAAAAGATACCACGTTTCTTTGCTGAAATAGTATATTTATATTTTGTACTGTAAGCATGGCCCATGCTTTGTAATGAAATTTCTTTACATTTTGTAATGAGATACTATACTGGTGTTACTGGGACAAAATTAATGGTACATGAATGAAAAGATGACGTCAAGAAATCATCTTGTGACTAATTTATGTCTGAATACTAACATTTCTGTGGACTGCAGGGGGTAAAGGTGGCTTTTGCTTTTCCTTTTCGATTTAAACAGACACTCATCAGAGCAGATTCTAGCTCCAGAAAAAAGAAAGTTGTATATGTTGTATATGTTACCACTATAATGAGTCACCCAGACTGGGCCAAGACTTTCCTGCCACCAGAAAGGAAGGAATCAGTGGAAAAGCTGAGCTGGATGAGCCAAAAGGAGACTAAATAAGTGAGGGAACAGGACGTACAGTGGGTGGAATTAGCAATGGATGGGCATCATATCTGATATCACTCTCATGATCCAGAATGCTCCTGAAAAAGCAGCTGCCATCTTGGGCTTCTCAGCCTGTGGAGACTTTGGCACAGGGCAAGGCGGACCTCAGCTATGTTTCTAAGCCTAACAGGCTGTTACTATAGCCATTTTCTTTTTTGTCAGTGCTTACAGGCTACCTGTACCTTGCTTGCTGCACAGGCGTGTGTGGTGTTTGGTTGGTGCTCTTGGACAAAGACCCATGGAGTATGGTCTTTCTCATACTCAGTTTTATATCCTATATTTTCTGCAGATTTAAAAATAAAGTTATCTATCCCCACTTCATATCCATCGAAAAAACTAAAAGTGTGTAATATAAATCCTTCAACTAGTTTGGTATGGTCATATATATGTGTATGTATAATATCAGAAGGGTCATCCCAAAAATCCCTCTGAGTATCAAAATGAGTTTTTCTGAAGCAAATTTTTCTTATTTTTAAAAAGTCTTCAGAAAAGCTTTGTTTCTGAAGAAAAAAGTCAGGGAATAAATTAAAAAACGATTCAGATTGTTTTTCCCTTCCTGTTTGGTGCATGAAAGACAGGTTTCAAATATCTGGACTCCTGAGTGCTTTGAATCCCAGCAAGGCTGACTCAGCTTCTCATCCCTCCAAGGTCAAAAAATTCAGCTCCGTGTAGCTGACAATGTCTGGCACTTTCAGACAAGATGCTTCAAGCCAGGAATACTCTCTGCTCTGCATGAACTCTCAGTTCTCATGGCATGTATCAGATACAGGCTTGCCCTGGCAGACTTGGCCAGAATGCTGGTGCCTCCTGCTTGTCCAGTGTTGAGTCCTGGTGCCAGGCAAGGAGGGACTTCCTCTCAGCTGTGTAAAGAATATCTTCTAAGGTGCCTGGAAGCGGAGATAGCTTGTAAACGTAAGTGGGGTGTCCTCCAGCCTGGGGGATAATATTTGTGTCCTGAGGAGAGTATCAGCCCCAAAGTTAAGGGTGGAGAATGAACACTGTGAATTGTATTGACACTTCCTTACCTTTGGCAGTCCTGTGGCTTCTGGAACTGTTAAGGGCATCCAGAGCAAGTAGTCGGCTCTGTGGGAGACCATCTGCTCTGTAGGGTGAGGCAGTAGAAAGGCTCTGAGAAGGGGAAGCACCTGGCAGCAGGCACAGGAATAACAGCCCCAGCACTGCTGGTGCTCCATGTCCAGTTACTTTCTCAGACACCCCAAGTATGCTAAGCACTTAGCATTCTCTCTTTGGCAAAGGGGTCTTTCAAATAATAGTGATTTCAATGAGGAAATAGCTCTATAAAATACTTTTCTCAGCCTCCATGGTGCAGTGTCTTATGGGAGCTGACACACATAGAAAGGTAGCCTTTGTTAGCATGAGGTTGTACTAAAAGAACTCCTAGCATTTAACTGAGAAAGCACCCACGGCAGTAATTAGTTCTGCTTTCAGTCTTGCTGTATATCTATTACTTTTTAAAATGTTTTTTGTCTGTTAAGAGTTGCCCTGTACTGATTCTCTTGTAAATTCAATGTTGTCACAGTTTCAGGATTAGGATGCAGACATGAAGTTGCTTCATGTGCTGTCAAATATTAATATCATTTTTTTTTGCCAGCTTGGTGTGTGGGTAAAGTGAAGAATGCTTTTATCTGAATACATGCAGGTTTAGGTTTTTTTTCTCTTTTTTTGGGTGTGATTTTTGCAGCATTTTCTCTCTGGTCTAAAAGCTCATGGTTGAATCTCTACTTCAGTCTTAAAATGCACCCCATGTAACCTCCATAACTCCTCTTTGCGGGTTATCTTAGAATTGTATTTGTTGTATTTAGCTCCTCTCAGTTCCATCATGTGTTGACTTCCTCTATGTCTTACTTGCTCCTTCCAGCTTGCTCTTCCTGATTGGTATGGCTGTAATTGCTCTCTTCTATAAAGTTCTCATTCTTATTTAAGTCCCTTGGAAAAATGTCACATTTCTTGTAGACTGTTTCTAAAAAGTGGTTCATGAAAGGTTAGATACAGAAAACCTGCGGGACTTCAGGGTTATTACTATGTTTTAAAACAACAAAACAGTTCAGATCTCTCTGCTGAAGCTTAGATAGAACCCTTACAGTGGTAGGGGCTGTACAGACATCTGAGAAACAGTCAAATCTTTTCTGATTAGATTGCCTTGATTTTCACCTTAAATTGAGGTGAATAATTGTTTTTCTCACTTTTCCTAAGTATTTCCTTATAAAGGATAAGTAACATGCCCAAGTTGCTCCGGCAGACCTGGGAGAAAAAGCTATTTTTCCTGTTGCTCGTATAGAACTTAAAAATATATAATCTTTCTTCTGCTTGTCTTTGTATTTTCCTGTTTGTACTTCTGTGTTTGTTTTCTGAGCTTGACTGTTTTTTATTGGTCATGGTTTTATTGGATAAAGCTGAGCTTTTGGTGGAGATCCATGAACTTTCAAGGGATTTAAGGAAAAAAATGGTTGCTACCTGCTATAAATTAGGCTTCAAATTAACACGAGAAGCTTGGGAACATTGTAGTTTTCAAAAGAGGAGTATGTGCTTGACAAAGTGTTTTAGACAAACCTTGACTGTATTGACTATAATGAAACAAAAAGCTGCACCTTTATGCGTTTAATTGGCAACAGAAAGGAGCTTCTTGGTTTAAAAAAAAACCCCACAGCACAACAAAACCTTACGTCTGTTTTGAAAGTTTCAAAACAGCATTTCCTTTATTGGCTAGATAAGTGCTCCTCCTTTGCTTGACAGATTGCTGTGATGGAATACTCTCTGCCAAGACAATCAATGCAACAAAATATGTCTGCAAAATAGATAAAAAAGAGAACAATATAGCTACCAACTGAAACATTATGCTCATTAGGTAGAAAATTGCAAAGTAAGGACAGATGCCTTTTTTTGCATTACATAGTACAACGTTAAGTAAGCAAACCCACCAACAAATGCTGTTGAACAGTTGATTGTACTACATTTTTTCCCCTTCAATTATATATATAAAAAAATAAAAAATAAGTTTTTGACAGGTATTTATTTGAGAGACGGATAGAACATGTACAATGAACACAAAAAAAAGGAGCTTGATATTGTCAAGCCTGAGGGCTGTATAAAATTGTTTTTCAGCTGATATTGCAAAACGAGCCTTAAAGAAAAACAAAATACTAGTTAGCAATGAAAAAACTAATGAAAAACTTTTCTCAGCACTTAGTTTTTGTCATGAAAAACTGTACTTCAGGGCTGAGTGCTATTGATAGAATAACTACGGTCCATTGAGAATGTTTTCAGATAAGGACATCTTTCAAAGTGGTTGCATGAAGCTACTTCAGGCTGCTTACAATTTTCAAGTGTGTTAGATCATGTTTAGAAACAAGCTTTTCCTGCTGAAGAGGCTAATTCTCTGGCCAAGACTGTACTAGCTAGTGTGTGTCCTTCTTGTACTTTAAGCTGCACTGCTAGTCTCCTAAAACATACCATATTTTGTTAGAATAATAAATCAGATTTTGATTGTTAAAAAATCCTCCCCTTAAAACCCACAGCTTCAGGTAGAAAAGCCTGCTATCTGTCAGATTTCAGCATGTCTAGTCTGTTGCTAAGGCAATGACACAGCAGATACGTAAGTTGCCATTTTAAGGGTCAGCTATTAAAATATGCAGGGTATATTCTATAGATCCTTAATATGCCATCTAGTCTTGTTCCTTCTCAAAATTTCATCCTAGTATTTTATTAGGTTATTAAGAGCAGCAAGTAGTTTTTTGATGTTATTATGCACAGATAACCTTCGAAAATAATTAGGGGATTTGCAGGTTTTTTTGTATCTGGAGAAGGTGGAATCTAAACACTCAGTGCATGACGTGTAAACAGACAGTGTATCAGCAGTAATGGTGCTAGCTCTTTCAGAAGAAAAAAATTTTAACCCCTGAAGTGCTTCACACTTGTTTGCAGTGCTGTAGCTTTTTAAAGTAAACTTTTAAATAAATGGAGAGACTTGATTTTGTATTTCTGTGAATTACACTGAAAACTTCTTAATTATTCCTTCTGCTCCACGTTGTTAGGTCATTTTGAATTGGATTGGAAGCTGGGTTTCATTTGCTGATCCCACCTATGTGATCCCTTTTCTTTGCTGTAACTTGTAAAGTCACTTTTATCAAGAGAGATAAATCCCCCTCAGATCTCTGTTGTTCCTCTTGTTAGGCAACATAAGAAATGTTTATCAGCATCTTGAGGCCATAAATGGTGAGTTCTGTAGAATACTGGTAATAAATTAGTATTTGTTTGAGTAAAGATCTTAGGTGTTCTTCCTCCTGTGCTTGTCATGAAAATGTACAGAAACTAGTATAAGGACTTCTTGGGTTTAAATTTTAGTATAAGAGGACAGAGGATAAAACTTGTTCAGAGAAGTTATAAGCTACAAGAAAGGTAGTGTCCTGTGATACTTGAATCAAGGAGACTGGAAACTGCTTCTGGCTGTGATACTAAATATGCCCCTTTCACATTGCCTCTATGCCTGTGCCCCTTAATTGTCACCTGTGGCATGGACACAATGACATTGACTTCCTTTGCCAAGCACTCTGTGTACATGCTAGGTGACACTACTAACAGTTTAACTTTACACACATAGCTATCCACACAGGCAAGGCAGTAGCAGATACCAGAGAGAATGGTGCAAGGGAACATGGCTGAATGGAAGAGATGTGGGTGCTGGAAAATACAATGTAAAAACCTAAAGGAAAGGAACTAGCTTTGGGGATTTTCTGTCTTAGCTAAAGGATTCCACAGTAGAACATTTACAAAATGTATCTAAAGCTCAGTGGTTTTGGCAGCACAAAATTACATTTCTAAGTAGTGTATGCCAAACTGTTGAGCCTGCTTAACTGAAAATATCAGCTTAATTCTACGTTTAAGTTTGTAAAGACCAGGCAAATATCTCTACTGGCTGAGTCTAAGTGATTTTCATATAGACAGAGAGGCAGCACCACCTGGTCTGTAAAGCTTGAGGCAACATGTGCATGCCATTCTACTTAAAAAGAAGTTACTGATTTTTGTGAAAGGGAAACCTGCCATGCTTTTGCATGATCTTCAAGGCCTCCTTTCCAAAATTAGAGATTGATAAGAATTATTCTGTAAGATGCTGTCTTAGTCACTGCAGACTCATCAAAACACCAACTGTTGATCTTCATGAAACTTTTTTGCCTAGGTTTTGTTCAGAGAGCACACAACCCAAAACAGCTAATGACAGATGGATATGCATTAAAATGAGATGTAAGATACATGGGACTAACATCTGCTCTGAATTAGGCAGTCCCCTGGGTCGTGGAGATATTGCTCTTTCCAGTCTAATAAATATTTATTTTTGAAACCAGAATAGCTGTGTCAAGCAAGCTAAGGATCCATATTTCCAATTAATGTGCCAGGAGTTCAGGGAAGAGGAACATGGAAAGAAATGCAGTTTATGCGTGATAAAAAGTAGCGCTCAAATTAACCTCTATTTTTTCTGACTCCCAGTATAATTTAGAATCCACTTCTGTTTTGTCTTACTTAATCCTATATAGTGGCTTGTAGCTCTGATTCCTATATTCACCTTTTGAATTGTTAAAAATTAAATCTAGGGATGTATTTAATATGTAAATTAAACAAGCTAGTCTGCTAAACTCAGCATTCAAAATTAGTGTTAGGCATATGTAAGCTCCAACAGCATGTTTTCTTGAGCTTTATTGAATGGTTTATAAACTGATTTGTGCATTTCTCTGTGTTCTTACTGACTGTTAATTGTTGATGGATTATTTTAATCTGAGTAATATTTCATGATTTTAACTAATCCTTAATAGATTCAGACTATGGACAGCCATTATTTAAGCAAAAGTATGAAGGTAACATATTTATATTTGTCAGGTGCTTTCATTGGTATGGGAGAACCACAGGGAAGGCAGAGGTTGTAGAGAATCTCAACAAACCTTCAGCCTGTTAAATGATATTTCCCCCAGCTATATCCAACCTGAAAATTATGCAGTCTGAAAGTGAAATTTGATACCACTTGGAGCTAGGAAAAATGCCAGCTTGGCAAAGCTCATAGGATTTTTTTTTAGCAATATTTTCCTAGACTGGAGGCGGCCTCAGGGATTATAATTAGCCTGTCTTGGGCTGATTAGTGTTGGGTACTTGAAGATCCTTGATCAGCAGAATAACACATCCTGACAGCCCAGTGGAAGAAAGTCCAGCATTTCACTTCTCCCTGCAGGCAGCTGAGAAAAGAATCTTTTTGGTAGAACAAATCCCTTTATGAGAAAAATGGTGGATGTATTGAGTACTTAGAGGTGGTGATCTCCTGGGCCAGGATGCAGTGCTTTATTCCAGCCTTTCAGACCATTTTACTGCAAGTGAGGGAAATACAAGCTGTGCCGTAAGACTCTGTTTAAGTTTTCCTCTTCTGATTGATGGTTCGTAACTGCCAGCTGGGCCACAAGCAGAAGGTAGCTTGCTTTCTTCTTCTAAGAGATCTTGTAAGACATCACAGAATCAAAGTTAGATTCAAATGGGATGAAATGGGTAATGTGATAAACCTCAAAATTCTGTGAAGTGACCCTTAGCTGATAAAGATGTAAATATAGAGCAGATGACCAGACATTTGATAAAAAATTACGAATCAGTTAGCAACTCTGTCATCTTGAGAGTCTGAAAAGTGCAATAATGTTATCAATCACAGAGTATTACACTTTTTGGGTGGTAATACAATACCAATAATATCCTTTTTTAAAGTGAGGAAAAACATTGTTGTCTGAAGAGATTATGGGAGTAGATGTACAAGGTGGGAAAGGAGACTGATACCTAAGCATTCACTTGACACAGATGTTGAATCTAAGTAACAAATCTAGAACGTATTGAAACACAGAATGGGAAACTTGGTTAACACTCCCCCCTGCCCCCTAAAATCTAAGCTTCTGAGAGTGCTTTTGTTTTAAATTTCAAAATAAGAGTGAGGGAGCTAACAAGGCATAATGGTACTTTAATGGCTCCCAGTCAGATAATTCCTGCAGCAGTGATGAGGAGGAAGGCTGTCAAAGCTCCTTTGGGACCTGTGCAGAGACTGGGAGGAGCAGGGTCTGCAGCACAGCAGCAGTGAGTGGGCTTTATTACCAGTGATGATATTGCATGCTGATAAATTATATTTTGGAGTTCCTCCAAAATGTCAGCACCAGGTTATTCTTGAAGCTACCTTAGCACTTACTCCCTCTCCCAGTTATTTCTCTGCCACACCTATTACAGGCATGCCACTGAATCTTGCCACACGTGCTGCTTAGTTCTTGGTGCATATCTAACTCCACTCCTGCTGACTCCTCATGTTTCACTTCTAATGGAAATATAAATCTGTAGGTCTTTTTCAAGGCTTACTAGAGTCATTAATGAGCTTTTGGCCCAATATCTTCCAATGTTGTGTGGGTTTTGGTCTTTTGTTTTTTTTTCTGATTCTGTGATTTCCCCAAGGAAAGTGTCATGAAATTGAATGAAGACAAGCTGAATTCTTGAAAGAAGTAAAAACATTTGAAATGTATGTGCCGCATTTGAGATTGAAAGGTTTGATAAAGTGTTGTGGGACTGTAAAGATTTGGGAATAATCTTGCTCGTCAGTTTCCTGCCAAAAAATGAAAATGTTATTAATTGTGTCTGTGAAGTTCCAGTTGCCATTACATCGTGAAGTGCTAAAGTGTTTTTTGTGTGCTGGAAAGCTGATTATGATCTGAGTACCAGTAATATTATGCAGGTAGGTTTTAAACTAATTTTTCAATAAGCTAACATGAGTATTTTGCCTTCTTGAGAGATGATAGAAAATTCTTACCAAATTTTATCTTGGCTTCAATTTTTGAAATATAGCTTTAAAAGGGTAAAGTAGTCAAAATCTTCAGGAATGCATCAAAAGCTTTAAAGATGTGACTTTATTTTCTATAAAGCCAAATAAGGTATCCATGTCTTGAAAGTAAGATTGAAAAAATTATTGTTTTTTATGTGGAGTGGACTATAATGGTTGATAATGTCTTAGCATCGTATTGGTTTTGTGTCTCTCTTATTTGAAATATAAAAAAAATCTCAGTACTGAATCTGAAAATAAAACGTCCTTGTTGTATAGGAAGCAAAGTTTCACAGAGCGAATTCTTTGAACTAAAGTATGGTGCTAAACTTAAAACATGAATTTACGATAGCCCTAGGGAATGAAGTCCTATTTAATGCCAAAGCAGGAATAATAGTGAAAAAGTAGACAGGCTGTAAGAACATAAGGGTCAAAATTCACAACTCCATCTCCTGATGTAATTCAACCTGATTTTGGAGAAGTCCACAGTAGTTATGGTAGATGCCAGGTTTTTTGTAGATCCTAGAAACAAATAAGCCAAACACAGTACTGTGATCCATTTGGTATTAATGTTATATTCCTATGCTTACTGTTATCATCAACGTTGTCAGACAGACTTGTAGGCGAAGTCATGCACAGATGCACAAAGGAGTCCCAGGTGTCTCCTCCCCACCCCAAATGCTCATTGTGCTACTATGAGTCTGAGAGCAGGCCTGCAAAGTTATGTACCAGGAACATGGCAGGTATGTGAGAGGGTGTTAAAGATTTGTGACATGACCTCCTACATGACCTATAACAAACCTTTTGTTTTTTGAGAGGTGATCCTTGCTGCTAGAAATATGTGGGGAGTGCTAAACATGAGTGTTGATATCCCTTTAGGATGCTTGGGCAGACAGGGAAGGGACTTGTGAAGAAGAAAAGAATGTGCCCAGGTTGTGTTTGTGGTATCAGGGCTTCCTGCTGCATGGGGAGGTGCAGAGAGGCAGCTGGGAAGAGCCTGGCTGGTTAGAGTCAGAGTCTGGATAACACAGAAGGGGCACAGAGCAGGAAGAGTTTGGCCAGAGCTACCCCAAGCGGAAGAGGGGGAAAAATTGGGTTGCTGAAGGCTGAATGGGTTTGCTGAGGGCTACAAGAAACCGAGGGAGAATAAGGTAACAGCTGAAATAAACAGGCCAGAACTGCTGCTTAAAGACCGCACAGGCCCCGGCTCCTATTTCGCTCTTGTCAAAATAACACGAACATTGCAAACTCCTCTGTGGCCAACTAATGGGTATGATGCACTACTTCTAGTCATATTTGGAATAAGGTTAAAAAGTTAAAAAGTACAATATGCATAAGTATATATCTACTGGCTTTATCCTGTATGGTTACAGCATGCAGAAAATGAATCAGCAGCAATTTAAGAACATAATAATAATAAATTTAACTTCGGCTAAGCAAGCTCATTTTTTAAATCCTTGGAGACTCTGCAGGATGTTTTAATGGGTCCTTTGTGATGAGGATATTTCCTCAGTTTAAAAACTGGACTAAATGGTTCCTTTTGCATAACTTAGGAAGGAGCCTTCATGAGGTAATGATTTTAGGTCACTGCTAAGCTAGACCAGATGTGGATGAATGGCTTTACAGTGAAATGCTGCATATCCAATTACAAAGCTATTTAGGTCTGTATCCTTACCCTCTTCGCAACAAGCTTGCAGTTAATGAGTAAGTCCTTAATACACAGCTATATGTCAAAAGAGGCAATAATGGTTTCTCCACAGTTTTTGATGACATTGGCGAACCTCTGAAGCCAGACATTGACAAAACAAATTTTCAGAGCTTTCTGTAATTAGGAAAAACTTAATTTGTGTATCATTGCCACCCAGAAAGATATTGTCTCCCTCTGTGTTTTAGGGGTTAGCACAGAACCACATTAAAACCATAAACTAAACTTATTTTCTGGGTGAAAAGAAGGAAACAGTGCGATGTAATGAGCTGCTAAATAAGGATTGGACTTTCTGAAATACCAGCTGTAGTCTTTTAAATATGAACAGTTTTTGTCTAAAAAGAAGACATTATTGGTTTGCAGAGATTAAAAAAAATTATCTTTCTCTTGTCTGAAATATCAAGAATAACAAAAGATAATTTATCAGCCTTTCTACTTGTTGATATTTAATAATGTAGAGTAAAATAGTTCAGTTGTCAGGAACCTGCAATGATCTTCTTGTCCAATTGTCTGACTGCTTCAGGGCCAACCAGCATGTTGTCCAAATGCCTCTTAAACACTGACAGGCTTGGGGCATCAAAAACCGACAGCTAAGAGGGCTGTTCCAGTGTTTGACCATCCTCCCAGTAAAGAAATGCTTCTTAATGCCCAGTCTGGACCTTCCCTGGCACATCTTTGTACCATTCAAAGAACCATTCATTTGAACCACCTGTCCTGTCACTAAATACCAGGGAGAAGAGCTCAACACCTCTCACTCCACTTTCCCTCTTCAGGAAGCTGTAGAGATCAATGAGGTGTTGCCTCTAAGCCTCCTTTTCTCCAAACTAGACAAGCCCAAAGTCCTCAGCTGCTGCTCTTAAGAAAAGCCTTCTAGTCCTTTCCCAGTTTTGGTGCTCCATTCCAGATGCATTCAAGGACTTTCACATCCTTCCTAAGCTGTGGGACACAGAACTGCACACAGCTCTTGAGGTGTGGCCTCAACACTGAATACAGTGGGGTATTCTCCTCTTTTGGCTGGCTGGTGATGCTGTTTGATGCACCCCAGGATGGCGTTTGCCCTCTGGGCTGCCCGGGCACGTGCTGCTGGCTCACACTGAGCAGCTGCCAACCAGCACCTGCAGGGCCCTTTCTGCAGGGCTGCTCTCCAGAACTCCTCTCCCCATTTACACTTGTGCCCAGTGTTATCCAGATTTATACTATATTTTAATATAATAATTTTAAATGGTTAAATTTCTTAGGCTCACGAGCTCAAAGAGTGTTGAAAGCTTGGTTGTGTTTTGGTGCTAGTCCTATATTTGTAATTCACTTGCAGTTGTCCTCTTTTTTGTTTAGACAGGTGTTTTGGGGTCAGAAATGCTATATGAACCCTTTGAAAATGATGGATCATCCACTAAACATTATGGAAGTGTTCAGTCAATTAACTAATGAAGCCTTAGTACATCTGTTTTCTTCACCATTAATTTTGTCTATATGTCAATGTTATATCATAGATGAATAAAACATAATTTAAGTAAATAGAGAAGAATGTAATTAAAATCCTTGTACCTTTAGTACATGTCATGAAACAATAGATCTGTCCTGTATTTACTTTAGCATCAGTCCACGTAAAAAAATCTTATGTGCTGTTATTTTAAAAAGATCTCTGTGTTTGCAAATGAAGTATTTTTACTGACATTACATTTAATATTTCAGATTCTGCAAAGAATAGGCTGCTTGCCTCTGCAAAACAACAGACAATACCAATAGCTGTATTACTTTCTGAAAACAAAAGTTATATCCTTCTAGGATGTAGCTCAATTTAATCAATGCTGACTTTGTATTTATTTGTTTCCCATGACTATTAGATCACAATACTGAGTTATGATCTCCTTAATAAATCCAAGCATAGTAAAACAGTATCTTTAAAATAGCACTGAATGACTTAAATTCTGGTATAAGTTCTATTTTCTCAGTGTGAAACTAAATGAGAGCCACAATTTCATATTTTTTTTACAACTGGAGCACACGGGTCAGGCATACCTTTTTCAACCAGTTTGGTAGACAAGCTTAATAGGCAAGTGATTTTCCTTTCTCTGGGAAATAATGCATTTTCTTCAGGAGTTTGAAGATTGCTCATGGTTTTAAAAGTATTCAAAAGGACGTGTACTGACCTGGTACCATAGTTGACAAGCAGAACTATTCATAGACTGGACTGAGACCCAGGAAATTTTTTTCAATGCAATGACATGGGCCAGAATTCAAAGTTCTTTATGCTGCCCCAGGTTAAAAAAAATCCTGGAACAAGACTGAAAAAGCCACTTTGGTTCCCATCATTTAGATTTTTCTGTGGTGAGATTATCACAGCTTGTTCATTAAGAGACAGAAACCATAACTAAATTATCTTAGTGCATTACGAAGGATTTAATTTTTTCCTTTTGAATGTAAGAGATAGGAGTGATTTTTTTCTTTATTTTACACGAAATTGATGAAAACAGATATATCTATTAGTTTTTTTTTGCCTTAATGAGTTTATTCTTCATATTTTAAAAATATATTTACATTCACACACAGACGTATGTATGGAAAATCACACAAAATGATTGTATTGCAAAGCTTCATAAAATTGTTGGTCAAAGTAATAGGAAAATGAAGAAAAAAAGAATAATTTATCTTATTGTAGAGCTTTTCCTTTTTCAGAATTTAAAAAACTTTTAGAAATGTTCTAAAACTTGGTATACTTTATTCTGAGAAATATAGGTACAAAGCTAATATAACATTTTGGTGATGATTTTTGAGCAGTCTTGTTTCCCAGCATGCCGACTTTTAGTTTAAAATTTACAAATAAAATATAAAGAATAAGGGAGGAGAATTTGCAGTTCAAGGGCAGTTTCTGATGTTGATGAGAGAAATTTCTTATCAGTGTTGAAATGACTAAAAAATTGTGACAGGTTCGAAATTAATGGATTAAGGGATGTTAACAACCTAAAAGCATCAAAACCCGTAACACTGGCCATGTATTTAGAAACCCTTTCACATTTTCTAATTTTTCAGAAAAAAAATCTCCCTAATCACATTACTTCAGAATTATACATGGTTCTAGAATTACAGAGTTTTTAGAATGCAACATTTTCAGACATAAAAATAAATGAAATTTTAATAATAAGAATAAAGGTAATATTAAATCTGACACCCATTGCAGTCTCTTTCATTGATGGTTTCCTAAAGAAAAATGTATTATAAGTAATAACAGAGTTAAAATCTAAGTGAGAATTTGAAATGCAGCTAAAAATAGTTAGGTTTGAAGACTGCAGCTTTTATGTATAGGAAAATATATAGTTTTTTGAGTTATTTGGTCTCCTCAAGCTATTCAGGCTTCTCAGAAGGGAAAAGCATTCCTGTGGCTAATATGTGGATTAGCCTAAGTGCTTGCTTGGGCCTCAAAACAATTTGTGACGTGAATTTTTGTGACGTTTTGTCCTACTTTGCTCTGCATTTTGAAATTGTGGAGTACTCTGGGAACACATTCTTGTGGCTTTTCTGACATGACCCAAATGAAAAATTTGATACTAGAAAACACCATTACACTTTTGGTGTCTGCCATCTACTGCCTCTATAACTGCAACACCATAACTTTCTTAAATCGCTGAAGCTCATCACCTTAGGAAACATTGTGCTGGTTACCAAGCCTAAGAAAGTGTTTCTAAATTTATGAACTCTTGAGGCTTTGATCAGACACTGGTGTTCACTGAACTTCAGTACTCCTAAAATCAAAGTAGCATACATAACTTCTGAATGACTGGAAGTTAACTTAATGATAAAAAACCTTTATTTTTATTTCCACAACTCTTTCATTCAAAAGTACTCTTTGTTTAATTCCTTAAACTAAGAAGTGATGGATACTTCTTAATGAATGAATGAAGAGAGGAACAAAATCAACTGCAGTCTAGAATGAAAAGCATTTGATAATTGAGTTAGCAGTCTGAATCCATGAGTCATCTAGCACTTGATAACTTTCATTACTGTTAGTGGGACTAACAAATTTAGGTGCATTTGGTTTTTATGAAGGTTTTATAAAGGGTGAAGTTCTTTAGAGAATTTGGAGAAATGGATCAGCAGGAAGGGACCTTCAATAATTTGTTCCTAAACTGTACAAATGCTGAGCTGGATTCCTTCAAAGCTGCTGTGATGGCAACTCTGAAAAGGTCTATATTCAAGCTTTGGCTAGTTGTTGCTTGATAGATCTATATTGAAACAAAAATCTGCTCTGTCTTTTAATATATTTTTAGAAGATGCACATGAGTGACTATAAGGATATGAACAATAGAGACCCACAACTCCAAAAAACTGTAGTGCATATAGTAAATCTCTTTTACCCTGGGATGAGAGTCCTGGGAGAAGCCTGCTGCTGGCAATTCCATAATGAAGTGCACTACAGAAATCCTGAGACAACAATAAATGAACATGATAGCTTTGCACCATATAGCACATTGATGCAGAGAACTCTGGCCACTGAAACAGAAAGGCCACATTAGTGGATTACTCCTCTAAAAAAAGATAATCAATAAATATATTTATATAAAAATATAAATACATAATAAATGAATAAAAAGAAATATAATAAATATATTTATCGACTTGACTTATTATTAATGGAATATGGCTACTTTTGGAGTAATCAAATTCACAAGCTTGAGAAGCCCCTCACTTCATCTTGCTGTGTGGTAGGGATGATCAACAGCGTCCACCCCAATGTTATCCACGTGCAGTGCCTACAAGCAACTAAAATAATGATGAAAGGGATCTTGAAGACTGAATAGTAACTTCAGCTGAATATTCACTATGGAAGGCTTTGCATTATCAGAACTTCACTGATAGATTTATATGAAACCCTAATGTACTCATACAAATGTATACCTGTACTTATTAATGAGTTCTGGTATGCTAAAACGCTTTATTTTAAAATCTTTGCTTGATGAATCAGGTAATTTCAGGAGGTCTCTTTCCATCTTCTCATAGATGGGTGCTGATGCTGCATTTCACTACCTCTAGTTTGGTCACTGGCAGATGGGAAATGGGTCAAACCCTCTCAGAAGCCATATGTTTGCTCCCAGTGGGGAGCTGAAGGAAGAAAAGATTGATTTAATCCTTATTACTGCAAGGGCAGCCGTGTGGAAGGTGGATTTCTCTTAGGACCTTAAAATATTTATTCTAATTAAGGCAGAAAGTGAATTGGAAGTGAAATACAATAGAGTAGCTCTGGACATGCATTTCTATTTCATTGTGATGGGTGCTTTCTGCTGCTGCCTGTTTGCTGCCCAGCAGGTGCTTCAGCATTTCCCTGGCTTGCTGTTTCCTTAGCTGGTATCAGCACTGCCTTTCCCCCCTCTCCTTACAGACATAATGGGCAGTGTAGTCTGCTGCAACCTCCTGCAGCACCTGCTCTGCTGCAGACCAGCCCTGGCTGTTGTGCTAGTCTAAAAGCTGGTTTGGCTTGTTGGCAGTTCTCTCTGTAACTCCTGCAGCAGCTTGCCCCCGATCACCTTTATTTTCTTCAAGGTTTCTTGTTCCTTTTGCTGACACACACTCACTCCTGTGGACATACCTTGTTTTGACTTGAGCAGAGTTTTGTGAAAAGCAGTGTAACAATATTTTATTATTCTGTCTGAAGGTGGAAATTTTCCCCCTTGATGTTACTGAGTCCCAGAATAGAAGAAATGCTAACTCTTTATTTACTTGAGGTATAGGCCTAGATTCTCTCCTCAGAAACTGCTCCAACTAGTTTAACCACAGAATAGAATAAGAAGTGATAAACAGAAATTAGGAACAATTAATCCAGAAGCAGGGCAGGGACCTTGCAGTAGCTATAAAGGATCCTAGCAGTAACTGAAGCATCGCACTATAATGGGGCCGAAGCGTCACATTCTGCAAGGTCCAGACTGAAAGAGGAAAGAGGCTTTTCAGGCATTTCACTTGAAGTCTTCTGTATTTTCTGATGACTTATACAGAATTTGAGCTCTAAGAAGTCTTGCAAGTTACAAAAGCATAAAAGAAATGCAGGTGAATCTTTCTGTCATGACCTGTCAACTTTTGGTAGATTTTCAGACCTGCAATACCAGAAGATTTGAAAATTTCTTAATTTGAATAGTGGCACAGTTGATAGTGGCCTTAATACATTGGCTTTTTCTTAAAATTGCTGAGTACTGGTCTTGATGTCAGCAACTGCACATAGTGAAACCATACCCAGACATGTATGCCTGTATTTGTACATTCTGCTCAGCTTGTGTTAGTTGTTGTCCATGGTTCTGCCAAAAAGAATCGTCTGCTGTTTCTATGCTTACTTTTGCTCCCAGGCTCTCTTGAATATCTGGGAGGTAAGAGTGGAAAACCATAATTCTTCAAGGTTTAATGTCAGCAGCAAAATGAGATTATAACAGAGGCAAGATTTGCTTTATGTTATAATTTAGCTCCTACCTAGTTCTTCTCTTTCTATTGTAATTAATGCTTTCTGATTTTTCTCTCTGTCGCTGCATTCTTAAAAAACTCTGAGCCATACATCTGTCAGCAGAGTGGGTGTGGACACCAACCCCACATCTTTGCCTTCATTTGTTCTTGGAGCTGCTATTTCTTCACTACCTCTGCTTTCTCATCTAAATGTAGCCAGTGAGAAAGAGAAAGGGTCAAATTCCTATTACTAAGTCCTTGTTGTATTCCCTTGAATTTATAAGCCATAGCTTTTCTATGTGCATTCTGAAAAAATTTTTTTTTTTAATTTTTATTTTTTTAATGTGCTCAAAGAGGCATCCTCTGATAACTATCTGCTGCTGCTTGAGATTGTTGGGTGGAACTGCTGCATCCTGTTGCCTCTCCAAAGTCAAGAGCCCTTCTGATAGTCACTTTATGAGGTTGTCCAGAATCTTCATGGGTTTTTTTTCTTTCTGCTTGTGGGCAGCATGTCAGAAGGAGGATTTGCCAGGTCAAGCCTCTCAGTTGAAATGTCCTGTATGTAGGAATATGTCTGAGTAGCCTAGGATGTAAAAATCAAGCCAGTGCAAGGTGTTTCTAATAAAGAAGGGCAGAAAGAGGAAACAGGAGAATGGAACTGAGCTGTAGGGAAGCCTCAGTGAATGCACTGGAGGGCTGTCAACTCCTGAATTCTTAACCTATACTGAAGTAGACTGAGGTCAAATCTGTCTCTCAGGCTTACCTAGGTCTGGGATCTGAGTATTTTTATTGGCTAGCAGATAAGTTAGAGAGAAGACTTTTGAAAACCATAATTAACTTGGGGTTAAAATTTATTTTAGGGGCACCAGACATGTTCTTTATTTCAGTCTTTATTTATTTCACTCTTAAAATTTCCCTGCTTTTATAAGATAATTGTTGTAGACCAGCCACTAGCACTTTAATCACTGAGATACTTATGTACAACGTGCACTAGTCTAGAAACCGAAGTGATGAAAATGCTGACAGCATACATATATTTCTAATGTTGCTTGATATCTACATGTACCATGATGGAAATCCAGGATGTTTTTTCTGTGCTCAAAATATGCTGTAATTCCATAATGTTCAAACTGCAGGCTGGATACCACCCAGAGGAATGATGTCTGACTCATGCCAAGAGCCAAGTGCTGAGAAACAACTGTGTGTGCAGGATTCGATTTGCAGCTAGAGCTGTGAGACAGAATTGAGAAGCAAAGATATGTGAATATTGTGTTGGGATTGGAAGGCTTAGAAGAACACCATGACTAAGGTGGTTGATCAGGGTAATTCACCACTGTACTGGGAGAAGTATCCAGAAGCTTTCTAGTGACAGGAGTGTGAGGCATGTTCTTCACTATATATTTAGCTGGGAATAAGGTACTCAGCTAGGAACAAGGTACAATCTCTTTCTGTTGCACTTCTGAACACACAGACTTGAACCAGTTTTGCAACTGGAGCAAATCAGTATAACTCTATTAACCTAATTGGGTCTGATGGTCAGCCTCAAGGGGTTTACATGCTTTGTTTTGAGAGTCTTCCTTTTCTCCTACATTTCTTCCCTTCCCTCTACCCCCATCTGTCGTCCCCAACCCCCCCCCCCCCCAACCCCTTTACCTGGCAGGTTTGCAAAATTTAATATAATGGCTATTTAACTTTCCTCCATCCAGTGGTTATTTTCTGACTGTGAAGAGTAGGAATAAGTAGGTCACAGCAAAATACTTAGGATGTGGAAACTATTGGAGCTTTGTAAGCTGTGCTCATTCAGGGAAAAATGCAGTCTGTCTAGTAGACAAGATATTGTCCTGTACGAGACCTATTTCTTTGTGTCTGGAAGGTCACATAAAGACATAAATGGATTTATATTTTTATGCAGGTGATTTTTTTCCTTATATATCAGTGTAAAGTGGTGTGTAAGACCTTGATGAATGTGTTAACATTTGACATGAAGTTTTCCAGATGGGTAAATGCCTCAGGCTGAATTTTCTTTGAATTTCTTTTGGGAGAGAGAGGCAGCACTTTTGCAAAATATAAGAGAAAATATAGATTTGCTAATAATAATAAAAAATGAGCAAACAAAGCATGAGAATTTCTTTAAAGTGCTTTAGTATCTTTAAAACAAGGCTTTAAAAGCATACTGTAAAATATGAACTTACTATTGGCAGAGGACTTATCCTCATATCTTGCATGTTTTTTTACTTCAACAGCCAGTCAGGAGATACTCTCTTGAAAAATTTTTCATGTGGGTGAGATTTACAGTTGGTTGCAGTTTACCATGCATTGCTTATTGAAATTTCCAAGGGTAATTTTTGTATTCAGCATGAAAATGAGAGAAGGAACACAGTTTTCCTCTGTTTTTTGATGAATTCTATGCAGTTTTGCAAGCACTGAAGAGATAAAGGGGATTTACAAAAGGTTTGCAAAAAGTGACAGATTTCCCATATCACAACACAGTGTTCTAGCTTCAGACTGCATGCATCATGACAGAACATTCTATTATCAAAAAAGTCTATTTCCTTTTCAACTATTAAACAGGTTCAAAATGATTTGCGAATCATAGAATAAAACCCCTTATATGACTAGATTGCTTTATTCCCCCAAAAGCACCTTAAATAGAAACTACAGCCCAAATTAGTTTTACATGCTGTATTTCATTTTCTACCTCCAACAAATTTTCAAAAATTAGATCCATTAAATATTAGTTAAGCATACATCTGCAGAAGTTCTATGCACTCCTGTGTAGCCTGAGCACTTTAGTTTCCTTGCCCATGATCTAGTCCAAAACTAATGGTAGTTAGTTTGGTTAATCATACTTACAGAATTGGTCCATTCTTCAAATTATGCTGTGCCTAAGAAAAGCCATGGGGATCTGTTCCCTTCTTCGCGCTATTGAAGTGAATCAGAGAACTCCTTTGCCTACCAACTGTTATGTACCTAATTAACATTACAATGTAGTGTTGTAGTTCCAGTATTTATTACAGAATGCTTTCTCTCAAGACCCCAGATCAGTTCATTAAGTCAGTTGTGATTGTTTGGTTTCTGCTTTTTATGATGCTCATAAAAAGAGCCATCCTTATTATCGCTTTAAGTGTAAGTTACATGCATTCAGGTCTTTGGTTTCATTTGACTCTGGTTGCTGCAAGCTACTTGAACATAAATTATAAAGATACAATGCAATTGCATCAAAGCATATTCATGCCTGAGTGAAGTAAAACATTGGTCGTTTGGGGTGTGTTTACCATGTGCTATTTGTGGCATATCATCCTCTCTCATTTGGTAGGCGTGCAGTTCAAAGGAAGACAGCTGGGACTTCTAAGAGATCACGTGTTTTTGAGAGCATGGTGTGCCCAAAAATTTCCAGCTATGCAAAGTCTTGTATGTTTCCTCCTAAAGACTTACTGCAAACACAGACCAGTGTGTGTACTGGTTTACTGTGCATTCCAATGCACTTATCAAAAGTTTTGTCAAAACTATGTTAGTCAGTCTGCCACTAATCTAAACAAACAGATTTGTGTGTTTACTTGGAACGAAAAAATCTGGCATGTTTTAATGTGTTTTATATGAACAAACATGTAGTTAATGCGTGCAAAATATTTGCATAGATGGCTCCCTTCTCTTTTCCTTCTTTTACACTATACTCCATCACTCTTATCAGTTGTGTTATTCTTTTACACAGCAGCAGCAAGTTGCACTGCAGAGGGTGCTCCATTCTGATGCACTGTGGTCTCATGCTCAGCTTGTATTCCACTTTCTTCCATTAAATTAAAAAAAAAAGGAGATATAGATATATATCTCTATATCTGTATGTATGTATGTATGCATATTTTTAAGAGAACATCCCTAAATGAAGAAATATGAGGAACACAAAAACTCTTCACTGGTCTTCACAGCTGGGTCACAAGACTGAGGGCCAACACCACATGTTATTACTTCAGAGACTTGCACTTGCAGGAATCAACTTCCAGCCGTTTCCTCCTTGCAGGCGCTGCCTGCAGGCAGGCTGTCCGTGAGTTAGTGAGGGTCATGGTAGAGCAGTTAAACTACTCTTCTGTGTGATTGGGACCTCTTCTCCTTCTCCCTGTGAAATCCTGATCTCTTCCAAACAGCAGCTCCTGTGGTTCTCTATCTGCAGCTTGAGATCATTGACAGCTGGGTTTTATTCTTACAGTAAAGGAGTTTTCTGCACCATGTCCTGTTTCCAGGGTGCCTACTATTACTATTTCCTTTACAGATTTTCTGCAACAAACATCACCTCTGCTTCCATTATGCTCTAGCCCATAAGAGTATCTTGAATATCCTTATTATTGCAGGGCAGCAATTTACTTTACATCAGGATATTACCTGCTGTAGGTTACAGGTAAAGCTACAGGGCAATCTAGAGATGTAGTAATCCAGGCAGCTGTTGAATTTTCTTATTTTCAGATGTAAAGGAGTTATATTATTTTGTCTTGATCCTCCTAGAAACTTCAGTCTGTGAGTAACTGATACAAGATTTTAAAATCAGGTGAGTTTTTCCCCCCATGTTTCTATTTACGGGTCATATTCTATCCAGAGAGTAAGGTATTTTTTTCCACTGAAAAACGTCCTTAGGGTACACTACTTGCTTCTGTTTAGCCTTTCAGTTTTTACATTTTTACTGATGCCTATGAAAAGATAAAAAATGGCGCATTCATAACAAACAAAAAAACAAAAAAAAGAAAAATCAGAGGAGGTTTTAGCAGACAGTCTACGCTGGTGGATATTCCTCTTGTAAACAAAAAGCCAGTGATTTTAAAACAAATCCTTCCCCAGTCAGATGCGTGGTATTTACACAGGATTAACAAGCAGTTAAGCAAGAAATCCCAGGTGAGCAAAGGTTATAAAACAGACCCTTTTATGGTGTCAGAAAACAGCCCAAAGAGTGCAGTGCTTCACTTCAAGAAGGCTGTTGTGACTTGAACAGGTCACCTGTCTGGGTTACATATTCTGGGCACTGAAGATGCCTTCTAGTATAAGAACTTGGAAAAATGCAAAGATACCCTAAAGGTTCTTTTTAGTTTTTGGTCCTCCTGAGCTGTGAGTTCCTGTGTTTGTCTTGAGGACAGATAACTCATCACCATACAGCTCCATGAAGGCAGAAAGAGAATGGTACTGGGTGGTATTATTGTACTTGTTCAGATGTGCCTAAAGTGCTATCTTTTGAATACTAGCTTATCTCACACTGTACTTCTATTAATTTTCAATCTTTTCTTTTAAAAAAGCAACCACCCTTCACCCTGCACTTGCATAAATCCTGCACAAGTCACTTCTGTAGATGTAGGTGTATGTTAAATATGAGGAGCAGAAGTAAAAGATCGCAAACTCCGAACAGCTTCTCACCAGACCATATCTCTGTCATGGTGTGGATTTTGTTTCTGTGAGCAACCTGGGAAAAAATCTAGGCCGGACTGCTTGAAAACAACCTGACGAGTGTCAGTGAAATCTTTTAAAGGAGCAAGAGATTCTTTGGAAGGCACATATGTGGAGAGATAGGCTACAGCTGCAGCTTTGGGAAAGGTGGTATGTCAGGATTTTTATTTTTCCTTGCTATGGACCAATAAATATTCTTTCCTTAAGATCTTGTGAAATGTGCAATTCTTCCCCTAGCAGCATGCTCCTAATTAGGCTTGTCATCTGATAATATGAAGTTTCTCAGTCACATTCACACCTTTCATGAGTTATTAAAAGATGCTTCCAGACTGCCTTGTCCGCCTGTGTTTAAAAAGTATTCTTTCATTTTATCTGTTTCTCAGAAAATCCTGAGCTTTTTTTTGTCCCCATGGAAAGCATGATAAGTGGTATAAACAGAGAAATTACTGGTTCAGTCCACACTTATAACCCAAAAGTATAAAGAAAGGTTTCTTAGTGTCACATTCTAGCTTTGGAGAATTTGATTAAATAATAGTGGCTATCTCTGGTCTTAAAAAGACATTTTAAATATGTATTTTTCACCCTCCAATTTTCCCATTTGGTGGAAGGCTTGGTAATACTTATTCACAAATCATGCAGAGCTGTGGCAGGTACAAGCATGGTTGAACATAACATTAAGGGGGTTTTGAAAAAAAATTTATCTGCTTTTTTGAAAAGGTTAATAGCAAAACCATCCAGCATGTAACAGCATTATCAAGAACCAGAAAAGGAGCAGGGCAGTATTGCTCAAGTTCAATATGTAACTTCTAAGGGCCTCCTACCCTGTAGAATTAATAACATCAAATTAAACTCCAGCTACATGGAGGAATAACATGTATTTGATGTAGTCCAACATATTAAACAAGGACCTTTTTAAAACAAAAAAACCCCCCAAACATCCAAAACAAAACCAACATGACCTAAAGCTATAATTTAAACATGACCTCACATTCCTTCCCCTAGCTCAAATACCTCTTTCTTCAGACACTTATGGCTTTGCATTTAGCCAATTATTTTTTCTGCCTTGGGATAAGAGATGATGACTTCACACCATGTACAGAAAGTCTTAGTAGAGAAATAGTTGGAGTCATCTTGCAGGAAAATGTACTAAGCATAAGGTGGACTAAAAAAAATCATGCTGCAATCTAGTCCTTTTTGTTTAAGATATCAATTTTACCTTGGGAATGAGATACAAATCTTCAGTCTCCTATATCAGTTGTTCAAACCTTCAGCTGGGGAGCAGTTCTTGTGCAATGTATAGTTCAGTGTGTATTTAATTATTGCAGCCAGGTGAAAGAGTTTAAAAGATGAGTTCACACTGCAAGCCCAGTAACTTAGAGGATAAACTATTTCTTGGGAAGCTGGATATTTGGCTTCAAATCCCTTCTCCGCTATGGGAATTTATATCTGTCTCACTTCCCAGGAAAGTAGCTTTAATCACATTTTCCAAACTCAAGCTTTGATTAAAAGAGCCCACTCTTCAGTCTCTGAAAGTGACATATTTTGACCACATCCACTGGAGCAGGTACTTATGGAGGACATTGGGGACTTTATGCATCCTGTTGGGGTCTTAGTATGAGACAACCAGTGAGTGTTGAACAGATTTAGGTGGCTGAATACATGCTCCAGAATGGGACTGTAGTTCCTCAGAGATGTTACAGGATTCCAGGGATTTCACACTTGTCTGAGTTAGTTTTGGCCATGCAAATTAGCAGCTAGATGTTAGAATTGGACACCTGAATAAATATCCAGCTCTAAACTCATGTAAGCAAAGTACTTTGCTCTGAATCTCATGAACTTCCTAGGGATTTGAAATAGCTTTGGATGATGTTAATGACTGTGTGGCCTTCCTATAATTTTGAAGTCTCAGGCAATCTACAAACTACTCATCAAAATGCTATTGCACAAGTACGGTAGTCTCATTTTATTATTCTATTGATGTCTGCTTTCTTGTCTATTTAGGTGACAGCTAACCACTGCTTATTTCTGCCTGGGGATGCAAACTCTTGTAAGAACATAATATTCATAATTTGCTATCAGTATTAAAGTAAGATTGTGTTGATATTTCATCTAGTACTACAGCATGACAATTAGAATGTATTAACTTCCCTAAACTTACTGGTGATTCTGTGTTTTGGTTTTGCTTCTGCACTTTACATCCAATGTATTAATGTGTGAGCATTTAAATATGCACTGGCGCATTTATCCTGAGCATTTTAATGTAGAGCTAGGTGGACTGATAATCAAAAGTTGAAAGGAAACTGTCAAAGCAGCAGGAGGTTAAAATAAAAACTGGAAAGCGACAATATTGTATAAACATTTAGATCTGATTTTGCCACAATAGAAGTTCCTGAAATAACTGCATAAGCAGTGTTTTGTAGGTAAGAAGACAATCCTCTGTCTGTTTTAAAAAAACCCCCAAACCAAAAACCCACCAACTGTCCTCTCCACCATTCCTTTGCTTATGAGTTTACGTTGTATTTCAACATAAATTTTAAGGCTTCGAGTTGACATGAGTGTTGAGATAAGCCACAAGAACAATGTATGAGTGGTGGAATTGGTAGTTGACACAATCTGCTTGTGAATATGAGTTTAATCTGTCCTCTTCTTTTCTAATATAACACATGATATTAGTTGTAAAGTAACTGTTAAGAAATTTTTTTTGTTTTTTCCCATTCTTGTTTATGGTGCACAATGCCAGTGAACTTTTGAATGAAAGTTAAACTGTTTCTCATTACTACCTTTGCTTGCTTTACTCAGATTGTAGTAAGTCTGCATACATTCTTTGAAACAAAATAATGCGGGCGAGGGAAGGCAGTGATTTATATGTTTGAGGCCTTAAGGGCAATTTTTAGTTAAACATAGTAAAAGTGGTTGTATTGTGCTAAAGAGGTATAATACATCATGAACTTTAAAATGTGCAAAGGAGGTGATAAAGAGAACTTGTGGTAATGGCCCATAACATAATGATCTAATAAAAGTGATAACTGAACAGCTGACACCTGTAGTTACAAAGAACCTCTGAAGAAAATGATACTAAATCTGTAGAAAAATCTGAGCAAATCTGATATGACTCTTCAAAGTAGTGTGGTAAAATGACAAGTTTAGGGTTTTGTTAGCAGAGTCTGCAGTAGGCATGCAGTCTCAACTACCAGGGCCTGCATAGCTGGAAGTGTGGAGGAGTTAGGGAGGCCTCTGGAGTTAGGGGAGCAGGGTATAGGGTAGTACTAGGGTCACATAGCCCGTAACATTGTAGCTTGGGATTTCACTTTATACACAGTAAGGCCAGACTGCAAACAACACACAGTGCCCATGTCAGGCCACATTTGTATGGCATGTCACGTACACAAATGATTAATTTTTCCTTATTTGGATGGGGGAAGAGTTTTGTGAAGTGCAGTGTAACAACACTTGATTGTTCTGTCTGGAATAGAGGAGAAATTTCCCCCCTTGTTGTTTCTGTGTCCTAGAGGAAACGCTGGAGCAGTGTTTCCAGTAGGTGAGCAGCTGTGGTCAGCTGTCCCCTCAACCTGCCCACTGCCCTCTGTCTCCTTCCCTCTTAAAAGGACCTTGGACATGGGGGCACAGATTTTGTCACACAAGCAAGTGTCAGCATAGTTGTCAAGGGTCCTTTGGGCATAAAGATCAGTTCTCAAGATTGTGAGGAATGTGTGTACAGCCATCTGTGTCACTGGCAAAAGTTCAATTACATGGTAGCACACATGTCTGCACACCCAGGTATGTGGCTGGGATGCCTGGGGGAGGTGAGGCTGCGGCTCACTTCCCTCTGGAGGGTGAGCAGCTCTGCTGTGAACAGCTACTGGCAATATGAGATGCAAAACTTAGGAGCTTGGAATGCAAAATACAACAGGACTATTTATGCCTACTGCAAACAGCCATTGACAGCTCCATATTTCATATTATACAAACAAAAGCTGTGGTAATGGCAGCTGATATAGATTCTTACTGTTTAGTCATGCCAGCCTTCTCTTGCATGGCGTCAGCTCAGATCCTGTAGAGATTGCATGTACTTTTTCCCCAAGAGAGGGTCATGTTTTTTTCAAGGCTGTGAGTCATGCTTTGCTATTCTTTTACTCTGAAGCTTAACAGAAAAGATCTGATGTGCAGTTTGTGGACTGTGTGAGGCTATAAATCCCTCATTCTGAAAAGGGTTAGTCTCAGTCTATAATATATGTGACGGTTGTGGTTTGACAACAATCACATGGCATGTCACAGCAGTTTTACAGGAATTGCAGACAGGCTTGCTGTTCATAGAACCATATTTATATAAACAATTCTGCAGCTCTTCAAAGATGGAGCAGTTCTGTGATTCAGTGAATTTTCAATTGCTTACATGTCAAATAAAAAAAGAATCTATTAGAATGAAACCTTGAGTAATAGACACTGAAGCTATATACAAGATTGCTGTAATTACAGAATATATTGCAGTATGTTTGAAACAGTTATGAATGTAAGTACAGAACATTCAGATTCTGCTTGGGTATATTATGAATTAAACAGAATAATTGCATGAAATAGGTGAAAAGAAATGAAAGAAGAGGTCTATTTTCCTCCTTCTGTCAGGCTGTGTTTTCAAGGGTTGCAACATACAGACTAACTATTCCTGACTCTCTGACTATGCCCTTTTGGAAGTAGATCTATTACTTGTCACTTGTAATAAACACCTCTTTTTGAAACTTATTTTCAGTGTCAGAAACTTCTATTACTAGTAGACTGAATCAAACCAGCATGATGTATTGGGTAATACAATTTAAAAGAAGGCACCCAGAATAGGCTTGCTGCTTTATCAGTCATGTTACTTCAGCTCTACTTCAGGAAACATTTATTGAAAGATTGTCCTGAAGATGATGCTTTCATGTCTATTTTCTGAAATTCTGGAAAAAGGTTAGTGGCTGAAAGTTTATTGGAATAATTTATTTAATGGATTCAAGAAAAATCCTTAATCCAAATTTGTTGGTTTTTTTTTTAATTGGTCACACTAAATTTTCTGTAGAAATATAGAAAGATACAGAATAAGAAAAAATAACCTCCATAAACATTAAAAAGTGTTTTTAATGTAAAGCCTCTTTAACTTCAGTCTCTTTTTTCCTTCAAAACTGCTTTGAAATAAAATTTTCTCTTTGCCACAACAGAAAATTTATCAGAAATGCTAACTCATGGTAAAACTCATTATTGACAAATCAGCATGTTTTTACTAATGAATCTCTTCATTTGGTGGCAGGAGACAGGTTATAGCAGTAAAATAATGTTAGATATTCAGAACGGTAAAGACAATAAACCAAGAATTCTTAACAGCATGATCAGAAGGAGTCAGACCCTTGTTTTCCTGGTCATTCAGCATTCTTTACTGTAGTGTTGTGAAATACAGTATGGCCTAAGGGTCTGAATTCTGACTGCAGAAATCCTCATATATGTTTCAGCAGCCTTTCTGACATTTGAATTTCCTGAGCAGTCTAGCTTTTAAAGTTGTTGGATTTTTGTATATGTTTGGGCCAAGTAACTTTCATTTGGCTAACTGTTATCTTTCTTTCTTGATGAGCAACAGGCAGAGAATCCACCCTTTATTTTTTTTCCTCAGTTATTGGATTATCATGATTAATTGCCCCTGTTGCTGGAGACTTTTCTCATAATTTGAAATTGTCAGGCTTCAAATTTCATACCTGAGTTTTCCTCTGTTTTTAAGCATCTCTCTTTCTATTTCAATGACTTTTGGCACATACATTCCAGTTTTTCAACTTTTTTTTTTTTAGAATGGTATCCCACACCTCCACACAGCATTCCATTCCCACTAATACTTATATTCAGAGGCAGCACTAGTTTTTTCCTACTGTTCCCAGGATTCTCCCATATGTTACGTATTGATTGCATTCCTTGATCATTGGTGTCCAACTCTACATTTGTTTAGATTAAAATGCATTTTATTCATTGTTCTAGTTTTCAAGAAAGCATGACCTTAGCCACCAGTGGGACTCTTCTGAAAAGCAGGGGGGCTTCTTGCTGTAGCTGGATGGATCATTCTTTAGCTTTCCACCAGTCTGTCTATCTGCAAGAATTATGAGCAGTGTTTTAATATTTGCCTCCAGATCACTGGTGTAAATGTCAAATAGCATTGGGCCTTGCTAATCCCTATGGGATCTCACTCAAAACAGCCTTGTTTGATTCCCCACCAAACGCTTCTTCCCACGATCCCTTAGCTAGCCAGACACATCTTTGCTCCTTTTGGTGTATGCTTTATTTCTATTGAAAAAACACTCCATGTTTCATTAGTGTTTACATCTCCTTACTGTAAGCATGACTTTGGGGTTAACAGGCCCTCACTCTTGCCAAAGGAAACCCTGCCTATGTGCCTGAATAGAAGCAATCAGCACAAGAAGTGGATAGGTTTTTATGGGGAAACTCACATTATTTCAAGTTGTTTCTTCTCTCCTCACAGGAGAAGTGCATTTCCTGCCTCCAGGCCCGTTTCAGTTGTGTCTGTTAAAGATGAGTAGACTTGTTCAACCAGAAAGAGATTCAGGGCAGCAGAGGGATGGCAAAGACTGTCGCTGCATACTACTCTAAATTTAGAGTTGCTCTTTCAATTAACTTTTTAAATTAATGTTCAATACTGTCCTCTATCTCTGTTCTGGTAGGCAAGAAGATGGTTTCTATTCTGACTAAAACTGTTTGGTAACAAGATAAAACAGGGTCATTAGTGTTACAGAAGAGAATACCAATTGCTATCATGCTATGTTAATCCAAAAGGATGCTTTCAAAAACAAAGATGTTTGAAACAAACATGCATTAGAACTCCCACAAGGACCAATAACAAATGCCAGAGTACACCTCTTGCTTTGCCACTGTTATATTGTCCTCGTTGCGAATATCTATTTATATTTTTAAAATGAACTTTCCATAAAGTTTGTAATGCAGATACTGTTCATGGAGATACTTTTACACACTAACAACATTGTACTAGTTCATTATATATTTCTATTTCATCTGTATGTTTCTGTTACATAGTGGTGCATAAACGATCTAAGTAAATTTTTCCAGATTTCAGAATATTCAGAGAGAATATTTGCTCAAATAAACCTGCATTTCTTGGCATTTAGAACTACTTTTTGATCTATGGGATGACAGTTTCTTACTGATAAAGTAGTAAGTTGAAAATTGGGGTGCTTTTGTAGGGTAACTACTCAGCTGCTTTCAGTTAAGGTTATTTCATGAATGAACAGTCAGCGCGCTTCTGGTGAGCTGTGCAAGGCTTGATGCTGGCATACGCGCAACTCATACTTGGTGTGAGAAGGGAAATATATTTCTAACACAGATTGTAAAGGTCTGGTGAAGTGGGATTCTCCCCAGGACTAGAGTTGCACCATCCTAGAATATTCTGCCTGGCCTATGGCTTGAAGATCACAGTTTTCCTGTAGCTCCTATGTCATAGCTGATATCCTAGATATTGAAAAGGTATGGCCTGGGTGATGGTGTTTGAACAAATGAGTTGAATTCTCCCATATCTGGTGGGTAGATACTGGTAGGGAAAATGATTGACATTTAAGAATTACTGGGTATGAGATTGTTTTGTAGATAAGTTTAAAAAGAACCTAACCTAATTTTAAGAATGAGAAGTTAATTCAGTTAGAAAGGAGGTATCACAAGAGAAGGGGTAGAAAGCTGTTTAGTCATAGAAGTTTAATGAGACTGCAGTCTAATCAAATTGTTGATGCCACTGTTGCCTAAGCTTGCATGAAATCACATGGAGAATTTTCGAAATAATTACAAACAAACAAAGTTTAAACTACATCTGTGGCTATGAAAAGTTTATCAAACAAAAACCTCTTTTTGAAGTGAATATTAGGGCTGCTTCTGAAACTCACTCATGTTTTAACTTGTTTTTTATGCTGGCATGGCTGAACTTTTTTCCAGTTATTTATTGTCTTACTCTTACAGACCTTCCCTTTACTTAGTAAGCAACTGCTTAGAATCATTTTGCATTGCAGAGTTACTGAATAGCAGACTATAATATTTCTTTAATTATGTACATTTTTATGGCCTGTATCAAGGGATGTTAAAAAAACTAGCATGTGATATCATTATTCACCTGCATTTTAGTATCAAGTATGATCCTCTGTCAAGGAGGAGATCATAACACTATTACGTGTACTCTTCAAAGGAGCAAAGAAAGATAAACATGCAGGATCACAGAATAGCTGAAAATGACAGAGTGGTGAACATAAGTGAATTACAGTATCAAGCAAATCTAGAAATGACTTTGCAGTTCTGGCACTTTCTTGGGACTACAGAAAAGGAAACACCTAAATTTGCTTGTAACAGACTTGAAAAAAGCCTCTGTGCTGTGTAAGTCTTGTATATTTACAGTGGCTATTACTTTGCTTTTCCCTTCCCTTTATTGTAAGTTATTGTTTGCAACCTTTAATGTCTAAAATTCCCAGGTATCAATTTGGCTCCATTTTGTTGCCTCTGGTGTATACTGCAAAGAGTTATTGGCCTGAGGAATTTGCTCATCAAAGAATGAAAACAGAGATATAGGGAGGTGATTTACTTATTCAACAAATGCAGGATGAGCAGTAGAGCAAAGGTGTCAGACATGGTTTGTTTCTCATCTACATGATAGAGAACGTGAGCACTCAGCACTAGAGCAGGAAATTATTTTCCATGCAACTCTCTTCCTATGATACGTTCCATATCATAACAGGATTTTGTTCCTCCTAAAAATGTTTAACAGTGAATTGAAGAACAAGCTTGGGAAGGACAATTACCTTATTACATTGTCCTATATAAATTACTATTCTAAGCTCAGAGGAGATTTTAAACTGTCATAGTTTTCATTCCACAAAGAAGTATTTGTAATCCTTGCAAAATCAATTCTTCTCAACATAAAAGACCAACAGATCCACTCGTCCATGGTTCTGTTTCCCTTTTACTTTGCAAAATAACTTTCAGACAGAAGCATCTGTTTCCGTTTAAAACACTTAAGGGATGTAGTTACCAATTAAAAGAGTGATGCAGAAAATATCCATGTCATCTTAACTGGGTCAGATTTTGGCAACTGCAGAGGAAATTACCTTCCCAGCAAACTGTTTGCCTCTCCCTCCCTCCCTCTTATCTTTTCACAGATTTCAAGATTTTTCCAGAAAAAACATTATCATTTATGGCAGGGTCTATAAATAGCATTTAGTTCCACAGCTGCTGGGAACACAGACATTTCTAGCATTTTCCACTGTTTCTCCTTATAGCTTTCTGACAGCTGGAATATCCCAGTCCATCATTTTCAGTCACTAGGGTCTAGAATGACTGAAGGTCATCATACCCTTTTCCGAGTTTATGAGCTAGACCACTTTTATTTTTTAATATGTTTTTGCAGATTGTTTCCTTACTACTCCTTTGATCAAGCAGCTAACCAATGTTTGATGTCTTGTTTTTTTTCTACTTGAAGGGAACATAGTCCTAAACCTGAAATTACTGACTTGAAGCCATTTTTATCAGAACAGGCCTAAATAGAATCACAGAATCATAAAACAGACTGAGTTAGAAGGGACAACTATAGGTCATCTAGTTCCAACCCATGGGCAGGGACATCTTCTACTAGATCAGGTTGCACAGAGCCCCACCCAACCTGGCCTTGAACACTTCCAGGGATGGGGCATCCACAGCTTCTCTGGCAACCTGTTCCAGCGGCTCACCACCCTCACAGTAAAGAATTTCTTCCTAATGTCTGGTTTAACCTGTTCTCTTTCAGTTTAAAGCCATTTCCTTTTGTATCACTACACGGCCTTGTAAAAAGTCCCTCTCCATTTTGTAGCTCCCCTCACATACTGGAAGGCTGCAATTAGGTCATGCTGATGCCATCTCTTCTTCCCGCTGAATAACCCAAATTCTCTCAGCCTTTTCTCATAGAAGAGGTGCTCCACCCCTCTCATCATCTTACTGGCCCTCCTCTGGACTCCAGCAGTGTCCTTCCTGTGCTGGGACCCCAGAGCTGGATGCAGCACTGCAGGCGGGTCTGACCAGAGCAGAGCAGAGCAGAGCAGCAGAAGAGACACAAATGTTTTTCATCGGTTGTCTTTTTCCTTCTTAAACCTGTCAGACTACTTTTGTACCATGTAGGAGAGATATTTTAGTATTACTCAGAAAAAATACGTTCCAATCAGTGTTAAATGTTAGTTGTATTTTAATCACTAATTTTGACCATTATATTTGCATATTATAGTGGCAATACATTCATATATATATTATATAATTTATGTTTAGGTGGGATCTCTCACTAACTTGTTGAAATGTAGTTATGGTGTGTTTTTGAGTCATATTACTATTTCTTTGAATTCTTGTCTCTATGTCTCAGAAGTGTAAATGTCCAGGAGAAAAGAAAGAAAAAAGTAGATCCAAAGAAATTCTACTCTCCATGGATTGGTTAGATGATGGGACAACTGAAATGTGCAAATCCAATGGTATTTAACAGCAAAATTTTCTTTTACTGCTTTGGTTTAATCTAAGTCTGTTTCTACAGACTTTTACTGTACCTGCAATGAACTGAAGTGACCCACTGGCATCGAAGAGGTATAGAAATAGGTACTGGTGTAATAATTTATAAAGTCTTTGAATAAGTAAAAGTGCACTTCTGTACTGTTAGATTTGAAGAAACAGTGGATACTTCAGCAGAAGAAAAAATAAGATAAGGCCTTTAATTCTAAACTAAGCCATTTCATATGCCCTACGGCTGGTCAGAACTAATTTCAAGTTAGTAATCACGTGTGTGCATATCATGAAAGTAGAATAACACATGTAAATTGGAATTTAACAGATGGTTAAACAGAGCAGAGAGTGTGTCATTAGATATTTTTGACAAAACACATTCTTTCAAAATTAAATTTGAACACATATTGCATTTTTTACCTGCTAAATTAGGTTTCTGAGGACCTATCCCTGACTAGAGTTTACAAAGCTGAAAGGGCAGGAATGTGTCTTATATCTTGTCCTAATAAGAATAGTCACACATATTGTGCAATTCAGAATTCTGTGATGGTTTTTCTCCATTCCCTTGTTCCACATGAAGAACAATCAAGCAGAATATTGTTTTTCCTCTATTTTCTGTGCAACTGAAAAATTTACTGAATACTTGACCTCTTGCCACACACAAATAAATCACATTTGCCAAATGTGAAACCTCATGCCTGGAGGAAAACCACTTCTTTGTATTTGGAAAGAAAAATTGGTGATGGTAATTCCTCCTCCATTCATGAATCGTTGCAGGTATCTTAAAGCAAGTGCTCTAATTCCCGCTACTTTTAGGAACTGGCATCCACTGTGAAAGAAAACACCTTTAACAGAACTTTATGAGGTGTTTTGAGTGGAGCTTGCTCAGTTGTTCCAGTTCAATTCTACTTTTTGTAAACTTCTTTTAATGCAGTTGTTGGAATTGAGGTCTGAGCAATCCCAAGTGATTATCCTGAAGGTTCAGGTAACTCTAGGTTCCATAAAATCATGTTCATTTTTCCATCTCTCTGAAAAAAACCTTGAGTTTTTGGGCAAAAAGTCAGTGTTTTAACGTATGCTGAAAACCCGTGTTCGTTATATTACTATAGTCATCACAGTTGCATGGTTTAGTGTACCACAGGATGGCAACAGCAAGTAACTAAACTGAAACTCTCCAAGATCTATTTCAGAATAGCCTTGAGAAAACAGTTTAACATGTTTTGAACTTTTTAGTGGGTTTTTATGCCTTTTATGCTCCTCCAAGTTCCTTGGTTTAGTTGAGGAACAAATAAGTGTCATGGGAGAAATTCTATTTTGTGAACACTTCAAACCTAAAAAGCACTGACATCTGGTGAGAGGAAGTCTCATGGAATTTCAATCCCAATTTCCAGACTAAAAGCTACATAGAGCATAAACAGATGCATGGTATTTTCAATACAGAATTTGCTATTTAAGGTTAGGAAAGCACATAGAGAACTACATGACCTTTTATAAATTAAATTATTTCATGCTTAAAAAAATTATAATTTAAATTGCATCTGAGATTGCAATCATTATCATATAACTGCATGTACAGTGCACACAGTTCTAAAATGACTGTGCATTATTTTTCTACTTTTTAGTATTTTTCCATACTAACTTTTTCTGGAAGAATAAAATATCATGCATGCATACAGTTCACAGCTGTATGTTTACACAGGTGTCTGAACAAATTTCGCCTATTCAACTTGCTTTTCCTGAGCAAAACTTTTAATTTAAAAAATACCCCATAAATTGAAGATATATGATTGACTTGTAACAGTGTGTTCAAAAAAGTGATAGAAATGTATTTTTTAACTAGGTGCTATTCCATCATCATAATAATTTTTTTATGCACAAAATTTGAAGGTCAAACTGAATAAGAAAATATAGAATAAAACTGTGAAGAATAATATGGGCAACAATTGCTATTACTTCTGGATAAGTGACTATTTCTCAATTCTGCCCATTTATATTCTTCCTTTTTCATGCACTTTGCACATGACTAGTAGTAGGCTGGAAAAGTTGCTGAACTGGAAATACCAGTAACTATATTTATACATACTGACTCGAAATTTAACCAAACAAAAATATCAGTTCATATAATTATTTCAGTTTTTCAGAAAGTGTTTAGATCCTACTGGTTTTGTAGGTGCTTGATCTAAAATGTAATTTGCATAGCAAATTAATGGACCTCCTGTGGACTGTTTTATGGCATCTCTGTTAATTGATTCCTATTATTAACTTGTTCAGTACAATTTCGAAAATAATAAGAAAATTATGTGAGGTGTACAGGTTGACTAAAAGTGTACACCATATATATGTGGAGGACAGGGAGTTTGCAGCTCATTTCTTCATAAAATGTGCTGGTGCAAACATCACCGGCTGGTGGCAGCAGACAGGATGAGATCTGTCATTCTCGAGCTACTCTTACGAAGAAAGTGGTATCTTAAGATTGTATTTGGCTAGTATAATTATTTCTGGTCCTGGAAAATTTAATATAAAACCCCAGTCACATTTCTAGGTGAATCTTCTGTGCTTGAAAGCACTCAGAGAAGTCTCAGAATATGATGCTACATGTACTTTTCTATATCAGGAGAAAAAAAAATAAACCAAAATGAAAAATAATTTTCAATAGCTGTCTGTACATTCTCATTGTGCAGAAGGACATTGTGTAGCCCAGTCATAATGAGGCAGAAAACAAAGATAATGCTTTCTGAGTTACAGGGATTCAAGGATCAGAATCAGAAATATCCAAACTTATATCCATCTTATTCTCACATAAAAGTAGCTTCTGTAGCCATAGACTGATGCCCTTCTCTTCTGTGCCTGCCCACAGATAACTATAAAAGTCAAGTTGCAACTGACTGTGCAGGTGGTCAAGTTCTGTGATATCGGTTCTTATAGTGCAGTTTGGTCAGGACTCATTGTGCAATCTCATCTTTGAGATGGTCTTTTAGTATTGTAAGGTGATCTCTTCACCATCTTATCTGTTTGGTCTCACTAAGAAGTTTCTGTATTTGGGTGGCTCTTTGTCCCATTATCATAGAATAAGCGTCAAAATCGTTGAGGAAGGCAGGAAGAAATAAAACAGTTATCCAGAGTAAGTAGAATTTCTGTTCAGGGTCCTTGTTCCCTGTAGTGAAACTCCAAGCCTTAAATCTATATCCTTTCCTTTCTGGAGTCCAACACTCATGCAGACAGAATTGATGCTTCAAGCCATATTTTCTAGAGTTCTTGGGTAATTTCTTAAGTACAATCATAATATCTAGTCCACCTTATAAAGCCATAGAACAGAGGCAGGTGCCTCCTTTGATAACAAGACACTGTGTGCAAACAATGAAAGCAATCTTGTAATTTTATAGACGATAATGAATAGTACTGGCTTT
This sequence comes from Corvus kubaryi, assembly GCF_017639235.1. NCBI lineage: Eukaryota > Metazoa > Chordata > Aves > Passeriformes > Corvidae > Corvus > Corvus kubaryi. Next base: position 10,319,463 of record NW_024582054.1, read on the forward strand.
TCCCTCCTGCACTTGCCTTTAGGAAGTAAAGATTTCTATCCTGCTTAAAAATGTGTAATTACAGGTATAGTTCATCTTTAAACCAAAATTTTTACTCAAATGAGTTTGCAGTTTGGGGGTTTGCATGAGTACCTTACTGCTTGGTCACATGGGACTTTGAGAAGTATGTCTTGCAAGATTAAAAGAGGGGTATTATTCTCCCAAAGAAGTTCTGATTGGCAGAAAGAGTGGACATGTTGTTTTTCATGAACAATGGCAAGTGGCTGAGATTTCTCCTTTGCTATAGCAAGGATGAATTGGAATGGTAGGAAATATGTCAATAGACCACTGGAGGTATATATGTGAAAACTCCTGCCTGTCCATTTCTTGGTTGACTATATTCTGTTCTTAGTGGTTTGCTCTGAAGTCTGGATATTTAGTCATGTGGATGCCGAATAAGAGAGTACCATCAGGCATGACACTGAATGTTTGTATTTTCCTAAACCTCCATTCTGATGTTGCCCTCTTGCTGATTTTTTCCAGTAGTATTGTTTTTCTCCAATGTCTTCCTTGAGTCATTTTGTTGTTGCTGTCTGCAGTTTCAGATACACTCAGCCTCTTCAGTTCACTGGGGCAAAGTGCCTCCAATAATATGCCAGTCTGCCTTGGCACACCATGACAGTGCCGTGCCTAAATGTGCTTAAGGTGGTGCAAGCTGTAATGTTGATATAGATGAACTGATGGAGTAAGTGCAGTGCAGTGATACACTACTTCATGCTGATCAGCAGTGGTCTTAGTTCTTAACCTGCTGGAAATTTTCTTTCTAGAACTGACAGAATAATAATAAATCCCCTTTTATTCCTGACTGCATATTTTCCTTTTTTTTTTTTTTTTGTTTTCTCACAACAGCTAAGATCTGTTTAAAATTCAGTTTCCTATTACTCTGATTACTGGCTTTTTCAGTCTATTTCCTAGCATCTGTTTTTCTTGCACCCATATTTAAGCTTCTTGTTTTCTTGTCGCTCCTGCTGATCTTTCATTCCTTTTATCCTCCATTCTGTAGTCCTTGGACTTTTGCTTTATCTGCTTCTTTTCACAGCACTGGTGAAATGCTTAGCTCACGGAATACAAAAGTCACATCAAAACCAGGTTTGTGTTCCTTTATCCCCAGTCCTTCAAATGATTATTCATGCGTTCTTCAATGACTGAGCTTCCTTGGAAGATTTTGTGCAAGAATCTATAGTTTTCCTATGAAACATTTCAGTCACTTCCATAGCATCTTCAAGACAATATATATCCAGGTTGGAAAAAAAGCTTATCAGAAGCACTTTTTTTTCATGAGTGTAGTCAGACTGCAAGGGTTTGGGCTTGCCCTTAACACTATAAATAGCTTAAGTGTTGATATGGGCTACATAAAGGGGATAAAGAGCCAGGCCTGCTTGCTAGCCTCTTCCTTCCTTCTATCCTTCTTTTCCTCCTTGTTTCTGTCTCGCTCTTTTTCTCTCCTTCTCTTTTCTTTCTTTGTTTGTTCTTTCAGTCATTCCATTATTCATTCATTTTTTCTTTTGTTCATTCTTCTTGTTGATCTTTCTTTCTTTCTCTCTCCTTCCTTCCTTCCTTCCTTCCTTCCTTCCTTCCTTCCTTCCTTCC
>NW_024582054.1:10321101-10356616 GCF_017639235.1 Corvus kubaryi
TCCTTCCTTCCTTCCTTCCTTCCTTCCTTCCTTCCTTCCTTCCTTCCTTCCGTCATTCATTCCTTCCGTCATTCCTTCCGTCATTCCTTCCGTCATTCTTCCATTGTAAAATATTGTTCTAGGTGAACAAAGATGCTTCCTTTTTTTTTCCTCAGGGACTGTGCTTTGAGTAATATGTGTCAGCACTATACTTTCTCTCTGGAACATGTATAATATCTAAGATTTGTACAGAGCTACTGCAAGCATCAGTATTACTTCTGAACTACTAATATTATAAATATTATGTCAACACCTTTTACCTAGTTAAAGTTTTGAAGAAATAATTTTGTACCGTGAATTTTCAGAACCATCAAAACTTTTACTCCTCTTCTAGCTTAACTTAATTTTGGTGTACCTGATCAAATTTATGGCAAAAGAAAGCAGTGTTATGTATGAGAATTACTTAAAAGGGTAAAAACATTTGTGCCTTAATTTTATGTGTTCAGTTGAAGAACCCCTTAAATCCTGCTTTCTTATTTGTTTCATTTTATTTACTTCCATGAAATTGATCTTAGTTAAATGGTAATTAAAGAGAAATCAGAATCAGAGTTACTTATCTCAGGAGATGCAGTCTGTAACAGTGTTGGTGAATAGTAAATATTATGTACTTCTGTACTCATAAAAGTGTATGAGAAGAAAATTTGAGAGCATTTGTTACTGAAAATTTTCTTGGCCACTATCAGTGTTGTTGAAACTGATTTTGAATTTAAGAACAAAGTTCTGCAATGCCAATATTTTTAAATTTGGCTAGAGTTCAGATGCAAAATGAAGTTAGAAACATGCTTGAATATTGTTTAGAGATGCTTTTGATACTGTTGATCATAGTTTTCTTTCAACAACCCCAGGTGGTGCTTAAGGCTGGGGGCAGAGTGGCTGGAAAGCTGCCCAGCAGAAAAGGACGTGGGGGTGCTGGTTGGAGCAGCTGAACATGAGCCAGTGTGTGCCCAGGTGGCCAAGAAGGCCAGTGGCATCCAAGCCTCTATAAGAAATAATGTGTCCAGCAGGACCAGGACAGTGATTGTCCCCCTGTACTGGACACTGGTGAGGCCACATCTCGAATCCTGTGTTCAGTTCTGGGCCCCTCACAACAGGAAAGACATTGAGGTGCTGGTGTGTGTCCAGAGCGGGGCAGTGGGGCTGCTGAAGGGTCCAGAGCACAAGTCTGATGAGCAGCTGAGGGAGCTGGCATTGCTAAGCCTGGTGAAAAGGAGGTTCAGAGGGGACCTTATTGGTCTCTACAAATACCTGAAATGAGGTGGTTGTCAGTCTCTTCTCCCAGGTAACAAGTGACAGGATGAAAGGAAATGGTCTCAAGTTGCTCCAGGGAGGTTTAGATTAGATATTAGGAAAAAATCCTTCATGGAAAGGGTTGTCAACATTGCCACAGAAGTGGTGGAGTCACTCTCTCTGGAAGTGTTCAAAAAACCTGTGGATATGCCACTGGAGGATGTGATTTATTGGTGAACACAGTCAGGTTCTAGGTTTACAGTTGCACTTGATGATATCAGAGGTCTTTCCCAGCCTTAACGATTCTATCATTCCATGATTCTAAAGCAACTCTATTCATTATCTTTGGTCATGGTGCCAATTGACTGGTTACTCAACAGGACTGGATATCTATTTTTGGGTGACCAGTAAGTCCACATCTAGTGGCAGGATTTTATCCACATCGTGATTGAGGAGGAAAGAATTTGCAAAATAGTGAAGCCATGGTTCGTCCTTGTAGTACATCAAGTGTCTTATTTTAATGTATATTAAAAATTATTCCCCAAAATAAAGAAACCATTTTACAATGCACTATTACTGTGATAACTGAATGTCTGAAACAACTGAATGCACACATTTGATAGTGTATTATTGATACGAGACACTACCATAAACCAAAACAGTATAGCAGAACCTTTCATGAGCATGACTCAGTACAAAAAACCAGCTTGCACTCCAAAGAACTTAGTCTATTTCTGTGAATCCCCAAATTGAGAAAAAAAGCAATTACTATGGTGTTCTTCTAAAGAAGACCTGAGAAAATATTATATTTCACAGCTAAATTATTTATAGTAAACTTTACATGATAGTGAGAATTTACAGGACCAGCTAGTCATAGAGTGTTTTGTCTCATATAACACGGAATACTGCTGTTCAGAAGGGCTCTCTGGTCTCAGCTGCATTGTGCGTCATTCCAAAAAGTAGGAGTTTCTTCAAAAGTCTGTCTTTATTATCATAAAATTGTGAAAATTTAGTGTAACAAAACTAGTTTCAGAAATGACAGAATGTCTTGTGGCTATTTTGACCTATTTTATCATTAGGATTGGGGTTGGGGCAATTTAAATGCCTCAAGTTTCACCGTTGGGTCTGACATGCTAATATTGTGCCCTGTAGAAGTCTGCAGGTAGATTGTTGTTGGTTTGGGGTTTTTTTAATAATGTTCATACTGACTGACAGAACATCCAGTATTGCAGTACCTGTAACATATTTAAGGAAGAAGCTGAAATTATGGTCTTTCAGCTAGAGAAAGATGTGAGACTTGCACGGCAGGGAGACATTGGCTGTGGCTGACATACTTTGTCTAGTACATGTGAGGAAGTTCTTCTTATCTGACCTTTTATGAGGTCGTATTGCTCTTGATACAAGTAATTAATTTCTTATAATCAACTTCTATAATAAAAAGGAATAAGCTCATTTAGCCCCTGGAAATTTTTCCCTGAAACAATGTTAAGATTTCTCCTAAGTGATTAGCATTTATTTGCAATGAAACTAGAGTGTGAAATTGAAGTGAAACATTATTTTTATTTGCCCTAACTTTGAGCTAAGAGTTGCAGCAGTTTCTTTCATTCTGCTGTGATAGGAAAAATCCTGAAAATACTGATTTTGAGGTAACATCTGGGAAAAAGAACCGGACTGGTTGGAAATATTCATTGAAATTTGTTTTCATCAAAACACTGTGTTTTTTAACTGCCATTATTTGCTGGTTTTTTTTTTAATTATTATTTTTTATTTTCTGTTTTGGAGGAGAAAAGGAAGATTTAAAAAAAAAAAAGGTCAGAAAAAACCAAACTAAAATTACAACTGGCAACAAGTGACAACCAAGAAAAATCTCACCTATTTTTTTCTGAAAAATTTTAAAAGCTATGTAATTGATCTAAGAATTCAAAGAGGTTATTTATAGGAAATTTTCGGTATAGGATTTTCCTGTCTCGAATTTGTAAGCTCAGACCAGTGTTGCAGAATGAATTAACCTTCATGTAAAAATACCCTGTTCCCAGCCACCAGATAAATATATAATTACAGAAGCAAACTTGAACTTGGGTTCTGTGAGTGATAAGATATTTTCAGGTAGCTGAAACTAAATAAGGCGTTTTTTTATATTACTAGATGTTGAGTGTTTTCATAACATTGAAATGAGGAAGTTTCCTTTAATGCACAATTCAAATAAAATTTAGTGTTGCAAAACAAGTGGGCTTTCACATTTTGCAGCATCAGCTCCTAGAGAGCTACTTGTGTCTAAGCTAGCTGTGTCTAAAGAGAATTAAGAGCAATCCTGCTTGGAGCAAGAAAAGTTTATTACTGACCTCCTGCACCACTTACTTGGTGGAACGCTGGTACCCATGAGTGGATGAGAATTTCAAGAAAGTGACACATACAGATGTGAAAGGAAATGCAATGTTTGTTACTTTTTTCTTTTAGGGCGTGGAAATAATCTGTTTGGTATTTTGATGGTGGATGACTTCTCAGAAGAATTTCTTAGTGACTAAGGTGTTTAAGATCATGGACGTACAAATGCATTGAAACAATTGTGGATCTTTCTGCTCTCCTACCTGCCTGGTTATGAGTCAGATTTGGTAGGCAGTCAAGGACCCTCTGGTGTATACACTCAAGTGAATAATCAGATCCTCTTTTGAAACAGAGTGTTCTCACTTATATCTCACTGTTTCTGTCTGTACTGAAAGACCATTTTAAATCCAGATTAGTATTCAGCCAAGCCTAATCTTCATTTTGCTATCTTCCAATTTAAAAGATGTTTCACACTATCTCTTTGGAGAAAAATTTTGGAACAAGACACCGCCTTCTTACTAGAATAGTTATTTTTCATCCTTCACCATCTGACTTTTGTAGCTGAAGGGAAAAACTATTTTATGTTTGCAAATGTTTTGCTCGCTCTTAGTCACTAGAATGACAAAAATGGCTTTATCCAGGGAAGCTAAAACAACCTGCCCAAAAACACAAATCAAAAAAACCAACAAAAACCCACTCACGTGTATGCTGAAAAATCAGCATATAAAAGTTGCCACTATGTACTGCTGGCTTTCTGGAGTGAAAATTAGGACAACAAAAGCCTAAGGTGGTGTAGCTCAGTTAGCTAATGAAGGGTGCTGAAGTAATGATGAGTTAATATGAAACAGCTAATTTGTCTTTGTCAATTTTAATGCTAATCTTTTTGTACCACATCATCTCCCAGACACTGTTACTCACTGCAGGGCAAACCTGCACTGAGTTAGAAGGACCAGAAAACACAACTGCTCATCACAATATGTTTGACTCTCTGAATACTTTCCTCTGTCTGTATGAGTCTGGCACTACACAATTGTTTTCAATGTCTGTACATGTTGTAGTGTAGAATTTTTTTCTCATGTACCTCACAGCAGTTGTCTAATGGGATCATTTCCAGCTAGTCTCCCTGCTTTTTTATAACTGAGAACATAAAATTATATGAGCTGGGAGCATATAAATTTAATGCACTCTTTTGGGCAAGACTTCACTTTTTTGTTGATGGACTGGTTTTTTTTTCATGCACATATCTTAATATTTGTCTGTACTAAGTTTAATCATATATGTTATTGCTCAATTTTTTTGCCTTGTGACATCTTTCATTTACTCAGCATTTCTATTTGTCCCAAGTATTTCAATACCTTCCTTCTTATACCATGGCTATTTAGATTCATTTAGCCTTTGGCATTGGATCTTGTCAAAAGCATTTTGTTGGAAAACACCAATAATATGCTTTTCAAAAGCAGCAGGGGGTCTTCCTCTAAAAAATGGTGTTGCCTCATTCTGCTACAGTTTCTACTAGTTTTCATGATATAAACATCATGTGAAAGGATCTGCAGAGCCTTTCCTTACAATCTAATATCCTAAGAACCAAAAGAAGTTACATATGAAGACCATGCACACCACAACCATCAATTTGCCTATTTTACCAGTGGCTTCTTGCAGGTTGCCTGGGTGTCTAATGCCTAGACCTTATGGACTATTGGTTTGTTTCACAGTCTCTCCTGCTAGGCCATCAGTTTCAGACAGATCCTTTGCTAAATCCTCCAGTAGAATTTCCGCTTTCCCTGATTTGCCACAGTAATTTCCAATTTCTGGCTGAACACTTGCCTTTTAAGTTCCACATTTTCCTTCACCTTGTATTAGAAAGAGAAACAGTAGATAGCAAAGAGTATGTTGGGTCATTGCAGTGTCCTCTGATTTATTCACATAGACAGGAACTCGAACATCCATGGTCGGATTTCCACTGTTAAAAATTGGTGGTCTGGCTTTGCTTCCATTAAAGCCTTGGGAGCAGACTTTTTAATGGACTTCAAATCAGTCACATTAAAAATTGTAATCATGATTCATGTTGGTGTTCAGGTTTAATATTGGAATTACTGTGCAAGCCTCTTTGGTCTATATCCTCAAGGAACTGAGGCACCATCTTATTCCCTATCAGATATACTTTCTAAGAATCTCACATATGAAATTGGAGGCCAAGCAGTCCTAAATGAAAAATTATCCAAATTGTTCAGAATTTTGAATGTAATAATAAGATAATTGCAAAGGAGTAATTTTTGAAGGAATGATGTGAATAGAAAAACCTAAATTGGGTCCATTACAATTCAGCTCTTTCAAAGCTTTTTGAAATTTATTTCTTAAATCATATAGCAAATCAGCAGCAGGATCAGTGTAGCATGGATAGTGTTACTGTAATATTAAATTCAGTTTGCTCTATATGTTACTGACATGATATATTTCAGGTTTTTTGTGTACTGACATAGTTTATCTTTGCAGTTGATACAGTTAATTACATTTTCAAGGAAAAGTATAATGAGCTTTATAACTTGGCAGAGAATTCCTAAGACTACTGAAATGGAAAAGACATTATAATATAAGTTGCCTGTGTAAGACATTCATTTTCACTGTATCTATTCAAGAAAATTTGGCATCAATGAACTCATAAAATCTGATGTTAAAATTTACATTATTAGACTTCAAAGTCAGCAAGCAGACAAAATTATTTAGTCATGGAGTTTCTCTGGGTTTTTTGTGGCATTTTTGAGATTGAAATAAATTGTTTACTTGACAGACAGGTGGCTGTAAAGTGATTACAGCTGATTTTAACAATATGTGACAGTAAGGGAAATTAGAGCTCATTAACATTCATTAGACCCAGTGTCTGCACCACTGATCAATGACTGGACTACTCCATGGCTTAAAATGCTTAATGATTCTTTGTTTGACAGGAACTAACTGCTACTGGAGGAAAATGTGGATGATCTGATAGCTGGCAGAGTGAATGTGGCCTGCACTTTATAAACGGAGGAAATGTGAACAACTGGGGAGCAGAATGAGTGCGAGAAGCCTTTCAAGGCTTGTGGTGATTGATAAACTATATTATGGTTGGCACAGACATTCTATGTTCTGCATAAGAGTGTTAGCATCTGACTGAGCAGAAAAGCAGGGGAAAGTGAGATTGTCTGTGTGATTAGGTGAAGGTAATCAGCCATCTGTTAGGCATAATGCACTTACTAAAGATGAAGATAGAAAGCATATGTGTGCTTGTGCTTACACAGGATCTCTAACCTTTTATACCAGTATCCATGACAATATAAGACTGTATATAAAGAATTAACACAAGGCAAAAAAATATGCTCGATTCATCTATTTTTTTTCTCCCACCAGAAGGAATGCAAGCTGGTAGCTGCGTTGTGTAGTTCTTAAATGTGTCCTTCAGCAGACTGAAAGAGTAGCTTTTGAAGCGGCAGAAATAAATAATTTGAGGAGTATTTTTAGAAATAATGGTATCATAACTCGCGGTCTGATTGTGACAATAAAAATAAAGTTATGCCCTGCAAATGTTGAAAGATGAACCTTTTATTGATCAGGATATTTGACATTGCATTTTCATCTGTTCACCTGCAAATTTAAAATCAGCTGGTTTGTACAACTATTCTGGGTACAGAAAAGGCTTGGTTTAGAAGAAAGCTGAAATGTGATTTAGTACGGCTTACCCACCTAAAACTGTTATTGATGCTACCAGGATTTTTCTGATGTAGAAAAGGAGACTGAGCACAGCTTTTAAGTTTCATTAAAAAATTTTGGCAGCGATAGAGGTCCTGCTTAGAAACAAAATAATCCCTTCTTTACCTCATTGCAAAAATTATTTTTGCAAGGTATAAAGATTGCCTCGAAAAAATTTATTCAATTTTAATATGTGTTCTAGCACTTATTGTAGTGGTTTACAATTCACAATTTGTACATCCTACAAAATCTGGAAAAACAAAATTCTCCAGAAATATAACAAAATTTAAGGCCAGCATTTACATCATAAATATCAATATATGACCCCAAAGTATTGTTTAACTTGATCATCCCTTCTTATCCCGTTTTTTTTAGCAGATGTTTTAAGTCTGCTATGCGACAGCTTGCTACATTGTTCTTAAATACCCTTTTCGAATTTAAAATTAAAATTGGTTTTACTAAAATTTATCGTACGTCCCTTATGGTACGTTATGCAAATAGTGGAACTGATGGGGATTTCCATGCTCTATCTTGCTGGTTGTACCTTCCATATTTCAGTATGAAATTGTTCTAAATATTGGAGGAGAAAGGATACAGCTAGAGGACAGTAGATGCAACTGCCCCTATGAGAATGGAGTGGAGAATAGACAATTGGGTCCTCTTCAGTGGCTGGTGGCTTCACAAAACTTCATGAATACAAGGCTTGCACGTGGTCAGTAATCCAAAAGGCAGAACTTCTGATCAAGAGTGTTTCGGCAAGTTTTATGACTCCTAAATTGCGTAAAATAGATGTGTCTATGAGGTTGGCTGCTGCTGCTGGGCCTTGTTGTTTGCTACTTCGTACTTCAACATCAGAATTTTGTAAAAACACCTCTGCACTGGGGATTTTCCTATTTTCCTGCCATACGCAGGGCATGCCGGTGCCCGCAGGGTGCCCTCCCCGCGCCCTGTCCGCGCCGGCGGGACGAGGCAGAGCTGCCGCTGCTGCTTCGCTCCCGGGGCAGAGGCGCTGCTGCGGGCGGGAGGTGACGCGGAGCTTTCGGTTTCTCCGGTGATTTTAGGAGCTCAAGTGTGACCGCCCTCCTTCAGTGCCAGTGTTCTTGGAGAGCGCAGGAGGATCTTTCTTTTGTCCTTCCTCGCAGCGTAGCTGGATGATGATGCTTTTTTATTCTGCCAAGAATCAGTTTAAAGAAATCTGTGTCCTAGTGTTTGGATTCAGTCATTTCCAGCTGCAAGTTTCTCCTTTCAAGCATTTGTGAGCTTTTTAAAGCTTTCACAGGCCTTACTAATTCGTATCCACAGAGTATTTTATTACATTTGCAGAATTTTAATTTTTTTTTTTTTTTTAAGAATGTGAAAAGAATTATTTATTTTAAAATTTCTCCACATATTCTTAATTGAAGCGTTGCAACTTCTTCTGATCTGGCAGAAAGGAAAGAATTTAAAGGACTTGACTGTAAGAGCTACTAGGATTAAGGAGGCATTAGCTGTAATGCTGGAGAGCCACTCTTAGAGAGTCAAGCACATCGTAACAAAAAACAGGTCAGCAGGTTCCTAATGGTTGCTAATTGCACACTCAGTGTGTGAAAGCTAGACGTGCACTCTGCATGCAGCATGGGCTAGCTTTTGTTTGCTTCTGCAGGAGCATGTTTTCATTTCTGTTTGCTAATTGCTTTACTAGAGCTGAGTCATACTGCAAAACTCTGTAAGAGTGCCAGGGGTTATTTTATGTGAAAAACTACGAAGCAAGCACTGCTCTTCCTGCGCTTTGGTATCATTTAGTGATTCACAACCAACTGTTTTGCTGATCGACATGTTTAACAATAAACATGCAGAAACAAGGACCACATGTGTTTCACCAAAATTTCGTTTTCAGGAGGAAATATTGTAAAAAAAATGTTTTAAATATTGAGATCGTTTTGGCTGTTAGAACAGATGAATTCTATGCTTTAGAACTGGGGCTATGATCAGCAGTGTCTAAGACAAAAATGTTACTACACTGATTTTTCTAACAGTATATGTTGAGTATATCTGGCACCAGAGTTTAAGCTGAAAAATGTAGGCAATGTAGAGAGATGAACTTAAAAAATACTCAGCTCCCTGAAATGTTAATTTCATCTGGCCCTGCTGCAGAACTTTTTATTTAACACCATTTAATTTGGAATTTTTCAAACTTTGAACTAAAAGACTTGGAAATTTTACAGCAGGCACTGAAAATATTTGCATTCTTCTTTCATTCCCTTTGCTTGATTGCACTGATAGAAAATTTTGTTCTGAAGTGCCAAATTAATATTTAGTAATAATATTTAGCATAATTTAAATATATTGTTTTGTGAACATGTAGATGTGCAAACGCTGATTTACTAGGTAGTGGAGGGGTAGGAAATAAAATCAAATTAACATAAAATATAAAATTTTTGTCCTTCCTGGCTATGATAAGTGAAATTGTCACTGGGTACTTTGATACTCTCACTGCCTGCAGGAGTAGTCTTTAGATGCTGAGACTCCGCGTGAAATATTTAGGAATATAACTCAGTAGTCAAGTATAGTTGATTTAATAGTGAAAGGCACTGTTTTTTCTACAATCTTATAGCTTTTGTGTTAAGTAAGTAAAGTTGTTTTGGGTTGGTTTTTTTTTGGTTGCTTGTTTTTGGTTTTGTGGTTTTTTTGGTTTTTTTTTTTGTTTTTCTTTGTTTTTTTGGGTTTTTTTTTAAATGCATAGGGTTTATGGCAGCCTTCTTCTTGTGTAGGACACATGTAAGTAGAACACACAGAAGAAGAGGTACAAAGTAAAATGTTTCACTTATTTACATTTTCCAGTGGACCTCATAAGTGTATATTGATGACACAGAACTTGGGCTTCCATAAAGACACTTTGTAAAATGGTGTTTTAATTTTCGGTATATATTTTCATATTTGGGATTATTATATCTACATTTTGCTAGTGTTGTTGCTTATTGCAACTGTTCTTAATCTAACAAAACGACCAGAATTTAAAATTCAAAATGAAAATCAATAAATCAACCAAGTGTCCTCAATAAGTGCTTCAAGTTTGCCTGCAAATTTTTTGTTGTACATGATCAATAGTAGAGTTGGAAATTTAAATAAATCTTGAAATAGTCTGTGTTTAGTCTCAAATTTCAGGCCAAGGAATATGTTCCAATATGTACTAGCTTACAAATACCAGTTTTGTATTAACTTGTGGAGTTCAGCAAAGTTCTGCTGACTTTGTCAATGCTCATTTATTTGTATTGCAGTTGTAGAAAATCAGAATGTATTTTTCATTAATGAAAACTACAGTTTCCAAGGCGATTGGAAATTAGATGAGAAATTACAATTGGAAATGGCTATGAGAGAAGTGCAGTATTCGTTATTTTTCTCGTGCAAAGGCCTTGTTTGTTCAAATAAAAAAAGTTATTTTGAAAAAATCTATTCAGCCTTGAACTTCCAGTATAAATTTTTAGGGTGAAGAATTTATTTAGATGTGCAATACATCTCAGACATTATCATTTACTCCTTGTCTTTGAATACTTTGTTGCTAAATTTGGTCTTAAAACAGCAGCGTGTTTTCTTTTTATCTTTGCAGCTATTTTTGAAAGAAGTATGGTTTAGACTTTCACATGTTAGCCATGGATGTAGCACTTTCTCCCATGAGAACACAAGAACTGGATCCGATGCCATCTGATGCCTCTCCCATGCTCATAAACATGACTCCTACAGTGGAACAAGATGGGGAAGGGGATGTCATGAAGGACCTTGACTCTGGCCAGCAGTATGAAAAGCCTCCTCCTCTACACACTGGGGCTGATTGGAAGATTGTCCTCCACTTGCCAGAAATTGAGACCTGGCTTCGGATGACATCTGAAAGAGTCAGGGATCTGACCTACTCGGTCCAGCAGGACTCGGATAGCAAGCATGTGGATGTGCATCTCGTACAGCTGAAGGTATGATGAAATTTATATTACAGACTTCTCAGTGAAGGTGTCTCAATCAACTCTGCCATTAGTAAAATAAACAAAAGGGCTTTTCCTAACTGCTGAAGTGTGTCTGACAGCCTGTGTTAAAAAGTGAATCAATCCTTTTAAGGGAGATAATAGAAACCACTTAATTATCAGATTTTTTTCAATGTTATTTGCTCATCACTTAATTCAACAGTCATAACCACATTCATGAACATACTCACACTCCAAAAGTAGGTAATAAAACAGTAGCAGTAACCTGACTGGACATCTCACAGGTGCCCAGAAATATTCCCAGTGATTTTAATGGGCTTCTATACCTAAAACTCCCAAATAAAAGTCCAACAAAATTCCAACAGAGGCACTCATTTGAAAAATATGCAAGTTTCAGAGGTAGTAGGATACACATGTGATCTAATGTCTGGCCTTTCAGTTATGGAAAGATCACATTGAAGTCTGAATTCAGGTAGAACTGCATTAAAAATTTTAAATATTAAAAAGTTTTTCTCAGATTTTTTTCAGATCAGAGACTTGGTGAGAAATATGAAGTGATGAGAGTTGAACAGTAAAAACCAGTAAATCAACATTTTTCCTTTCTTTTTCCAGCAAGAAAATGCATTATCAAGACTGGAATTTGTCTCCCAAAACCGTGGGTTTTTTTAAGCTTTAAGAGCAACAATCTCCTTCCAACCCAATGATTGAACTCAAGTTTCTTTAAACAATTATCTCCGTCTTGGTCCCAGATCTAATTTTTGCTAAATCATTAAAGTTATTAAGGAAATTCAAGGCAATGTTCAAATAATTAGTGCCTGGGACCGTAAGTGTATGTTCATTTGCACGGCCTGGTTTGCTGCAGCAGATGAGGCACGCTTTTGAAAGGCGGCAATCTCCAAAAATAGCACAAACGTTATCTCTTCAGACTGAGCTGTCTTCTGAGTTGCATTCTGAGGCCTGTTTATGTGAACATAGTCTTCCTTCATACTCAGTGCAATGGTATTTTATTTGTGTTTATTTTAGGACTGGACCTGCAAGCTGTCTTAAAATACAACACTGTATACTAACACTGACCAGGGTGATTGTACCGTAATCAGTCCTAAGCAAATAGAGAGTTGATCTTGATTTTTTAAGGGTCCCAACATTTTTCTAAAAAATTTAGGGTAGACATTGCCAGCTTTTGACAAAATCTGCAATGTGCAGTAAATTTTTAGCAGATCCTGTGAAAAGGTATTTCTGCAGTCAGACTTGGGAAATCTTGCTGGACTTGGTGCTAGTTCTGATCTGGAATTGCTTGTGTCTGTATTAGTGCAGCTCTGAGCTGAAACTGAAGGTCTGTGGAGCTTGTGGGTGGTGTTTGCACCCAGCTTTGGGCTGGTTCAGAGCACAAGCAGAACTGCTTACGAAATGAGAATATTCTGTACATACAGCTCACCCCCATAAGTCCACTAATACATTTTATTTATAAATGGAAGTCAGTGAATGGATAGCATTCCTCATGGCTTTTCTTCTTTTTAGAGTTTATTTGTGAAGTCACACGAGTCAATGGGAGTTCATAAAATACTTTCCTAAGGGTTTTGTCTATGTAAACAAATGAAGCAAAGTTTTAACAAGCACATTAGGAATACAGACCCTCTGTAACCTGCTGACCTTTAAATCTGTATACAGACAAAAAGAAATATAACTGTAGAAACGAGTGTTGTGAAATTATTTTATATAGTATAATATAATACAGACTTTAGATGTATTTTGAATAGTTTATCTACTATGTAACTAATGAAACCTAAGCAAAAGCCAAAACAAAACAAAAAAATCCAAACCAAACAAAAACCCAACTATAACTTCATACAGATATTTTTTTTTCTTCTGTCCTCTGATAATATTCCTGAGGGGCTGCTTCCAAATGATGTGTGTCCTTCTGCAACTGTTGTGCCCAGGCTTGATAGTGTGAAGCTTGACTGTTGCTGTGGAGACTGGAAAAAGTGTTTCACATATCTCTCAAACAAAACCTACCAGTTTAGTATTTTCTTTTTTTCCAAACCAGCAGGAGATGGTTGATTCAAGTTCATCTTGTAATTCACTCTAGTTCCCAATTGCCTTTCCCACAATATGTTTTTTTCACCTCACTCTTGCCCATTTTATCTGTGAAATTATACATGTAGGATTTTACCTTTGTCCATTATTAAACTTTTTTTATTTTATCTCATTCCACATCTCCTCCAAGCCCATTAATTGTTTTCATCTGCAAATTTAAGAAGTCTTCTTTCTGGTCTTTTGTCCAAATCATAATGAGAAAAATGAGTTATACAGACTCTGGATAAAAGTGTATAACATAATGGCTTCTGAATATAATTTTCAAAATGCAAATGTAGCAGTAAGACAAGCAATTTTTCATTTTCTTGTAGTTTTTTTTCCTCAGCCAGGAGATGTCTGATTCCATTTTCATGAAGCTTTCTATTTGTTTTGGTTGCTTAGAGTTGATTTCCTTCCTCTGGCTGTCAGTTGGCTTGTGGTGATAAGAGTGGTTTGAGGATCCGGGCCATAGCAGACTCTTTATATTATTCCTTGGAAAAATTGCTCAGCACACAGATCATCTCTTTCTCTTGTGAAAATTTTCTCAGTATCTCAGTTGCAGATCTATCTGTGCTTCTGCTCTTTCTGTAATCAAGAACATTGCTTCTTTATTGTGGCTTGTTCCCTAGGGATTTTGGTGTTTGCTGCTAGTCTCTTTCCGTGCTACATGAATTAGGGTTTTACTAACCACCACTGATCCTTTGAAAATACTTGTCTCACTTTTGCAATGTCCTTTCTCAGAACTAGCCACATAGCATGAGTGGGAGGTTTTCCTTATATTGTCCCTTGGGAAATTTCCTGGAAAGCTCAGCTTCACATGAGTGCTCCAGGAAGATAGTTGAAACGTAACTCTTCTGATTCCAGAACGCCCTATTTTAGTCATTCATCTGGCATCACTCTGAACTCAAGCTGTTCTGTGATACATTTGCATCTCTCTAACACATTCAGTGTAGCTGTTATCAATTGCAAATATTGTAAAAGAGATTAAAAAAATTATGTTTTTGCAACAAGAATTTATAGAAGTGCTCTCTTTGTCCTTGTATTGTCTTAAACAGTTGAGATGCTTTCATGATCCATTTAGTTTTTTATATTTTTAATAAAATATATTTGCTTTTACAGCAAAATCTTTCTTGGAATCCTTCTGAGGTATAACCTGGATTCTTCTGCTTTATATTATATCCCTTAACTCTCACAAGGAAGGGTCTACTGTTTCAAATGATTGATAACTGCTTTCCATCTTTTTGAAAAAAAAGGTAACTTGGGATGACCTAGTATAACCTTCTGTATCTGAGGTGTCTGTTAATTTCTAACTTATTTTGGAGTAAAGCACTCCATCACTTCTTTGTGACTTAAATATCTGAACCATATATTATATATTGACATCGAAACAAACACAATTTATGCTGTGATAGTGTCTCTTTTGCAGACCATAGATGTTTTCTCTCTTTCCAAGTAGAGAGATTTCAGTCATCTTTTTCCAGGATACCTGGGTCCGTCTCAAACATCTCTTGACTGGATCTCTCGTCTTTTCTCTTGACTCCTACCAAAAAAATTTCATGAATTTTGGATAGAGATCAAATATCATGTAACCATTATCCTTTCACTATCTCTGTTTCTATGTTTTGAGGGACACAGAATTTTTAGTTGCTCTTTTTCCTTGAATTTAAATTTTGGGTAAGAGGAGAGTGTGAGAAATTATCAAAACAAGATATTAAAGTGTATTAAACTCTAATATATCTGCAGTTAGATACAGGTTATTCCTTTCTTCATTACATTGTGAGCATTTTGAAGAAATGTAAAACCCAGGGTAGAGTAGATACCTTTCTCATTCCCTCCTCTTTAATTAGCTTTTTCTAATCTTCTGAGTAGTTTAGTTTAGTAGGCCTACATATTTAAATTTTCACTCTTCTCCTGTGGCCTGAGCATACTCCTTGATTTGGAAAACGTCAAAATGGAAATAATGTAATAGCAGAAATTAATCTGTGTTTCTCAAGTTCTATCTGGTCAAACAATCCATTGCTTAGAAACCTTCTAACATGTCTGGCAATTCTACAGTCTTGCTCAGATGGAAGTTTTTTGGAAAAAAATGTGGCTTGTTTACCACATCTTAATGTGCTTTACTACAATAATAGCACACCTGTAAAAGTTGTCTTGGTTTTGTAGCTGTTAGGCTAACCTCTCTTCTGTCTAAGAGAAGAAAAATCACTTTTTCCACACCCCTCAAAAATTGCCCTAATCCCTTGCTATGTGTTGTCAAACAAACAGAGGCTAGTGCTCCCTTCTGTGCAGAGTGCAATCCTGGATGTGTTGGACATGCTGCTCACTTGCCTACCAGGTCAGTGCCTCCAATGAGGAAAGTGATGATCAAGTCAATTTTCTAGGTACTAATTAAGTTTAGAAATTAGGTACAAAGTTGTTTGTAAGGATTTATGGTAGTCTGAGTTCAAAAATGCAAAATTTTCGGCAGCAGAATACTTTCACTGAAATGAGCAACAGGGGTATTCTTGTGGTATTTAGACATCTACAAACTAATTGGCAACTGAGCAAGATGATGCAGGGCTGTGCTTTGTCTGAACACAGAAAGAGCATATGTATTTTACTGGAGATTCAGCTGCCTTCGAAAGAAAGCGGGATCAAATTAAGATAGAAGGCTGCTGGTTAGAATAAAATAAGAAGCTCCAAGAATTGGGAGCTAATAAAAAGTGGAAAAAATTGAGAAGCAATGAGAAATTCCTATCTGTTTCTGAGTAGAGAAGAGAGTACTACTTTGGTTAGTCTGCTGTTATGTATGTGTCAGGGGAATAAAAATAGCTAAAAGCTGGAGCAGACTAAACTGGTAACCCCAGTGATAATGGAAGATCTGGCTTGCATAATTTATCAGGATAAATGAATAATTAATAAATGTTGCAGACAGCATTCTGGACTCTTTTAAGCTTGGACTCTCTTTCTGAAGAGCCAGGAAAGGTGACCAATAAAAATTGTCGGAATTAGTGTTCTTGTGATAAAGGGATTTGCATATTCCTTGGAGAGGTAGGACATCAGCACTGGATATTCCTTCTGGGCTTGTGCAAAACAGATTAAAAAAAAATAAAGAAAAAAGGAAAGGCATATGTTGCCTGATAGACTCATTTGAGGTCCATGTACATGGCCGTTGGAAAGGAATTTTGAACAATGTGTGAAGTATCTGAGCCCTCCCCTTAATGCAAGGGACAATATGAACACCTCCTTTAATCAGCTAGAGTTTCTACAAAGCAAACCACTAATGACACACTGAGCAAAAATTCTGCAACCTGTGACATTACTTCCAAGGATAGAGATGCATTCATTAGTTCTGAGTGACGTATTTGGACATAGAAGGGTGATGTGTAATTCAGGGACATTGTAGATAGGAGTACAGTAGCATCTGCAATGCTGTGGAGGTCTTAAGGTTGTCCTAAAATAGACATTTGGATTGTTCCGCAGTCAGGAGACTTGGAAGAAGAAAGGTGAATATTTGTCTGTGATGAGGAAAAAAGTGGGTCTTCTGCCACTCTCAGTTTCTTCTAGTTCTAAAATAAAAGCTCTGCAAAATCTCACTTTCATTTGGATATTTACACTTTTGAAATATATACTTATTCCAAAATTTCTCTTTTACATGTCAGCAATACATGAATGCATGTAAATGCACTTCGACCCAACACAATTATTATTTCTTCCTCTCCTCTCTCCATATTACTTTACATTAAAATATGGTAATACAGGCTGTAGAAAATGAACTAATAGGCTCTACCAACAGTCTCTGGAGAAATATTAAAGTGACTATAAGATTCCAGCACAGATGGTACTTATTACAGTCTCCTCTAGCCTATATCCTAGTCTGACTCAAATACAAATGTTTACTGGATACAATGCTGCAATGATACAAATAGTTTTCATTATGAGGAAAAATTCTGTATGTCAAGTCATCGTGTAAATTCATTAACAAAAATATTTGCTGAGAGAATGTATTTTGTTATTTTGTATTTGTGTATGTGATGATAATAACACATACTGATGTTCAGATTTCCTGGAAAACCCTACGTTAAAACTATTCCAATGGTGTGAGTAAGATTTAGTGTTGTCAAATTTTAAAATGACAGGTCATTCACATCATATAATTATTTTTATTCAAAAGTAAGGATGCCAATGGGATTTTTTATTATGAAAGTTGTGACTTTGTTGCAAGAATTTTTTTAAATGAATATCTACGCTAATATATATGTCTGTGTAAACAAAGGCGTAAGCACAAAAGCAGTGCCACATAAATCATAGTGGTGATTTTTTTCTTGATGATTTTTTGAGTCTATATGTTATGAGGTAGGACAATATGATGTATTATAAGAGTCACCTATTTCTGATCTGCATTGTGAACTATTATGTTTATAGGTGTTTTCTTGCTTTGCATATTTCGGTATTCCGTGGATGTATTTCTTATTAGTCCTTATGCTGGCCGGGTTTGTTACATTTTCAACTTACAATTACATGTCACTTTTAATAGATATCCAAAAACTGTAATATGGCATAAGGGAGCAGTCACAGTCAGGCACAGAAAATTGCACAAAATGGAAGGAATTTTCGGTTTGTTACATTATGTTTAAAATTTCCTTATGAGCTTTCATTATGGGAGAGTTGACAGAAGAAATTTCAGGCTATTGGATGATTGCCGTCTGAATGCCAAAAATGCAACATGAATGTCTCAGTAACATAACAAACTTGCGTTTTAGTAAGAACAGGTTCTGAAAGTTAGTGATTTTTAAACATTCTTGGATATTTGCCTCTTGCATCATGTGAATTATTCCTCAGAATGAAATCCTTTTCGTAAATAACCATTAGAAACCCTGCAGTGAATTGATATGATTCCTTCATATATCAGCAAAGCAAAAAGGTTCTGTGTATTTTCCTGTGGAGAAGGCAACGTGTCTGTATAGCGACACTTATGCTTTTAATTGAAATGTTGTTGTACGCATAGCAGCCACCTTGTGACTGAGGCGTGGGAGGTGCCTTCTGGAGGATTGAGATGAAGTTCATGTGACCTTGCCTGAGCTTGATCTGTCTGCTTGGGGCAGTCTGGGAACCATACTGGACCCTGACCTTCTCTTAAGGATTGCTCTGCAGCTTGCCCTTGTTGTTTGAATCTAACAAATACAGCTGGATGGCAAGTCTGGGCAGGAGCCTGGGTTCAGGCTAGTGTCTGACTGACACTGTAGATGTAGTGATGTCATCTGATTCAGAAAAAGGTTGTAAGTAAACAAAAGATTCTTTTTTCATGGCTTGTCTAATGCTTTTTTGATTTGTATGTAAAAAAGCATTAGCAGGATTACATACATACATCCAAAAATGACTTGAAAATTTTGATGTGTTCCATTTCTCTAGTGAAATTGTGCAGAATTATAGACTGATGAACAAGTTTTCTCTTTGAACAGGAGCTGACCCATTTACAATGGACTGTGAAGAAACAGGGAGAAAAAGGAGAACAAATACCTGCCAGTTTCTCCCTGTATATGATTTCCTGGAGAAAGACAGTAGTTTTCATGTAGTCAGTTATGATTCTCTATCTTGCATTTCAAAAGATGGAGCACTTCTTTTTTTGGAAGTGTTTCCATCTCTTTTTGGAAAACACATATAATTCAAAAGGCATAAAGCAGCACTGCATTACAGCACCACTACTACAGCAATCATAGCACTCCAAAGTTCTGACAGATCATTTATAAGTTTTCACAAAATATAAAATCTACTGAATGTAGTAGTACATTGCAATTTCCCTTTCCTGCTGAGCAATGTACTTACTTTTCATAATCTGTATTAGCTGAGAAAATGTATCACAAAGATGTCTGAGCTATATTCTTTTATTCTCTTCAGTTGGCTCTGCAGCCATACATGCCCTTTGCTGTGGTTCCATACTTCAAAAGGGACTTGAAGCAAGCTTCAATACATATTCTTCTCTTTTGGTGTGGCCTTTCGTCTCTTTGTGTTGAGATGAATGCATTTGCTTGTGATAACAAACACTGCAGATATTCCACAGGCGAGAAAGCAAGTTTCTTCAGAGTAGGTTCTGTAGGTTTAATCATAGTTTATCTGCTAATGTAGAGGGAAAAGATGATTTTATATGTGCATTTCCAGTGTGACTGTGATCTGACATGATGAAATATGTTATTTTTATAACCAACAGACATATGTGGGCATATATATTCGTAAGTATATTTGTAGTACCGTAACAGAAATACAGTGCCACTGCTGCCTCAGCATTTGCATATGCACTTATTCCTCATGCATTTCTGGTTTTTCTCAAAAATTCTTCTGAATTACCTGCCCTGTAATACTAGAGCAACTATACAACAGTTCATTGTAGTGCACCTTTAATGTGTGTGAGTGTAAGACCTCTGTGTTTGCAGCTCGCCTTGAGCTTCATAGGTATTGAGGGGTTACTCTGTGTCTATATGTCTGTTTATACACTGACAGAATAAAATCTTCTGACGACAGAGTACGGTTAGTACCCTTTGGGAAGAAGTAATTATAGTCAAGGAGAAATGTTATATTTTAAATCATCCCAAGTATCTGTACTTTTGAATAAAGTATTCAAAAGACCCACCAAAATAAAGACATAGAATCATATTTTAAGACCATTAAGCTGTGTGGGGTGGGCAAAGTGGTTTATACACCACGTAATTGGCTTGTATGAAAGGTGTGGCTGACATCTCTTTCTACATCTCAGCACTGTTGAGCAGCTGAGCAGAAAAAATCATGAAATGGAAGTCTGCAAAATCATTAATGAATGATGCTCTAAAATCATAGAGCTGAGGTACTAAACTGAGCATTCTGACTTGCTCTTCCACAGTTATATTGAGGAAGCAAGCAAGGCTAGAATCCTTTTAATTAAATCCAGGATTTTTAGGCAATAAATGAATTTCACAATCTGGACATTTAAGAATATTATCAGATATTGTAAGACTCATGATAAAACAAAGGGAAGAGGGATATTTCCATGGGCAATTGTAGGATTTCTACAGACATTGTACCACTGAAGCTAGTTTATGTTTTCTTTGCTAAAGTCGTCTGCACTTCTTTCATACAGTATTTATGGGGACTTCCTGAAAGCTGAGATGCCTGGTTTAACTGTGAAGAAAAAACAGTTTGCTACACATTTGTTTATCTGTTATCAGGTACAGGATCTCTTTTTCACATGGGACTAGGATCCTAACTTGAAATAGATAATTTTGATACATTGGATTAAAATATCAACTTTTACACAGTGCATTACCAGTAAATATGGGTAACCTCCTATGTATTATTAGAAATATAAGCTTCTCTTCAAAGGGTACTTTAAGTATCCGCCTTGTTTATGAACCTAGACCAGCAGTTCAGTATGAGAGATTAAAGCAGAGGTAAATAGAAGAACACATGGGAAGGGAGCCAATCTCTTTTCTCCAACTGAACATTGCATTTCTGGTTACAAGTAGGATTGTCTGCTTTCAAAACACCTCACAAAATACTGGATGCTGTATTACTTTCAAACTTCAGGTAGAGTAAGTAGTGCTGAAAACATGGGTTTTTTTTACGACATTACAATTTAAGTTATATGCTTTTGATTTTCAGCTGAGATCTACAAGAATATCTTCCCTGTCTCAAATCTGTTCAAGATTCGTTTTTTGATCCTAATTATGAATGAAATATTTATAGTATCTCTCAATGTCTGTTTTATCTTCCTTTTTTTTTTTTTGTTTTCACACTAATGAATCGCTAAATCACCAAACTAAGCATTTGAGCAGCAAAGACTTTGTGGTGATCTCCACTGCAATTCAAATTACTGTGCTCAGGTTTGTAGTTACAGTATCTGGGTGTGATCTGTGAATTTTGACCAATTCTCAATTATTATTAGATGGATTTTCTTTGCTATTGTGTTATCTTATATTGGAGACAGCAAATCAGAATGAAAGAGCCACACCTCTAAGTTATTAAAGAGGTTGCTTGAAAATTACCAAAGAAAGACCTGTGTTGTATAGGTGTCTTACTTCTGAAAAAGACATTTTCCTCAATTCACATGAATACATGTTGGTGCAGATTGGCTTGGGACTTTTACTTGTTAGGTTGCAAATTGTGTTCTAATTGTTGGTTGCCAGCTCTATTTTCCAGCCTTTCTCCTCTGTTTTATTTACCTTTCAGCTATGTTCAGGTTCTCTCTCTCAAAGATTTTGTCTTTCAAAACCCCTATCTGATTCCTGTCCTTTTTAATTTTCTTCTTCCTGTTTGTCCCTCACTGAAGCACAATGCTGAGTCATCTGCTGCCATGCTGAATTGCTGCTTCAAAAAGCTGTGCTTTCTTTCCTAACCTGGGCCAATGTCACGCTCTGTTGAGAGAGCAGGAGCCTGACAGAGCACAGGTTTAAGAATACTTACTGCATTAAAAATTAAGGAGGGAAGTAGATGACAGCACTGTGCTCTACACATGGGCCTTACTTCTGTGTAGAGCATTTTTTTTTTGAAATCTGGTCTTGTGTAATGTCTATGACCATAAAAGGGTAAAGAAAAAAATTCAGTTTAAAGTGTATTATACCTTTTCTAGTATGCTCAAATCAATGAGTGCATAGGTTATTAGGGTGCAGGACTTGTTTTGCTTCAAACACTTTTGAATATGGTCTTGGTATGTTCCTGCAGCAATCCAGGTTGTCAGCAGCTGGCTTTGTGTTGACACACAGTCCTGCATTACTAGAATCTGACCTTCCTGATTTTATTGGAGGTTTTATTCTTAGTTTTGTTTGTTCCCTTATTAAAGGTGAAGATTCAGTTGTTATAATTGAATGAATGATGATTTTGTTGCCTTGATGATTGAATAATTTGTCCTTGAATAAGAAATACAGCTTTTAGCATTTATAGAAAGGAGGTGATTTTGGTAGTGAAATACTGCAACTGAGGAGTAACTACAAATTAGACATCTACAAGAATTTCTAGGGATTCTGCATTAAATGGGAATTATTAAATAGTTCAATTCTTCTTTGAAGACCTCACTTCATGAAACTGTTCCTGGCAAGTGGACTTTTCTCTCTTACAGAACCAGTTGTAATTGGCAAATTACCCAGTGCATGGAATTCTACTTATCAGGGCCAACCGAACAGGAGAAATAATAATAATAATAATAATAATAATAATAATAATAATAGTACAAAAAGTAAAAATCTTTGGTTTTAGTAATATAAAGAAAGCCAGGAAATGAATGGACATTTAGGATGTAGTTTTGCAAATGTTCACATAGGCAACTTTATACTCCTGGGAAGCTGCTGAACTGTATGGAACTACAGAAATGGGGAGTTTAATAACACATTTGAATGACCTTTTAACGTGTAAATAACATATTTGTAATGTTGTACTTTGTTTAGTTATTTCGGTATTTATTTCATTGTGTTTCTATTAGAAAAATTACTTTCACAGGTACAAGTTTTGTGTTGTATTGTAGGAAAATCTTTGCTATTTGTCTTCTTGGTTCACTGTATAAGACAAAATAGGTAAGTCATAAGCTTAAAAACATTACTTTGTGGGTAATTAATTGCGTTTATTATGTATGTCAATTTTCTTCTTCTTTATTTCTATCCTTACTGCATGGGCAAGAAAACTACACAAAGCATAGTGTCCTACAAAGTTAGAATTTATGTTAAAACAAGGCGAAAAAACCCCCCAACAAAACAACATGAAAACCCACATAGTCTATCCTGGGCGATAGTCTTGAGTAACATGTTTAGTAACTTCAATATTAAAAAGAGCAGTGAGACATTTCAGATCCAGAGGATTTCAGAGGCAGCAGGGTCTGCTGCAGCTGTGCTGCAGCACCATCTAGCGCTGTAGGAGCTGCCCAGCTGCTGCCCGTGCTGCTGAGGAGGGAAAAAAGAAAAAGGGAGGGATGGGAAAGGGAAAAGTTTGCTGTCATATGCACAGAACTTGGCAGCATTACAAATAGTAATTTGCAAGTTTTTAAAAATATTTATCTGAAAAAAAATTTCTAATGTTTCAAGTTTAGCATGCTTGCAAAATAAAATGCTTGATCTTGTAGTGGTAAAGCTGACATAGAACCCCCAGAGAAATGTGTGTGCATTTATGTACATATATTTATAAATACATATACTCTTGCTACCTCAAAACATTAAATATCGACAGTGAATTTCTGCTATTTCTCTATGTCAGAAAAATACCAATTTGGTAATATCACTAACAGTAGACAGTGTTTAAATTAAGGGTATCCCTGAAGATGAAGATACCTATAACCCCAGACCTTTCTACTTGGACACAAAATTGAAGCTTCTTCAGGTTTGCATGGGTCACTGGGTAAATTAATATTTTAGTTTGTTTTGCCTACTGTTTTGAAGTTGTTTACACGGCACACCCACTGTACGCTTGATAAAGTGCAGTCCTTACAGACACAATGTGACTTTTACTATGTTCAAAATAAACTGGCTGCAAAATCAGCAGTAAGAGCAAGTTATTGCAGTTCAACCCATCCATGAGACCACTGCTGTTATCACCCCTTCACTCTCCCAGGCAGCCCCTAAGGCAAGCTCTTTCTCTGTAACAGAGTGGTTCTCTTACTGTTTTGCTTACAGTTCACAATTTATTTAAATCCAAATGAGCACTTATATTTGTGGTGTTATTACAAAATCTGTTTTCTGGAAGAGGAGCAGACATCAATTTAACAACATCCTGGAAACATAATGTACCCAACATGATAAAATGTCAGCATGAGAAATGTCCTTATGCATTAAGGAGACTAATGGATTTTGTTTAGCTTCCTTTGAAAAGTTTATGACCATCTAAATATCTAATGTCTAAATATGTTTCTAAATAGCAACATGATAAACTCCTTTTATCCAAATGTACTTATCCTTCACTGAAAGAACCAAAACAATCCAAAACAAAACCAGTGAAAAAGATATAAAATAAGCTGAATTTGAAGCAGCTGATTATGAGAGCTGGCACGGATCTTCAAAAGTATCTGTGCTCTGTCTTAAAAATCTCTGTGTGTGCTTTCCCTTCCTTTCTTTCTGTCTATGAAGTCCTGTGAGAATTATTCACACATAGCACATACAGCTGTGCACATCAAATGCTAATAAGAAGCAATGTGAAATATGCAACAAAATACTGCACTGATTTTGCATGTGGGGTGAATAGGGGACTTCCAGTCCATTGAAGCAGTGATAAGACCAAGATTTTTGTAGGTTTTGTTTTCTTTCTGTTGCTTTGGAACAATACGTGCATTCATTTAACTACGGTATAAAACTGTTTGGTCTTTTGCACAGTTTCATTTCACTGCAACTCACATGGACTGAAAGAACAGCTGAATAACTAGATATGGAAAACTTACAGGTCATGAATATTGGATGTAACAGCTGTTTTCTTTAAAAAATTTGAATGGTGTAATCCCATTGCTTAGAAATGTCTAGAATGTGACAATCAGTTGTTTGGAATAGAAGAAGGAAAACCAGTTTTAGCCAGCCTTTCATTCCCTAGGAAAGACCATGTTTAGAGTTTTTCATTATTAAATCCTTCAGAGCGAAATCTAGAACTGTTTTTGTTTTATGAACTCAACATTTTTTATATAAAAGACTAAAAATGCAGTCCTTGTTCAACCTATTTATTCTATTTATTCTCTGTGAAATTTTAGAAATGGCAATTTAGAAAAAGGGTTCCTCTGCAGTAAACTTATTTACCTTTTGATTTGTCAGGAGGATGGTGAAATGTTATAGCAGAGAAGTCTGACTCCACTTAGAGTTTTGAATTGCAGTATATATCTTTAAATATGTCAACTTATACTTTGTAATGATAATGGATTGAGGATTTTTTAATAGGATACTAAGCTTGAATGGTGTGAGTGAAATCTGCAGCTCCAACTGTTTTCAGTTCAGTTGTTTGTTAGAATAACGAGGGAGTCAACATGTGTGTACACGAAGCAGGTCCATTTAATTCCTTGTTTTCTGAAAGAAATAATTCGAAAGTGTAGGGAGGAACAGATTAAACCTTCAGTCTCTGCTGTGTTCGTGGAAGATAGGCTGCTAATAGGTATGCAGTGAAAAAAGTGATTCTCAATGAAACTCACTTTAAATGACAGTAATGAAAATGCCAAAGGCAGTATTCACTGATGTTTCCTTTATCAAAAGGAGAGGTTAATGTCTGCTATCTCTCCTTGCCTCACATAGGTGCATTTCTTTGTGTAGTTATTCTGAAGATATTAAATAAATGCAAATATAGGCAATTGGACAAGCACTCGGGACAGATTTGTTATTAAACTTTAATTTTTAATTATGGAGGTAGACTGCAATAACTGTATTGTTAAAATTCATCTGCTTTGCTTTCAATCTATTTGTTGTTTCTAACTGAAATATTTTCCTTTTCTGTTTATAATGAAAAGGAAACACTTCTCAAAGGTGGGACACTTAGGGAAAAGTTTAGGTGAAATAATAAAACTGTCCATTAATTGAATCTTCATTAAGTTTGAAGATTCCCACTCCTGTATTTAGACTTGGTTATATTACCTGCAAGAGAATAATACCATCCTATTCTGGTATTTCAAAATCCACAAATCAGACTTTACCTTAAAAATTTTAGAAGAAGAAAAGACCACGCATCCAACACTTTTCTTGATACCCACCTTGAATTATTGTGCGTAGGTCTTTGATGTACTCCATGCATAGCTACACTTGTGTGAATTAGTAAATACCAAGTATAAAAGATATCTGAATTTTGGTCTCTTTTATTGCCATTGAGAATTACAGAAACGTAATAGGCTGTAAAGCACTTTTTTTTCAGTCATACACATTTGAGTCCCCTGTACAAAGTGGATACATGGAGAGAAAGCCTATTCTGCTTTTGAGAAGCTTTTCCAGGTGAAATTTACTTGCAAAATTTTAATTTGAATTAATAGATTTTTTTCCAGTGAAGATTTCTTTAACTGGAAAATTTGAAACTAGCTTAACACATCTTATCCAGGTCTGTTTGCTATACTCATAAAAAAATCAAGTTGGTTGTTAACAAGGACTGCATTTTTAGTCTTTTACATTAAAAATGCTGAGTTCATAATACAAATTTTGTAGGCTGTCTGGTTAGTAAAGGTTAGCTGAAGGGAAAGTGATAAAGGATAGTAAAGGTTAGCTCAAGGGAAAAAGCATAGGAATTAAACCTCAAGCAAAAGTGTGTAATTGAAAAATGATGTTACAAGTTTGAATTTAGAAGCCTTTCATATAATTTCTGACATTTTTCCCCCTAAAATAACTGCCAAACCCCTCATTATTAACAAATAAGTTAATAATAATAATAATAATAATAGATAATATTACACCACCATCCCCCTTCTGCTCCCCCCAGTAATTCTATTTAGACTGTGAAAGTCAACACAAGTGATGAAATCGATCATGGGTTGAGTGTTTGCATTTTACCTAACCCTTCCAAAAGTATTTGTATTTTTGGGAAAACATATGACTCATTCATTAATTCTAGCCTCAGATGTTTTCCTTCTGGCCTTCTCTATTTTACATCTCCAGAATAACTTGCTGAAAATGAGCCCCATTTTGCAGAGCTAGCAATAAAGATCTTTCAAAACACTTATGATGAAACCTTCCACCTCTGCTGAATTGTCCTCCTACTATGCAGTGTTTCGTTATTAACGTCAGATCATGTATATTATTCTGCTTATATTTCTTTCACCATGGTTTTATTTAGGATTTTTATAGTTTTCCTAATTAAGATGGTAGTCCATTTCCAACTCATCAGTAGACTACGTGCTTTTCTCACCCAGCTTGACTCATCTACTTCTCCCTCCTGGAATAGGGAGTGCAATCAGCAAGTAAAACTCTACCTAGTAATGCAAACAACATTCTGAGATGTGTTTCGGAGTTACCTGATATTCAAAGGAAATGGATTTCCTGCTATTAGGCAGGTATGAATCAAGTTTCAAAGAGAGAACTGAGCCACTGACCCTCAGTTATTCTGTCACAAGTTAAACCCCAAACCAGAGGAAATCCTTGTAGAACCACAGCATCTCAATGTATCATGCTATTGTTGCCTATAAATAAAATTGTGATTTTAATCTATTTCATATTGCCAAAAGGATACAATCTATTGCAGCCTGTGTAGCTACCTGTTTAAATACTAGCAGCTGATGAAAACTGACATTTTTCCTAGGAAAGATATATTATTTCCAGAACCAGAATTTTTTGAAGCTGAAAATGAAGAGAATTTCAACTGAAATGGTTTGAAATAATTTTGAGCAATGGTTTTTTTTAAATTTAGCCAGAAATCTTCATATACTGTTCAAATGACTTGAGTAAAACAGGTAATGCTGTGCAGGATATAATCTTTCAGCACAGAGCAAGCAACCTGGAAACACTGTTACAGTCAAATTTTTCTCCCCTCTACTTTGAAGTCAAAAGTCATAATCTGCTTTTTTACTAAGCACTGGAAGAACATATTTGCCTTACTGGTGATTTTACTGCCATTTTTCAATCAAATAATCTTACCCTAATTTTTTGAGACTTCTGCTTACTCCTACAGAGGTCAACCTATTTATATGTTCAGGAATGGATTTAAAATGGAAAAGATATTTATTTAAATGCAGATTTTGTGGTTCCCAAGTTTTTAAAAAGAGGATATCCAAGCAAGAAAAAAAAAGTCTTTTTTCTTAACTTCCTTAGAGTTTTTATTGGCTGAGGCTATGCTGCAGTAGCAAGCCTATGCTTTCATGATGTCTTCAAATGGCCAGGTTATGGTATTTCATAAGAAATCTTCTCTCATAAAATAATTCTTCTGAAGGAAGGTAATTGTGTAATAATGTCAATAAGGTTTCTGTTGTTATGTTCAGTGTTCGGCTGTGTGTATGTATTCAGGTACTGTACTATCTGGGGTGACTATATTATCCTTCTGAGGGTTGACCATCTCAAAAGTATATGAATGGTCAGTTACCTCAAAAACTCCAGCTATTGATCTTGTGATATATTTGAAGACTTTGCCTGCTGCCTATATTGTACTTTGAATTTTGCTATTTGGGATACCTCTAATGGTTAGCTTGTTGCTAATTGTTTTGAATGCCATCTCAAGTTTGTATGTAACTCGGATACATTTGATATTTGAAAAGGACAACAGGAGTTTATGTTGTTTTCACCATTGTTTTCTTAATATTCTTAATTCTCCAAAGTACGTTTTGCGTCTGGTGAATTTTGCTACAATAACAAATAGCAGTTTCATTGTGATAAGAGAAGTGTAGAAGTTATGAAATAATTTGCAAAAGCAGCAACTTTTCTTGGGTTTTGTTTGTTCTTCCTTTCATTTACTCTTCTTTAAATGAACCTCTCTCATTTAATAGTGTTTCCGATTGTAGTGCTTTCAGAAAAGCTTCTGTTGGGTGTATGTGCACACAGATGAGCTGGCTGACCAGTATAGCTCTAACCTATACAGTGAGAGAAGCTGTTTGTCATGGTTCTTTTATGAGGTTAGATCTGCCACTATTGGTATTATGAGGATGGGTGGGAACAAGAAAGCTGACCCATGAATAAAAAAAAAAGAAAGAAGTGGGGGGAGGGAGGGGGGAATGGGGGAGGAATGAGAATGAACAGCAAATGAGGGTGTGGAGGTATGACTGAGCCTTTAGACATGACTTAGAAATAGTTCGACAGCCAGAGAATTCCAAAGGAATCCAGGGCAAACCAAATTCCAGGGTTACCAAAGGCCTGTACAGAAGAGGGAGCCCTTTTCAAGATAGCCAAGGAGAAACTAAAATGTATTGTTGTAGAGTCTGGCTGTAATAAGTTCAACAACTTATTAAATAAGTTATTTTCTCCTCCCATTTAGAATGTAATAGTTAATTATTACAAATGTGAACACTGCAAAAGTAACGGTCTCTGTTTTGTAAGCAGTGAATCTCTCCATTAGGGAAGTAATAATTTCCTATTAATACATTTGTTCCAAGCATATGATCTACCAGGTCCTAAAATAAGTTCTAAGCTTCCTAATATTAACCAGCTAGATATTTCCACTCTATTCAAAGCTTAAAAACAAAAGCCGAAGTAAATTCGGGGTCAGATATTTAGTTTTATGCTGTGAATTAGAGAGTCTTGTCTCCAGGATCAGCTTTACAAGGTTACCGAGTGACTGATATGATACTAGATTCCTTCCTGTCATAATGCCATAAACATTCTGCTGGAACTTAGGTCAGTGCTTAAAATAACCTTGCTAATTGCAAGTCTCCAAGTGTCGGCTGAAATTTCAGTGAGCTGCCACACAGCAGATCTGAATGTTGAGAAATCACTACTGTAGCTCGGAACGTGCAGGGGAAGAGCAGACAGGCCTAAACTTGATCTGCACAATAACACAGGTAGAGGCAGCAGACAGTTCTCTATATTTAATGTAAAACAAAAGCTGTTGACTCTGGACTGAAGATGGATTGGGTTACAGATCATCTATGGCTTACTTGTCTGTCTTTTAAACAGACATATATTTTTTGAATTGCGGATTGCATGTAACTCCTTTAGCTGAGGAAAGGAAATGGGACAATCCTTTTTTTGCAAAGCTGACACCCAAAAGCTCTCCTTCCAGTATAAATGAGGTAAGACACCATTAAGCTGAAATATTTTACAAAATGCTAAAAAAGTGTAAAGCAATACATTTTCAGTTTGAATTTTCTTTATAAATAAAAGCATTTGTTTTAAATCAGTTGGTTTTCAAGTTCTTTAGAAGTATTGCCTAAATGTGTTTGGCTTGAAACAGTACATTGCATTTCCTGTGCACTGTGAATATAACTTGCAAAACTGACAGATTTTTTTCTCTGTAGACGTAGATTTCTGAATTCTTAAGTCTCTTTCACTCCCTGTTCTACACTGTAAAGTTTCTGCAATTACAATCTTAGGCTTAAACAGTTAAAACCTTTCATTTCAGAAGGTAAAAAAGATGCTTGTCATGTGTAAAGCTCTTGGTCTCCTGTTTCCATGTGAAGATTTTAGCTTTTTTGTGGGTGTTGAGGTGAAACTAAATGCTCAATCTTCTCTATTCTCTTAGACATTACTCAGCTAACTTTTTATAGGTCACAGTATAATTAGAAATAGACACTTTAAGATTATAATTGCATTACTTTGGCTACAGTTTTGACCTATATTGTAAAGAGAAGTGTTTAGTAAAGGCTTAGGAAACCAACAGAAATAATGTAAGTAATAGAAAACAAGGGACTTCATCATTATATGCAGGTTTTACTATTTCCACTAGAACTTTAATAAATTCTGTAGCTTTTCATAAGGAAACTGAATGTGCTGAACAATCTGGTGTTTATCACAGTTGCGCTAGTTTAGTAGACTATTTAAAAAGTATTCTGAGAGTTGTATGCTCTCCAAAGGCCCTTTGTTTTAGTTTTGTTCTCAGCTCACAAAATTCTGTGTGTGCCATATCCTGAGGAATATGCTCAGACTGCTCAAAAGCATCTGTTCTCTCTGAAAAACTATTCATTTTTTGAAATTTTATCTAAAGGAAAAGTTCAGGAAGTTTTTGGTTAGCCAAGAACTTTTTCTTCAAAGATTTGCATTGGATTAAGGTGATAAAGCTTTTTGACTTCTCGGAAGCAAAAGTTGGCACTGGATAGAGAATTGTTGACTGATGTGTGGTTTCTAAAAGGTGCCAGAAGAATGGGAAATCAGCCCATAGATTATGGCAGCAGTTGCATCTGTTATTTGGATAGGAATTTTTCACTGACTTTTAAAAGGTTTTTATTTTTGCTCGTCAGCTGCCCATGCATCAGTGGCCAATTGCTCTTGTTTAGTCTTTGCTGGCTAAACAAGTTAGTACTTTCATCTCTATACTGGCAGTTGCCATATTCTTCTCCAAAGTGCTATTTGTGAAAGTTTCATTTAAAGCTCAGAAAGAAGGAGTGGAAAATTCTGCTACAGCTTTATGTGCTTAGTACTGGACTGAGAGTAGTAGGTGGCTATTATTGCTCCATTTCGTATCCTTTTCTGAGTGCTGCTTCAGATATTGAAATGAATCGGTAAAGTAGGAATCTGAATTCATTCTGTTTCATAGAAAAACTAGAGAGGTGTTTTTGCTCTTCTGTGGACATGTCTATATTACCATTTTAGTTTGGTTTGGGAGTGTGATTTTGAAGTGGATCTGCTGTTCATCCCTATTCAGCCCTCTTGGGTTCATGCTGGAGAGCAGTCCCCTCCATGCTCAAAATGCTTGCTATTGCTCATAGTCTTTTCCATTTAGAGATTTCCTTTTAAAATTCGCTTTCTCAGTTCCTTTGTCTCAGCTAATGTTTCATTTGTTGTCACTTCTGCAGTGATATTTTCTTTTGCTTTTTTTCTTACTTGATAACTTTTTGTGCAAATGGATTTTGCATTTAATGTTGATGCGATTGCATTGAATGAGATACATAGTTGGTATAGTAATTGCCTCTTTCATATCTATTGTCTGTACTGATAAGTGAAGAAACTTTCTCAGGAATTAGTACTTTTCCTGCTTTACTTTGTTTTTGCAGTGTCCTTACCTCAGACACAAAATCAGAAAGTGTAAAGTTCGATTCTGATTATTACCTGAATTTCATTTTAAGTCTGCAAAATGGTTTTCATAAGTTATAAACATCTTCAGCTGAAATTTATGGATTATTTTGATGATCCTGATGCCATCTGAAGTTGTAAAAGACATAATGAAATATAAACAGTAATGGTAAATTTTAGAATTTCTTCACACTGAAATTCAAAGGAAGGTAGGGTTAATGTTTTGGGAAAGGGTCATTACAATGAGCAGTTGTAATGTTCTGTCATCCTTCATGCTTGGAGTGTGATACACCTCTATTAAGCACAATGGCCTCTCTTGACCCCTTATTGGAAGAGCTAAACAGTTGGTATGGGTTTTAGTATGTCTTCTTGCTGGAAGTTAATTTATAGTAATGGCTGAGAGGAATCACAATGTTCTACATAACATATTAATATTTGATTAATGTAGGACATGTTTGATTAATGTTGGGCAGGATATTGAATTATAGTCAGTGGTACAATTTTAAGAGAATGGATGAAGGGGGGATATATAGATATATTATGTTGACAGACTTGCTGTTATCAATACAATTTCAAGAATTTCTCAGATGACCAAGCTTCCCAATGGCTTAGCGTAACTCAGTTTCTCACAAAATTCTTGATAAAGTGGTGAAAATGTGTCTATGAAAAGGCCTCAATATTTAGGAGCTGTAAGAGAAATAAAAAAGATTGTTTTTAAATACCAGTGCTCCTTCCATTTTACCCAAACTTGCCAAGATTGACTGACCTGACTGTGGCTTGTCAAGAAAAGGAAAACGTTTTTTGTTTTTCTACAGCTTTATGGATTTAATGCTTTGGTAGAAGATGACCTGCACAGAAATATATTGTATTTTTGAAATGTGTTGAAAATACAAAAAATACAGGAGCCCCTAAGAACATAGGCTTTTGGGGTGTGTGGGTGGGAGGGATGTTTCTTGTTACCAGACCCACACTAGAAATCACAGTATTGTGGTCAGGGCTGCTTCAAGTGTTCTTTTCAAGATTGTTCTACAGTAAAACTGTAAAGATTGTTGTACTGTAAAGCCTACCAGGGTTAGTCTCAGTGTCCATGGGCATTTTATACTGCCTGTGCAGGGGGTGGAGCCAGTGCAGCTGCCCTTGCTGGGCAGGGCGAGCCAGGCTTTGGCAGGGCTGTTAGCTCCAGGGGTTACTGTATTTCCAGGCTCACATCCAGCCCAGCGGCAGCACAGCCGCTTTATCACAGAGCAAAGCTTGTGACCCACCTAGGGCTCTGCAGAGCCAGCCCACTTGTTCCAGGAAGAACATGGAAATATGAACACTTGCAATTTATGTGCCCCTTACGTTTCCTATTCCCCCTCTATATTTCAGAATGCCATGATTCAGGGATCCAATGCCATTTATTGTGAACCTTATTATCAGAGGAAGATAAAAGATTTGACTTTGTCTAAATTCAGTCCAAGGCTCAATTGATGATGACTATTTTTGCAGGAAATATAAATATTTACACGTGACTAAAATGCACAAACACATATGAGAATCTTAAAGCCACTTACATTCATTAGCTCCTGCACAGACCAGTTTGGCTATTGAATTTCAAAGGGTTGCTTTACAAGCCCAGGCATGGAAACAACCTTTCTCATTGAGCCTGCACAGTGGCGAGAGTTACACTCATCACTGAAAGCTACAGTCTACAAAAAGATAATTTATAACTTATTTCTTTAGCTTGAAAATAAAGTGTCATATAAAGAACCAGCGTGTTCAGAGGTAAAACTGTTTACTGTGTGCACAAGAAAAAATTTGTCTCACAGGCCATGCTGTCTTGCTTTCCTAAAGATGCAAATGACACTGACTAGGAAGTGCTTTATAAATCAAGGATCTTATTCCAGTTAGCATCATGTAATAAATATATTTGCCTATATATATGCAGATGTATATATAAAAATGAATAAATATTTAGATAAACACTGCTCATTTCCTCCTTCTTTCAAGGCACTTCAGGCCTACTGTGTAGTGCACAAGTACTTTCTCAAGCAGCAACATCTTAAAAGCTGTTAAGTGTGTCGGTGCTTTACACTGGAAAATTCTCTTGTAAAGCCAAAAATCGGCACCATTAGAATTATCCTAACAGAGCGCAAGCTGTCTTCTCAGAACTGTCACACTGGAATGTTCCTTGTAGGAATATATTGTTGGAATGTGCTCTACAGTGTTGTAACATGTTTCTAAATTACAAGTACAGTGTATTTGAGTAGTTCTAACCAAAATATTATGTCTAATTTTAAAATTAAATATTTAGACCCAATTCTAGTATTAAAATGCTAACGTCTGTCATGCTTATATTTATAAGCAGCCAGGACAAGCATTATTATTAATGACAGAGAATTTTAGTTTGCTTAGAGATAATTTAATTATAAAGAAGTGTTGTAAATATGACAATTTTTACTAGCTTATGTTAGAAGTATTTCTGACCAGTCTTCTGCAAATATTGTGCAAAATCTGAGTCTGTGATCATTTGCTACTTATACAGCACACTTTTTACATCTAAATCAAAAATTCAAGGATCTTATGGACATGATTTTGTTTGAAAAGAAGATATTATAGGCAGACTTTTAAATATACATTTGTATTAATATTATACACGTGTGATGAAAGTGAGATTTGGAAATAATCATAGCGTGAAATACTAGTTAATATATGTTAGTTGCTTTTGTATGTAAAGTCCCATGTAAACATGTGGTTTGAGTGGTTCAGATAGCTCTGAATGTCATGCCAGTCCCATAATTACAGGTTCCAATTTAATCTCCATTATATTTCTTCTAAAAAAGCCGGCAAAAATCCCTACCCTATTTTTCCTTTTGTGGATGTAAATGAGAGGATTTTTTTGTTTGGTTTTGTCTTTATTGTATTTCAGGTCAAAAACCACAGGAACATTCTCTGTGACCTATGTTGTACATATCAGAAACTAATGAGGAACAATTTTTAATGTATTGTCTAATCTGGAACAATAATAATCATAATCATCAGGAACTGTAGTGACAGGACAAGGGGAAACGGCTTCAAACTGAAAGAGAATAGGTTTAGGTTAGATATTAAGACGAAATTCTTTATTGGGAAGGTGGTGAGGCTCTGGAACAGGTTGCCCAGAGAAGCTGTGGATGCCCCATCCCTAGAAGTGTTCTAGGCCAGGTTGGATGGGGCTCTGAGCAACCTGGTCTAGCGGGAGGTGTCCCTGTCCATGGCAGTGGTGTTGGAATGAGATGGTCTTTAAGGTCCCTTTCAATCCAAACCATTCCATTGTTCTGTGATAAGGGACTTGATTAGTCTGCTCAAAGGCCTCTTTCTGTAATGAAAGCAAGAAATTTCATGTGCAATTTCAGAATTGAAATTAGAATAAAAATCTTGTACATTTTAGATGTCTTTAAGACATATAACATTTTCCCTAAAATTTGTTCCTTTATTTCTTCATTCACTTGAGATGTTAAGCATGTAAAATAGCTTTCTGCCAGTCTTTCAAATTGTTCTTCCTCAATATGGCAAATATAGGTGGTTTTGTTTTGTTTGGTTTTTTTGTTTGTTTGTTTGTGGTATGTGGGGTTTTAATCCTCCTTTCCCTTTCCCTTTCCCTTTCCCTTTCCCTTTCCCTTTCCCTTT